>NC_087066.1:43810289-44139704 GCF_963678635.1 Symsagittifera roscoffensis | reverse complement strand
CTGCAAAAATTTAAGTTCCGTTTCGATGTCTTAGACACTTCACACTTTCGTCAATCTCGTTACAATAAGAATGCAACAACAGTTTTTTGCAGATGCACTTATTGCCAAAAGTCAAAACGCTAAGCCAAAAGTTTTTTTTTCTATAAGAAATCAAAAGAATAAGAAAATGCCAGAATGACAATTTCGAACTACAGAATAGCATTATGCTTTGTTCCTTTTCTTATAGTAGTCGCTATTGTCTCTTTTAATTACTTCGGGCTGCTGTCTTTTTGGGAAGATGAAAACTCACCGAAAGCTGCTCTGCGGCGCGCCAAACGAATGGCAGCCAGCGACAACGTTTTTATAAAGGAGGTGGAGAACTTGGTGGAGCGGAAGCGCGGCCTTTATGCGAGGAACAGTGATGAGAATTTGTTCCTAAGACGGATGACCAAATTCCTCAGAGATAGAGTGCCAGGTACTGGTTTCGAAGTGTGGTATCATCGCAAAACTAAAAATTAACCCAATTTTTAACCCTATTTGTTCCTATTTTTGAACTCAGAGACCCAAGTTTAAAAAGTTTAATCATCAAACCAGATATACTAGTGGACAAAATTAAGCGCAAACTCTAGATTTTACTCTGTAAAATGCGTGTTTTCAATATTCATTTTGGACAGCATTTCCTTCGAAATGCAGTAAAATTTTTACATTGACCGAGAGAAAATGATCAGAGCAACCATCTGTGAAAGTATCAATTTTTGGTTTCAATGACTTATCAATGTAATCCGGGTCTGAAAATGCCAGTTTTCCTCATCTGCATTTAGTTAATTACTTCGCGTGAATGAGTAACAAACGTTTGTGAGTTTTGTAAAAGTTTCACATTGATTGCTTCCATTTTCTCGCTGAGAAGTTTTTACTTTGCTTATTCAAGAAAAATTTCACTACGATGCAAAACTTAGTGCAGATGAGGAAAACTGGCATTTTCAGACCCAGATTACATTGGTAAGTCATTGAAACCAAAAATTGATACTTTCACAGATGGTAGCTCTGATCATTTGCTCTCGGTCTATGTAAAAATTTTACTGAATTTCGAAGAAAATGTTGTTCAAAATGTACATAGAAAACAGGCATTTTACAGAGTAAAATCCTGAGTTTGCGCTCAATTTTGTCCACTAGTGTAAGAGCTCTGATCTATCTTCCTTAAGAGTGATACTAAAATTCAATATTTGACTAAGGAGTAGCGCGAAGTTATAGATATCATGACGAGCAGAACGGTGGAATTCCTCATGCGCGAAGGACTGAATGCGCGAAAATAAAAATTTACCAATCAGATTTCAGTAATCTAAAATTTGAAAAGAAAGTAAACTTTTCGAGGGACTGATTATTGATATTGGCCGAATATAAAAACGACAGAAATATGTAAAATTTTCAAATTGTCACTGACCGCCGCCGCATTGGAACAAATTTTAAACTTCAAGAGTTTTGGTATGAAAGAAGCAATATATTGCTTCACTTAATTAATTTTAGTTGAATGGCAAATAGTTTCTTTTTACAAAATGACTTTCGCCTAATTTTGTTTTCTGTCCTTCGCTCACGAGTTTTTTCGCCCATTCGGTCCTTCGCGCATTAGAATAGCCCCCGAACAGAAGGTGCACCGCACCTTATTTGAAACTACTCAATGAGATTAGAGGTAATCTCAATGCGGAAGAGATGCCAGAATAATGGCAGCTAGTCCATTTGAATTGAGCACAGAAACCTGAGCAATTCGGTTGATACTCACACTTCAACTTCATGTTTTTTGTGGGTAACGTCCTACTACTTCAAATTCCATGAACTTCGCTCTTCTAAGAAAAGTCGATCATTAAATCAAGCAGAGATTATTTTTATGACAATGATACAATTTGAATGAAAGGTTGCAAAACTGTGCTAAATCTTGTTAAGAATTGTTAAGTTCCATTCTGAAGACTTCCCTTCAGGAGAAGAAAATTAAGTAGTTCTCAGTTAAAAATTAGATCTATTAAAACCTTTTACAAAAAAGTTGTGTTTCATTGCGTTTTAGGGTCGGATAGGGAGACGAGGGCGAAGGCAAAGAAAGATCTGTTTGTTAGTGAGATCGAGAACTTCATGCGCCGGAGGAGGGAGGCAGCCGAACAAGGTCCATCTCTAATTTCTGACAGAACATAAGTTTTAGTTGGTTTATTCGCTAACTGACCAACTAGGCAGAATGGGTCTAGAAGTATAAAGGATCCAAGAGACTTAAATAAACAGAAGAATTTTAATGCTCCTTAAATAAACAGACGAACTTTTTGTTCTTAAAAATTTTACATATAATCTTGCAATCAAACAACCTGCATAATCCACAGGAACAATTTGCAATAATTATCAACAGAAAAAGTTTCTTTACACTAAGATAAGAACGAAAGAAAAAAACACAAAAAAGACGCTTAAGTTTCAAACAATTTTCAATTTGCAGAAAATCTGAACAAATTCTGAAAACTTATAACAAAAACCCAATTAGACCAATTTTAATAAATATTACCTTGATACGCAATGTAAAGAAAGCTGAACTACGAGAAAACGAAAGCAATAAAAAAGGCAAAAATGCCCGTAAAGGAAAAATGGGAAAATTCATTTTTTTGTTTGAAAAATTTCAGTCTGAAAAATCCACTTTCCTTAAATCTCGTATGACACTTGCAATATACATTTTTGTAGAAAAAACAACCAAATCAAAAATGCAAAAACAAAAGAAAAAACTTGGAGTTTTGTACTCTGGAATTTTATTGTCTTGGAATTTTATGGTCATCAACTAGAATCAATTTAAAATAAAATCCTACACACATCAAAAAATTAAAACTAAAACTAAATCCACGAACTTTCAGATAAAACTCATTATAGAAAAATATACGAAACCAACGTTTTTAAAATAACGAACAGCAGAAGTAATTTAAAAGGCTAAAAACTACTGCAATGTGAATTGCGTACAGAAGGTAACTTCTCAAATGGCATAATTCCCAAATGGCATAAAAGTAAAACTTTTCCCAAATGGCATAAATTTAAAGTTTTCATTGTCATTCAAACCTTGTCTATCAATTTTTAATTCTAAAGTTTTGTCGGAAACGAAAATATGTGAACAAAATTTGGAATTAATTGCTTCCAATCAAATGTTAAGCGACAAATTTGTCGCAAAAATGACCACAAGCAGGTTATAAATAACCGCAAGTTTATGCTTTTCACTTATGATTAAAAAATTCTCAAGAATTTTTAAGATAAAATGTCAATCAACATTTGAATTGGGGCCTATTCTCATGCGCGAAGGACCGAATGAGCGAAAAAACTCGTGAGCGAAAGATCGAAAAAAAAAATTAGCCGAGAGTCAATTTTAAAAAAAAGCAATTGGCATTCAATTAAAATGAATTAAATAACGCAATTTCATCACGAAACCCTTGTATTTGTTCAAAATTGGCGGCGGTCAGTAATAATTTGAAAATTTTGCATATTTCTGGAATTTTTTTATTCAGCGAATATCAATATTCAGTCCCTGGAAATGCTTACATTCTTTCCAAATTTTAGATTACTGAAACCTGATTGGCTGATTTTTATTTTCGCGCATTCAGTTCTTCGCGTATGAGGGATTCCACCTTTGAGTTGACAACTTGACTAGTTTTCTCTCGTTGTTCAGGAAAAAGTTGTTTTCGATTTTGTATTGCAACTGTCGCACAAAATTTATGCCATTTGGGAATTATGCCATTTGAGACGTAATCAAAACAATTCCACGATGTGGCATCTAAGTCAATTAAACATCAGCAGCCGACTCAAAATAAGATGTTTTTTGAAAAAAGAATAACTCCCGTTTGAAAAAAAGGTCTTTTATGCTTCGAACCAAGTACCTTTGCCAACTCAGGCGTGCTTGTTTCCATCAGACCAAAAGCGCTATTGTGTTGAAGATCAAAAAGTCAAGCATTTTGTTTCCTTGCGTTCATTGACTCTTTTTCAATTGTCTGTTGGCTATGTTAAGTAATGCATGATCTTCTCAAATTTTTGCTTGCAAGTGAAAAACTAGAAACAGGTCTAGGATAACAGGCCGGCGGAGCTTCACAATGGAGGGACTTCAATTTCAACTTCAAACTTATTAATAATTGCACGAAATCATATACTTTTTTTAAATTTTGGTACAAGCTCGAAAGTTTGCTCCTTAAAAGCAAGATGGGTCCCTGAAAAAAAAAACAGACCTTAAAATATTCAAAAAAACGGTTCGTTTTGTTTACTTGTGTTTAATTGTTCCGCAAAAATTGCGAGACCCAACTAAAAATTAACAATAAATTAAACAAGACTGCTCGTATCAGGGCGAAGCCCTGAATGTTCGGACTGCCTTTCAAGGTTTATGGAGCAGTAATAACATTGAAAAATGAAATACAACAGAAATGAAAAAACAAATTCTAAAATTTGAAATTTTTTATGAAAATCATTTCCCCACTCGCCACATAAAGTACAAAAGGATAGATTTCGCTCCTTGTAACAAACCAATTATGGCAAATAAGCTCCTTTTGACCAATTAGGAACGATTTCTATGATGGATTAACTCTCCGTTTACGCGTTAATAGCGCGAAATATATCGCGCGTTAATTGTCCCAAATTGGCCAAAATGGCAATCTTTAAACCCCCGTAACTTTACAAAAAACAATCACAGGTGAAACATTTTTTCACATTTGAGCTCAGGACAACAATACCTTTCGAATGATAAAAAAAAATTCTGTTAAAAATGGCTAGTTAAAAAGTCGAAATTTGTCTGAAGAAAAAAAAACCCACCCCGAGCACAAATATTCCGTTACTTTCGTATCGAAAGTCGGAACAACAAGACAGCTCATATCAGGGCGATGCCGTGAATGTTCCGACTGCCTTTAAGGCTTATGGAGCAGCAGTAATAACTTTAAAAATTTGAATGAAATAAAATAAAATGAAATTTTTTTTCTTCAAAATTTGAAATTTTTTATGAAAATTATCCCCCCACACGCCATTTAAAGTACAAACAGAGAGATTTCGTTCCTTGTAACAAATCAATTATGGCAAATAAGTTTCTTTCAACCAATTTGGAACGATTTATAAGACGGATTAAATCTCCGCTTACGCGTTAATAGCGCGAATTATTTGTCCCAAATTGGTGAAAATGGCCAAAATGGCAATCTTTAAACCCTAATAACTTTACAAAAAATGATCACAGGTGAAATAACTTTTCAAATTTAAGCTCAGGACAACAATACTTTTCGAATGATATAAAAAAAATCCGTCAAAAATTGCTAGTTAAAAAGTCGAAATTTGTCTGAAGAAAAAAAAACCCACCCCGAGCACAAATATTCCGTTACTTTCGTATCGAAAGTCGGAACAATAAAATAGTAATTAGTATTGCATGCGTTTGTTTTTATTTCAATTCTGATTGATTAATATAATTTTTGTTTACTTATTGACGAATTTGAATACGCGGTTGTCTATACATATAGACCGCACTCTAGTTGTAGATAACCTCAGACTTAAAATGTATCAAAAAAACTGGCTGATATATGAGCCAGCGGAAGCATCTGTAGAACGAGCCAAATGTGCAGAACTGTTTCATGATAGATCTGCAAGAACTATGTACCAATTTTGAAAATCATGCAACTAGTTATCAAATGACGAATATTTTGGCTGTATAAAGTAACCTGCACATTTTCGGTTTATTATTCAAAAAAAATGATTCCGAAATTTTGATATTGATTTTTTAAGAAGAATAATTGAATTTACCTTTAAAAAATGTCAAAAAAAGTCGGAAATGAGCTTTGAATTGAAGGAGTACTTAATCAAAGCATTACTGACAACTTGTTTGTGAGAGAGTTGGAAAAATTTCTGGAAAAAAGATCACCAGCAGTTCCAGAAACCCAAATGGAATCCGTCGGGCTGCGAAATAATACCGGTGGCGGAGGAGGAGGAGGAGGAGGCGGAGGAGGCGGAAACGGCACAGGTAAAATTCTGGAACCAAGTTTTAAAATTATGTTATAAATATGCAAATTGCGTTTAAGATTTACTGTTAAAAACAAATTGCAGGCAATCATATTTTTGGCCATTTAATCAGATCGCGGTTATGTGCATTTGAGTCGAAAAACAATTTGTACACTTTTCAGCAGGTAAAACCAGTGTCAAAATTTAAAACACGTTAAGCAATGTCAAAAGTTGAATTATATTAAGAAGCAACGTTTTTTGACGGATTAAATTGCTCTAAGTTTTCGGTATTGCCAACATTTTGGCCTTAACTAATCAATGAAAACTGAGATAAAAAAAGGGCAGAAAAAAGTTGTCAGACATTTAAAAAATTGCAGAATAGCAGAATGTAATAATTATTAAAATTAAGGGTAAGATAACTTTAAAGTAAACTTCTCCTTTAATCAAAACCTCCCAAAATGCGCTAGAAAAACTTTTTTGAAACTTCCGATAAGAAAATGTCTCCAGCGCATTAGATTTTAATAGAGTATTTTTTCAAGGGAAGATTGGAGTCATTATGATCCACTTGAAATTATCTTTCTGGGAATTTCTCGAGGGGGATCGATCTCGGATCTAGGAATTTCTCGAGGGAGAGGGCGGATTTTCAAAAAAATTTTGAAAATTTTGTCGACCTTTTTTCGATCAAATTATTTTTCTGAGCTCTCCCAAACCATTATTAAGACCCTGTTTTGGCCAAAACTTCTTTTTTCAGGCAAATTTTTGAAAAACAGGCCAAAAACAGCGTTTTTAGGTATTTTTTGGAAAATGTTGACAGGAAAACCGCGTTTTTTTTGGCGCCCCCCCCCCTCAAAATTAGTATAGATTGGCGCCGAAAGCGCCTTTAGAAAAATTTTAAGGTCAGTAAGCCAAAAATGGATATCTCAAAATAGTACATAGGGGTTCGCAAAAAAAATTTGCCGCTACGTCGTGACCATCTTAGGTTTAATCTTCTTTTTATGACAGCCTAATGTCAAGAAATTTGCAGCTTGACGTTTTGGACATAGTCATCAGCTTTTTCGATAAATTATCCTCATCAATCGCTGCTTCACTCAAATTTTTTGGCGCCTATTTACTGAATATTCGCCGATTTAGACAGTAGGTTCATACCCGCACCGAAGTTTCTCCGGTAATAATCAATTATTGGGCATTTTTATGGTCGAAAAGTTATTTACTAGACTTTTGTTTTGAGTTTTCAAATAGCATGAGAAGAAAAATCAACTTTTTAGACAAAATAATCCATTTTTTAGACAATATAATAGAATTTTTTAAGATCTAGATTTTATTGCAAATTTAGGGCAGTTTTATGACGATAGCAATAGATTTTATTGTGTTTAATGGCAATTTATCGTGAAAATCAGTAGCGGATGTGGGGGGGGGGGACGCCTCCTCCCCTCAGGGATTCGACCCCCTGCCGACCCAAAGGGTCCCCCCTATGTACTATTTTGAGATATCCATTTTTGGCTTACTGACCTTAAAATTTTTCTAAAGGCGCTTTCGGCGCCAATCTATACTAATTTTGAGCGGGGAGAGCGCGCCAAAAAAAACGCGGTTTTCCTGTCAACATTTTCCAAAAAGTTCCTAAAAACGCTGTTTTTGGCCTGTTTTTCAAAATTTGCCTGAAAAAAGAAGTTTTGGCCAAAACAGGGTCTTAATAATGGTTTGGGAGAGCTCAGAAAAATAATTTGATCGACCTGAAAAAAAAAGGTCGACAAAATTTTCGAAATTTTTTTGAAAATCCGCCCTCCCCCTCGAAAAATTCCTAGATCCGCGCCTGGTAAAATTAATAGGTTGTATTGGGATTTTATGGCAAAACCAATAGATTTTATTGCAATTTCATGGCAATTTGAGGGCGAAAAAAAGTTCATCGGGATTATGTGGAGATGAAAAATAATTTAGTGGAATTATACTACAAATGGTCGTGAAAAAAAATCCATTTTCTCTATTATAATAGAAACTGTTGCCTATATTGGTTACAAAAAATCAATTATAATTACCTTTTTAGCAAAATTTTCTGAATATAATCTTTTTTACCCGAGAAAGTTTGGTGCGGTCATTTATCGTTTCACCGGTCTTACAATAATAATTTCCGATTAGAATTTACTTGGCTTAGGAAAATGTTTCATTTTTACAATAAGTCTTTTTTTAAACTTTCATCTGTATAAGGTTGTTGTTTTTTTGGGGAGGGCTCTCATGCTGGAGAGACTGAATACTTGAAAAATTTCGACCAATCAAAATCGCTAAGCATTCCTATTGGCTACATGCCTTTCTCAAAAATTTGAAGTCAATATTAAAAGTATATGTAATAAGCTGTATAATTCGCGCAGATATAATAAAAAAATGTTATACTAGTTTTCGTAAATCCGTATCTTTGAAATATTAAATTTGTTCCAATCCACCTTCGATCCGGCATTAATTTCATTCATCTGCTTATTATCTAATCGGTCAGTATTAACACTAATGGCCTGGATTTATTTGCTTACTTTGAGATTTTTGCAATTTCCCTGAGATTTTTGAATACTCAATTCTAATTGGCTGAAAATAAGCCAAAATAAATTCAAGCTTTCGGTCCCTTCAGCATTAGGGACACCACTTTTTTTTAACCAAGTGCCCTTAAAATTATGATGGCAATTAGCGTAAAAGTTAAAGAGTATTTTGATCAAAACATTCAGAAAGTACTCAAAAACCGCATTTTTGGTGTCTCGGACCTTTTGCCCCCTCGTTTCCCCAAAAGATGACACCTTAAAATTTAAAAGCTAAGGCGGTGCCAAATTTGACAATACTGGAAGGTTGCCGTGCTAGCAGTATTTGTTCTAACAGCAGTTGTCATTGCAGAAAAGGATTAGATATAAATCGAAAAAGCCCAGTCGTTATTTTTTTTTCGAAAGTATATATGAATTTTTTTAAGTGCACGATTCTTCAGTTGATAAACCCTCAGAGTAAAAATTTTTTTCCGAGTTCAAAAAAAATCAAAAATCAGATTTTAACAGGTGGCGGAGGTGGAGGGGGTGGAAGTAGTGGGGGAGGAAGTGGTGGTGGCAACGGGACAGGGGGAGATGTGCCGACTGGAGATGAGCCGGTGTTCCCCTGGGAGGATCCAGACAACGACATTACTGACGACGGTGAGTCATTTCATCAGTGATAAGACAAAGTAGGCACATGACACAAGTAGGCAGTGATAAGACAAAGTAGACAGCGATTTAAAATTTCACTTCTGGCATCTTGATGCTTTTTTAAGCGCCAATAAATTTAGTGAAGACATATTGAGGTCGTGTGGTTTTTTTTATTCCAGAATTAGTCTTAAAACTGATCACGCTCAGATTTAACTTTTCGCGGAATGAATTTTGAGTTCTAGATTTGATTCAAATCCTTTTGCTGATTGTTAGTCTTTATTTGTGCTAGTTTTGTAAAAAAAAAAATGGGCAAAAAAAAAACGTTTTTGAAAATTAAAGAGTGTCAAATTAGGTTTATTGATTTTTCGAAATTCAAGGTTGAAAAAATTCAAGAAGCAGTCCATTTTTTCAGTTTCCTTAGTTTAAGACACTTTTTCAATTTTCTGTTGGCTATGTTTAAATGCTACTTCGTTAATTAGTTTTTTGGTAGTTTAGTTTTTCAAACTCACATATTAACTCAACCTTCAAAGAGAAGACCAAATTGATTATTACTCAGCTAAAAAGATTTGGATTTAATCGAAAATGAAAAATATACACCCAGTCAATTACAAATGAATCATCAGTATAATCGAAAAATCAAAACAGGCTAGCAATATCTCGACCTCTAAACCCTTGCTGTAAGTAAACTGGGTCGAACCTTGCGAAAAGTTAAATAGTATATTTTCTAAATGAATTGGGAGGCGGAACGTTGCAATTTTTGTCTCATCCGTTTGCTGTTGTGGAACCCACTAACAAATACTTAATAACAGAGCTTCTCGACACTTCCGATGCATCAATTAAATATTGAAGAAAGATTTAGAAAACCGAAAAAAAAACAAGGATAATCGTTTACCGACCAAAAATTACAACAAAAATGTTTTTTTTTTCAAATCAGTGTGGCTTTTTTCTGCGTGGTGTGATAATAGAATCTAAGTTAAAAAAGTAGAGCTCAGACATATTCAACAGGCATAGTAAAATCAGCAAAATGGACAAAAAATTTTTCAGAAAAATGGCTTGAAAAGCAACAAAAAAACAACAAGGGTATCCGGTTGCTTGTGCAAGTAGCAGAGAATGTTCCGAACATATTGATAAAAATTACGATTAAAATTTCTCCAAATAAATAAGTTCTTGAAATCAAAACGCGTAAAGAACTAGTAAGTTAGGCATAATTTTCTTTTTTTTTGCGCAAAATTTAAATTTTTGGTGGAGTTTTGATTTTTCAAGGAAGTGCCGCATCAAACTTTTAAATTTAATTTTAGATCCAAAAAATTAATTTTTGTTTAGCTTAAATCGGCAATATAATAGTTATCAATTCAATTGTTTTATTCGGTCAAAATTAGACAAAAAATCAAAAATTTTCAGAACGGTTATCTCGACACGGGGATTTGTTTCACAAATTTTTAAATGCCGTTCAAATCATGACTAAAAGGGCTTTATTATGATATATCCCTCAACCCAGCTCAAAGTTTATTTGTCATACCTGACTATTCGGGGGAAAAGAAAAGAAAAAAAGAAGAAAATTGAAACACACCGAATAAAAAATTCCCTCATTTTTCAAATAGTCGAAACGACAAACAAATGTCATTTTGTTTTCAGGTTTAAGACTCGATGTATGTAGTTCAGATCCTTATATAGGTCGCGAAGATTTTTTTTTCAGGAAAAATTTTAAAATCTGTTCCGGTTCAAAATTATTTTTTCGCCGTTTGACTTTTAGTTCTTTTTAAGTTCAGTTCACTTCCTTTGCTAAAAGAAAGGCAAACTCCACTATCTAGCAGCAAAATTATTGTGGTAACGAAACACGTGGTCAATTTCTAATTTCTTTCGTTTCGAAAGTGCAATTTAATAGATTTTCCAGCAAAATAAAAAATTTAATCTTTTGATCCAGTTTTCACAATATGGATCAATTTTATTGCAAAAGAAACAATCCTTAATTGTTCTGGAATTTCAAAGAGCTTTAAAGACAACTTTTTATTTATTTGAAGTTCCAAAGGCGAGACTTTTTCAAAAATCAGTTCTGTTTTTTTTCTCTTTAATTGCGTTCATTGGCTCTTCTACAACTGTCTGTTGGCTATGTTAATCACTATTAAAGTTGTATTAATTATTAATCAAAAACTTATTATCAGAGTTTTATCAGACTCAAAAATAACACCGAAAAATTTGAAGAAGCCGACAAAATTCAGCCAGCACCCAATAAAATGAAAGTGAACTGAAAATGTTTGGAGACTACAGTGCTGATTTAAATTATCCGGACAAAACAAGCAAAACTTGAATTTTCAAACGCGTTTTTCTCAAATTTGCTTAGAGCGTGTTTCAAACGCGTGTTTCTTTGCAAAAGTTGCTTAGAATTTCACCAGAATTAAAATGGTGCCATTTTTTCTCCGAAATTCTTAACAAAAATTTTACCCCAAAAATGTGTCAATTTGGCTTTTTTCAAATAATCAAAAATTACGCTAGAACTACTTTGTTAATTGATACGAAAATTATATCACAGGAAGCCTCCCACGCAGCTCAACAAAGTTTAAGAAGGGTTAAATCTCCAAAAACCAGAATAAGAGAAAAAATTTTCACTTGATATTCAATAAATTTGATTTTTACTATATAAAACCCAAAATCTCTGTTAAAAAATAAATTTCAAACAATTTGCGCAAATTTTTGGAGATTTAGCCTTTCTTAAACTTTGTTGAACGGCGTAAGAGGCTTCCTGTGATATAATTTTTGTATCAATTAACAAAGTAGTTCTAGCGTAATTTTTGATTATTTGAAAAAAGCCAAATTGACACATTTTTGGGGTAAAATTTTTGTTAAGAATTTCGGAGAAAAAATGGCACCATTTTAATTCTGGTGAAATTCTAAGAAACTTTTGTTCTTTTCATTTTTTGTCTAATGTTAACCCAATTTGAGAAAAACGCGTTTGAAAATTCAAGTTATGTTCGTTTTGTCCGGATAATTTAAATCAGCACTGTATTTCTTATACCGCCCACATAGGACCAACGAGTGCTATATATGTAGTGTGTGCAATGTGGGTGTAGTAATTTTGGATAATAAATCTACGGAACTTTTTTCGAGACAACCATAAAACTAAAAATCATGTGCAAAAATACAATAGAGGTTCTTCTCTAATTTACATATAATTAATAGAATTAGGACTTTGAGCATGTCAGCAGCAGAAAGTTTTCATATGATTTTCAAAAAAAACAAGTTTTTAACCCGCAAAAAGCATATTCTTCGATTTGATAACGCCTGCTAATTGCAAGAGTAAATAAAGAAAACCTCCGATACTTAATCGAAGCTTTGATTTTTTAATCATTGTCTAATTTTTTTACTTTTTGCAGATTTCATATCACGTTTTTTGTGCTGACAAAAAAGTAAGTATAAAAAGTAGTAATAAAAAATAAAAATGATGGGCTTACAATAAAAAGTATTTAGTCGGAACTTCAGCAGCAGTTTGGCAAGAGTCTGGGGATTCTACAGACATATAACGTCCTGTGCGCCTTATAACTACAAAAAATTTAACTCGTAATTAAGCATCACTTAAAGCTTGAAAATGTCCATAAAACCTCGATATCTTCCTTATAAAAGTTTCAACCCCTTATGAAAATTGTAATACAGGGGTGAGGTGGAGCTTCGCACCATTTGCGATAAACAAGATAACCCAGCTAAGATGTAAGAAGACTGACTTTGAAAAATGCAAAATATTTAGTTTTTCAAAAACATCAAAGTTTTGATAGAGTAAACACGATACAACCAGCTAGTTTTCTCAAATAAAGTTTTCAAGAAAGCAAATTGGTCCAACTCAAACCACGCGAAGTAATAAATTGTAAAAAAAAAAATTGTTTTTCAGAAGGTTCACCAATAAAAAAAATGGATTTAAGACAGTTTCACTAGTGCAAGTGAATCAAAACAAGGGTTCATTTTTTTGCTTTCTTGTCAATCAAAGATGAAAAAAGACAATGAAAAGCTGAACAAAAACCTTCAAAAATTGCATATAACGAAATTTATTTTTTCAAAAATCGGGAAAAATTCTGGGAACTCGATTATCAAAAGGATTTTAAATTTAATGGAAATTTTTTTAATTATCAGAAAAATCCATCTCTGCAACTAAATTGAATAAAAAGAAGAAAATGGTAAGCCGACAATTATTTGAAGTCTCAAGTTTTTAGTTCTGATTTAATTTATCTGGATAAAACGCATCAAATGGAAATCTGAACGAGTTTTTTTCAAGTTGGGTTGATACAGGTGAAAAATGATCACCTTTTGCTCAAATTTTTAACAGAAATAATATGGTGTTTTGCAAAACTCGAATCCAAAATTTTACCCCAAAAACGGATAATTTTTTGTTTTTTCATTCAAGTAGAAATTACGCTAAAACTTTCGAATAAATTATTTCCACAACTATTTGAAAGCAAGCTTATGCGTTTCTCAACAAAATAAAGAGAACTATAATTTCCATGTAATTTTGCTGACCGGAATAAACTCGGATTTTTTGTCCGGATAATTGAAGTCAGCAATATAATTAAAGATATAGTCGAAAACTCTTTGTTTGCCAAAAAACCAGGTCTTGACCGGGGATTCAACTCCAGTTTTGTTTCAATCACGGTGTGATATGCGTTGCGATATCAATTGAAAACAAGTTGTAATTCAATACTGTATTCTGAATATTGAATTTAGATTTTCTCTTTTCTTGGTTTCTTATGTACTGAGAGATAGATCATTGTTAAGTACTCTGATCTCTCGCTTAATCTCAGTGTCAACACTTACGTATGACCTTGAGAATACCATAAAATAATGATTGAGCACCAGAGGTTAGATGTACATACGTATAATAAATACTGCTACTGCAGTAGCGGTATGACACACCCCCCACGGTGAAAGAAATAAATTGTACAACATCAGTAGGATAATTTATTTAAAGAGTTCAATTTACTCAGTTCAAAGAAAAGTTTTTTCTGGTAATTGACGATTTTAGATTATGTATTTTTCAGTTTTCCTCCAGCTCGATTTCCCAACTCGGGTTCCAATCGACTCCCTCATCCAAGGTAGCATATCCGAATTTTCGCATAAATAGATGTCTTTCGAGTCGTCGCACTTTCGATTCTAATGGTCTGTCGTCCCGATCTTTAAAATCTCTCAGTTGGTTTCTGTATTGTCTAAGTGCCTCCTTTAGAAGACCTCTACCTGTAAGGTTTTCAGATATTTCTTTGATTGAATGTTTTAGGTTCTTTGTTTTTTGTTTGTCTCGAACTTCGTCTAATACCTGACTCTTCTGCACTTGATTCGTCCGAGAATCCTTGTGGTGGTTCGAAGTTTGTGTCCAGTTCCGAGCTTTGTTGAGGATTTTCTCGAAGTTCGTCCGCAACTCGCTGCACTCCTCTTTTTAACAATTGGTCCGCGTACTTCTCCCATTCAGACGGTGCCAAATTTCGATTGTGAAATGTGTCCACGATATCTTCAAGAGGAGTGTGAGAGTCAATGCCTTTCAGTTTCGGACGCTGTTTTGCTTTCGGCGTAGAACTTGACTGAATTTTGGTATCTACTGTGTCTGATTCCGGCTTAGATGTTGCTTGCTCTTGCTCCGAGTTTGCTGCAGTCGCAGCTTGATTTGTCCCCTGTTGTTTCTTGCTTCGGCCTTTCTTTTCCTTTCCGCTCTTTTCCGGCTTGTTTGTGATATTTTCCTCTGTATTTGGTTTTGGTCCCGCCAAATTGGGTTTTGCTCTTTTGACTGCAAGATTCAGGCCTCCCCCGGCTTCTGTGTCCTTTGAAGTGACTATTGTTTGGCTCCTCTGAAAGCGCTCTATTGGATTCATTGTATCAGCGATTTCCATTTCTCCTTGAAGTTCGTCCTCTGATCCCAGCTCCTCTAGTCGTTCTGGAGAGCTGACTCGCTTAAACTTTTTGGTAGGTTCTGACGATGGACTTTTACTCGTGCTTCGCTGGTTTTCTTGCGTCAGTACCGTTTTTGATTGAGCTATATCCGATTTCCTATAGATCGAACCGGCTGATGTCCTAATTGTTGAGTCCGTTTCTGAAACGATTTTCCCCTTTAGTGGTCTGGTTAAGGCTTGTCCGCTTTTCCGTAGAGGGTCCTTTCGAAGTATAGTCTTGGTTGGTGACTTGCATTGGTTTTCTATTTTGTCCTCCACAAATCCCTTCTCCCAAGAGTAGATCATTTCCTTTCGGAGATCGGGATTGAAATGCCCTGTCTCGTCCACTAATTTCCGGATGTCATTTTTAGCCGCGTCCCTTCTTTCGTAGTTCCAGCGGGCGTTCGCTTCCAACAATTCCTTTAGGGCTTTGGCTCTTTCTTTGTCTCTGTCCGATGTTATCTGCTGCTTGTGCAGTGGGCTTGTATCCCTGCTCAGTTGTCCCTTGCGCACTATCTTTAGATTCTCTCTCGACTGATCAATTCTTCGTTTCATTTGAGAAGCAGTCAGTGCTGAGCGTTCCAAGTGTTGTTTGTCTAAAGAATCAGAATTATTTAAAAATTTATCCCTCACAATTTTAAATTCTGTTTTTGGTAGTCTGCCGAAATGTGCTTGGAACGGAGATACTTGAATTGTTTTCTGCTTGTTCCACCGTAAGTCTCTCATTATAATGCTGAGGCATAATTTGATTGATTTATTATTTTCATCGAGCATCATCACTCCCAGTCTTCTTTTCATTGTTTGAATTGTACATTCAACCAAACCACAACCTCTGTGATCCCCCACCGGACAGAATTTTTGCTCGATATTGAGTTCCGAACAGAATTTTTTTAAAGTTTTTCCCTTAAATCCTGAAAATTGGTCCGATCGAATTGATTCAGGGACTCCATGTGTGTCGATATATGATCTCAAGAATTTTACTGTGCTCTTTCCACTTGTGGATTTTGTAACCTTCACTGATGGAAATTTTGAGAATCGATCAATAGCTACTAAAAGATAGATTTTTTTTCCTTTTTGATTTTCTATAGGCCCCGCGTAGTCTAGTTGTACCTCCTGTCCCGGCTGCGTGAGCAGTGGCAATGGTTTTGATGAATTTTTCGAAATAAGGTATTTTACATTCTTACCATATCTGGTACAACTACGACACTCCTCTGCCAAATTCACGATGTCCTTATTCATGTGTGGCCACCACAGATATTGCGCTGCTCCCAACATAGCCTCCTGACCTGGGTGTCCTCGATGGATTCGTTTCAGGACAGCTTGACGTAGTTGAACTGGTACTGCTAGCCGATTATTCACCAAGATGCAGTCGTCCTGAACTGCCATCTGAGACCACAACGGATTTGTATAGGGTCCCATCAATTCGAATCCTTGTTTATCCCCTCTCTCTACCACTCTCCTGAGGCGGTCCATCCACGTGTCTTCTGTGGTCAGTTCTGCTAGTAAGTTTTTGTCGAACAGTTTTGCGAGGTTGTCCAGGGTCTCCACTTGTTGCTGCTTTTGCAGTCCTGTTTTTCCTAGTCCCTTTGGCGGTTGAATTGAGCACACTTCCTCCTCACTCTCCGCCTCTTCTGTGGTTGTCAGGTCTACTTCTATTACATTCACCTCACTGAGTTTTCGTTCCGTCGATGCGCTCGGTTTTGGCGATGTTGAACTTGATTCGTGTTCCAAGTTGTCCCTGACTTCTTGGGTATGAGCCACCAGTTCTCGATTTTCCTGAACATTGTTTTCTCCGCCTATTAACTGCCAGAATGAGAGCAGTCTTTGATCCGCTACTCGTTGTTGTTCCGGTTCCAACGACCATTTTACTCGTTGTGCATGACGTGTTTCGCTGTCGGAGCTGTCCCTATTTTTTCTGCCTCCTCGTATTATTTTTCTCGTGCGTTGGACTGTCTCTGTGATCTCCTCCTCTTCCGAGAGTTCGTTATTGGTGGAAAGTGATCGGTTCCACTTTGGGTCCATTATGCTTTCTTCGCGCTCCTCATTCCGCCATTCTTGTGGTGAGTTCGACCACCAGTCGTATGCTCTGTTTTTATTTTCTGACATCTCGATCCTTGAGTCTGTTTTTTCTATTTTGCTCGTTACTGGTCGTTTTTTGATTTTGCAATTATTTAAGACTGACTGTTTAGTGGGTTGATTTGACGAAAAAGTTATTTGTTTCTGTTGAACTGTTGTGTTTAGCTGTTTTTGCAGTCGTGGAAACTGTTTTCTCTCGTTCCGGTCGAGCCTTGTTCGGTTTTGACCGTTTTGGTTGCTATAGCAACCATTACTTGATGACTGTTTCGTAACATTCCTTCTAGAACATTCTAGAACGTTTTCGTTCCGGTTGAGCGACCTTGAGTCTTTAAGCCTACTGTTCCAGCAGTCGAACGCTTCATGAAAAGAGTTTATTGTCGCTACTACAAACTTTTCGTCTAATTCTGATTCGGGCCAGGGATCATTGAAAGGATCACGCGATAAATAATCAACTATGCCCATGTCCCTCCCCGGAATGTGAACTATGTTGAACTGATATGGCAGTAACCGGTCAACCCACCGGGTTAAACGTGATTGGTAGGTCTTGTTCGATTGATTAACATCCAATGCTGTTGTAAGCGCTTTGTGGTCAGTTGCGATGGTAAATGGTTTCCCCAGAAGGTAGTGTTTATATCTATCTACTGCCCAAACAACTGCCAATAATTCCAACTCATTTGTTGAATATTTTTTTTCTTGGGCATTTAAGTATCGGGATGCGAACGAAATTGGGGCCCACAACCCTTCATCATTTTGTTGTTCTAAAGTAGCCCCTAGCCCATCATGGCTAGCATCGCATTTAACTCGTGTTTCACGATTTGCATCGTAATAATGCACTTTCGTAATATTTGCCGCAGCTCCTTTTATAGCATTAAATGCTACTGTGTGAACATCCCCCCACTCGAATTTTTTCACCGGGAGTTTCATGTTTTTTAACTTTTTCTTTTGATTTTCTTCTTTAAGAAGTGGTCTTAATTTTTCAGTCAGACTGGCTACGTTAGGTATAAATTTAGCTAAGTGATTTATGCTTCCTAGAAATGACCTTAGTTGTTTTAGGGATTTCGGCTGGTTCAAGTTTACTACGGCTTCCGTTTTAGTGATTTTCGGTCTAACCCCTTCTTCTGAGAGATGGTGACCCAACCAATTCACTTCTTGTTTAAAAAATTCACATTTTGAGAGTTTCAGTGCCAAGTTTTCCGCATCCAATTTCTTTAGTACTGCTTCTACTAAGTTTGCATGTTCGATTTCACTTCCCTTTGACACAATAAGTATGTCATCCAGAAAACAGAACGTGTTTTTAGCGTGATTGATTGTTCTATCCATAGCCTTTTGAAATTCAGCTGGCATATCTGCTAGACCGTAGAACCCTGTCAAGAATCTGTAAGTTCCAGTTGCTTTTCCAACCACAATGTTAAAATTGCATTGTCTAGCTGTATCAGCAGCCAATTTTAGTTGACTGTACGCATATTTCAAAACTAACACCGAAAAATATAGCGTACCTTTTTTGTTTTCAGTTACAATCTGGCTTACCCCATCAATAAGTTCATCTACATTCGGCATTTGGTATTTGTTTTTGAACAATTGTCTATTGATTGGTTTTGCATCCATTGCCAATTTTATTGAGTCGTCCTTCTTTACTGTTATCACAATCGGGGCGATAAAGCAATCACTTGTACATTTATCAAGTTTTGTTATATGACCTTCTGTCAATAACTTCTCGATTTCTTTTTCGACTTTATCTTGTATGTGAATTGGGATTCTTCTCCCCTTTTCTTGAATCGGACATAGTGGGTATTTGAATTTTGAACTGGCAATGTGATTTTTTGAAATGCTTTGCCTTTCAAATAAGTTTTTAAATTTAGTGAAAAATTTTTCTTTCCAACCTTCTGACTGCTCGCACATGAGCACGTCAAACCTGGTGAGTTCTTTTGGCGCCGGTCTTTGTGTAGTCACTATTCCCACTTGTCCTTGCAGATCTAATCCCATGATGCATCTAGTTTTTCGTTCTGATACCAGAAAGGTTGCGCCCTTTACCTCCCAGCCCGCTGACCTCAGATTGGTTTTCAGGGCTCCCAGGATACTGATCGGTTGTTTGTTGTAATCCACGAATTTGGTTTGTAAGTTCAATTTGTTGGACGGTATGAATCTCACTTTGTTTGATTTTTCCATGATTTCCTTTGTCGTGGCCCAGTTAAGAAATGAAACAGGACTTCCAGTGTCCACTGTTAATTGAATTATCTGGTTATCTATTCGTACCATGGCTTTTAGTGATTTTACGCGATTCAATGTTGGATCGCGAATAGAATCTATTTTCTGAACTCGTATCACTTTTCCGTTTGTGTTGTTTCTCATTTCGTTGATTCGATCTTTCACATATTTTGAAACTCGCTCATTTTCCGGTTGGTAGGTTTGTATTGACATAACTTCAAATTCACTACATGACCCAACACCTTCACTGATCTGGTCGCATTCCTCTACCGGTCCTTCCGAATCTTCCGCAACTTCACTTACTTGTTGGGATCTGCACATTTTGGCGAAGTGATTTGGTTTACCACAGTGTTTACAATTCTTCCCCATCGCTGGACAATTTTTTAGATGTCCCTGTTCAAACGTCCTTCCACATCTATTACATGGTTTCGTTTTCGTGTTTTGAGTTTTGTTATTATTCTGTCTGTTATTTGTTTCTCTTCTATTTGGAGTTTTGGTTTTCCCCCCAAATTTCGAACTGCCATTACAGGTTCCTATTTTATTCTCACACCCGATGTGTAATTGCTACTTGATCCTCCTGTAGCCGCAGCATTAGTCTTTTGAAATGCCATTGTGGTTAACTTGCTATGTTCGAATTTTATAGCCCTTTTTAGAACTTCCTCTGGATTCAGAGTTTCGAATGTCAACGTGTCCTGCAATGTCATGTTTTTCATTTTCGAGATGAACAAGTCTCGCACTATTTCATTTTCCAATGTCCCCAGTTCTGAACGAGCAGCTTGAGCAGTTAATGCTGCGTGGAATGATTCTAGAGATTCACCAGATTCTTGCATTCTCGTAAATAACTTGTATCTTTCGTATGTTACACATTTTACCTTTTGAAATGAGACTTCTGCCAACTCTGTTATTTCTCTGAACTTCATTTTCGATATTTCTGCGTGCGGATTCTTTTGTAGGAATCTCTTCTTTCCCTCTGTGCCCAAAGATAGAAATAATCGTGACACCAGTTTCTTTTGTACTTCGTTGTAGAAGACATTGTGTCCGACTCGTGGGCCTCTTGTTTTTCTTTCTTCGTTCTCCAATACTACTCTGTCGCTTGCTAATTTATCTCTAAGAATCCTAGCGTTTCTCGCATCTTCGTTCTCCCCTTCCCTGGGCGTTTCCGGGCGTGGTGGTGGTTCCTCTAATATGTCTTTTGGTTCTTCCAAAATAATCTCTGGGTTCACATTTTCTTTGACCGTAACCGCCATGAGAAATTGTTCGAACCAAATTTTGAATTGCCACGGAGGGTCTAGATTCGCTGATGCCCAAAATACCGGAATTCCCATATCCGTTCTGTTGTCTTGAGCTGCGAATCCTGCTGGCTGCGCCATGTGATATGCGTTGCGATATCAATTGAAAACAAGTTGTAATTCAATACTGTATTCTGAATATTGAATTTAGATTTTCTCTTTTCTTGGTTTCTTATGTACTGAGAGATAGATCATTGTTAAGTACTCTGATCTCTCGCTTAATCTCAGTGTCAACACTTACGTATGACCTTGAGAATACCATAAAATAATGATTGAGCACCAGAGGTTAGATGTACATACGTATAATAAATACTGCTACTGCAGTAGCGGTATGACACACGGTATGGATGGACTTCACGTCATAAGTGCAGAGTAAGACGCTGAATGTCATTGGATCATAAGCCAAGCTATCAAATGGTTCGGTGGTTCCGTTAATTAGGTTACTAATCGGAAAGTATATATATTTCGTAATCAAGCGTAATCATGATTTGAAACACTTAAAAGAATTGAATTTAAACTAAATGCTCTGTAAAACTATAAGTGTAACATGACAATTGCGTCTAGCTTTCACTCATAAGCCGCGTTTGAATGAATCTATACTTTTTTTTCGAAATCAATCCTCGTCAGCTCTCAGTTTAATATAGCTCTCCACCCAATCAACGGCAAAAGTTACTGTTGATACTTATAGCTATCACCAGCATGCACTCAGGGGCGGTTTTTGAGGGGGAGCGCGCGCCGAAAAAACGCATTTTTTGGTCAAAATTTTCCAAAAGGTGCCTAAAACGCCTTTTTTGGCCTGTCTTTTCAAAATTTTGCCAGCGGCGCAGAAAATTTGGCCAAAATAGGGACAAAACAACAAAACAGTGCTTTAGGAGACCTCGAAAACTCAATTTGGTAGACCTAAAAAAAGCTCTCCACCCAATCAACGGCAAAAGTTACTGTTGATACTTATAGCTATCACCAACATGCACTCAGGGGCGGATTTTGAGGGGGAGCGCGCGCCGAAAAAACGCAATTTTTTGGTCGAAATTTTCCAAAAGTTGCCTAAAACGCCTTTTTTGGCCTGTTTTTTCAAAGTTTTGCCTGCGGCGCAGAAAATTTGGCCAAAATAGGGACAAAACAACAAAACAGTGCTTTAGGAGACCTCGAAAAATCAATTTGGTAGACCTAAAAAAAGTCGACAAAATTTTCGAAATTTTTTTGAAAATCCACCTCCCCCCATCGAGAAAATCCTAGATCCGCCCCTGCATACATTAGTGGACAAAATTAAATGCAAATTATGATTTTTAGTCTCTAAATTGCCTAATTTTAAGGACCTTATTGCGCAATTTTTACTTCGACTTTTCTGAATTACCCTCTTTGAAACTGAGTTTTTGATTTGAAGCACTTACTAGGTTATTCTGGGTCTGAAAATGCCAGTTTTCACTAATTGTAATCGGTTTTTCCAATGGTATGAATTCATAAGAAACAGCAGATTTGTGGAAAACGGTCAAACGGTCACACTGAACAATGCAATTTTCTTGTTTAAAATGTTTAACATTGCATGCAGGGGCGGATTAAGGGGGGGGCGGGTTGGGCGGACGCCCCCCCCCCCTCAGGGATTCGACCCCCTGCCGACCCAAAGGGTCCCCCCTTTGATACTTTTTCAGAAATCCATTTTTGGCGGACCGACCCTAAGATTTTTCTAAAGGCGCCTTTGGCGCCAATATATACTAACTTTGAGGGGGAGCGCGCGCCAAAAAAAAACGCATTTTTTTGTCCAAATTTTTCAAAAAGTGCCCAAAAACGGCTTTTTTGACTGTTTTTTCAAAAATTTGCCTGCGGCGCAGAAAATTTTGCCAAAATAGGGGCAAAACAGTGCTTTGGGAGAGCTCGAAAAAGCAATTTGGTCGACCTAAAAAAAAAGGTCGTCAAAATTTTGGAAAATTTTTCGAAAATCCGCCCCCCCCCTCGAGAAAATCCTAGATCCGCCCCTGATTGCATGATCAATTATTCCTGTTCCTACTCCGCTATAATCGAAAAATTGTTCACTCCTATAGCACTACTAATTAAATTGGTGAGTATTTTCAGACCTGGAATAAACTGATAAGTACATCAAATTAAAAACTGAGACTTTCTGAGAGGGTAGCTCAGATCAAACACTGTGGGTTGAAGTAAAAATTTTTATCAAATCTTAGCGAATACTTTCCAAAATTGTCCGTAAAACTAGGCAGTTAACTGCGTAAAAACATTTTTTTTTGTTTAGTTTTGTCCACTAGTACACTAGCCGTGATATGAAATTGAATTTTAGTTCTGATGAACAATGCGGTCGGGGTAGTCAACTGTGCCGCCCAGATTGGAGTGGTGCCCTGGGCCCAGTTCAACTCCCAGTACGAGTTCTTCTTCTGGCACTGCATGTACGCCCAGTACAGAATGAACAACAGATCACCCCCACCCCTCCTCCCACTTCCAGTGCGGATTGCATTTACAGTCTCCGCAACCAGGATAATTGTGATCAGATTTGTAAACTAACAGCTTAAAGATTAGAGAACTAACTAACAGCTGAACATTGTTGTGAGCTGAAAAAGTTTGCGAACAAACTGCTAAATGGGAAGGAAATCTTTTAATTTCTATTCGGATCGACATCCCTCCTTATTTTTGTCTGATTTGTAAAAAAAATCTACCGATACTGGCCAAAAAAAGTGGCTCGAACTGTTGGTTTGACGGGGGGATGTTTCTCGAAAGGGGAGGTTTCCTGGCCTGATAAAATCAAACATGCTAATTTTGACACCAATCGTTGAATTTGAATATTTTGTGCTGTTAATAAAAACATTAGACTTTTTGATTGAGCTCATTGTTAAATCAAATATTATGTTAATTTTGAAATTGAGTTTACTCAACAGTTCACTTGAAATTTAAAACTATGCTTCAGAGCGGTGATTGCAGTTCGCTATCAATAATTTCCCGCAAAATTGCCCATTATTGCCGGCTATCGAAAATCATTAAGAGGGTCCCCAGGGAAAATTTGACATTTGGCCATGTTTTATATCAACTTTCTTTTTAATTAGTCACTTTCTAGAAAACTTTTGGCAGGATTTTCCTAATTTTTTGCATGCGTCCTTAGAACTAAAAAAAATGCAGTTGATTAATGATGTTTGTCGATGGTTTTATTTTAAAGCAGGGTTTTGGTTTTCTTGGAATTTTCTCAGCAACCTCAAAACAGATTTTTTCTATTATCTTTTTTTTCTGTTACTTTTTCGACTTCGATGAAGCAGAAATTTATAATAGTGCATAAGAGATGTGGTATGATGATCTCAACCGTTTGGCAACAATTTTCCCTGTTTATGAGAAAATTTAAAAAATATATTTGTTTTGACAGTTTTGAAAAACGAATCACTTCAAAAATGGAAAATAGTGAATTTTGATAACAAGATCGTTTTTCCTGGAGTGTAATGTGAACTCACTATATCAAGTTCGAATATGGAGGTCCTAATGAGGTGAAAAACTTATTTTTTCTATGTTTGGACTTTTCTATTTTTCTTATTTGTACATTTGTTCAAATAATGTGTGAAAATGAAACAAATTTGAACCCATTTTAGTCTTTCGTTTACTTTCGGTCTAATAATTTTCATAATCCTCATGCAGAACGGTATGGTTCCAAATTTCGAAGAAGGTGCGGAGTTTCTATGTCAGGGGTGTTTGTTTTTTTTTTCAGTCAGTTTTCGATTTTATAACTAAGCATTTTTTGTAGAATTTTTATTGGCATTTGAGATCAAAACTCGGAACAATTAGTTTTGTAAGCCTTTTGATTCTAAACGCCTGTTCCAGCATAATATTTCTTCATATTAAACATACTTATTGTTGCTACCTCAAGGAGAAAAAATAGCCTAGATTGGGTTTAGTCCAGCAATTTCAATAACTCAAGTCAAGCGCTTTAAGGATTCTATGTGATTTTGCTTTCAGTCATTTTAGAGACAATTCAAATTTGAACGAAATAATTTAAAAACAATTGGTGAAATTAAAGGATGTAAAGGTTCAGATATACCATTTGTTGTTTATCAGGTTCAGTCATTTTTAGTTCACAAAATTGGTTTTGTGTTTTATTTTTTTGTCAAAATTGAAAACCTCACAGTCGAAGATCTCAGTCAAAAAATTATCACTCCTTACGTTTTTGAGAAAATTTAAAAAATATAAACTTTTTGATAGTTTTGAAAAAATAAATCTTTTCAAAAATGGAAAATAGTGAATTTTGATAACAAAATTGTCTTTCCTGGAGTGTAATATGAACTCCTATATCCAAGTCAAATAAAGAGGTCCTAATGAGATGAAAACTTATTTTTTCTATGTTTGGATTTTTCTATTTTTCTTATTTGTTCATTTGTTTGAATGTTGTGTGAAAATAAAAAAAGTTTGAATCCAAATTAGTCTCGTTTATTTTCTTTGGTTAGGTCATTCATGGCCACAAGGAATGTCTGAACTGAAGGCCTTTTGCCTCAAAGAATTCTAATAAGTTGTAAAAAGTAAGAAAACTGGCGTAAGCATGACGTGAAAACCTTAGAAAAAATTCAAAAAAATCGTTTAGCTTTAGAGTCAACTGAGAATCTTATAGGATGCTCTGTAGGGCCCTTTGGGCCCCACATAGGAGCATCCGACTCGGATTAAACCAATTATTAATTATTTCAAAAAGTTTTTGAATTTATTTGCTATATTTTCCTTGTATATCTCAGCATTATAATTGCGCCCAGTTAGTGAAAAATGGAAAAAATAAATTTTTAAAAATATTTAAAAAGTTTAAGCAATTTATGGTTTTTTGAAAACCCTTACCCCACACGCTATGTTAAATGCAAAATCAAACAATTTGAGCATTGCAAAGAGGTAGATACATCAAACCGAATGCCTAACTTCGATTTGAAGGAAATGTAAGATGGATTAAATCTCCGCTTTTGCATCAATAGAACGAAAAATTTTGGCCGTTGATTTACTCAATTTTCCGAATTTTAAAACTAATATAACTTTACAAAAAATGATCACAAAAATAACCGGCAAAAATTAGTAGTTCAAAGTCGAAAATTGTTTTGACAAAAACAAACATCCCGGCACAATTATTCTGTCACTTGTTTCGAAGCCAGAAACCAAACTTACGGTCTAATGAGTTTTATAAGCCCCTTGCAGAACGGTATGGTTCCAAATTTCGAAGAAGGTGCGGAATATTTATGTCAGGGAGAAGGGGTGTTTGTTTTTTTTTCAGTCAGTCTTCGACTTTATAACTAAGCGTTTTTTGCGGAATTTTTAAAGGCATCTGAGATCAAAACCAGGAAAAATTAGTTGTGTAAACGCCTGTTTCGTCATACTATTTCTTCATATTAAACATACTTATTGTTGCTACCTCAAGGAGAAAAAATAGCCTAGATTGGGTTTAGTCCTGCAATTTCAATAACTCAAGTCAAGCGCTCTAAGGATTCTATGTGATTTTGCTTTCAGTCATTTTAGAGACAATTCAAGTTTGAACGAAATAATTTAAAAACAATTGGTGAAATTAAAGGATGTAAAGGTTCAGATATACCATTTGTTGTTTATCAGGTTCAGTCATTTTTAGTTCACAAAATTGGTTTTGTGTTTTATTTTTTTGTCAAAATTGAAAACCTCACAGTCGAAGATCTCAGTCAAAAAATTATCACTCCTTACGTTTTTGAGAAAATTTAAAAAATATAAACTTTTTGATAGTTTTGAAAAAATAAATCTTTTCAAAAATGGAAAATAGTGAATTTTGATAACAAAATTGTCTTTCCTGGAGTGTAATATGAACTCCTATATCCAAGTCAAATATAGAGGTCCTAATGAGATGAAAACTTATTTTTTCTATGTTTGGATTTTTCTATTTTTCTTATTTGTTCATTTGTTTGAATGTTGTGTGAAAATAAAAAAAGTTTGAATCCAAATTAGTCTCGTTTATTTTCTTTGGTTAGGTCATTCATGGCCACAAGGAATGTCTGAACTGAAGGCCTTTTGCCTCAAAGAATTCTAATAAGTTGTAAAAAGTAAGAAAACTGGCGTAAGCATGACGTGAAAACCTTAGAAAAAATTCAAAAAAATCGTTTAGCTTTAGAGTCAACTGAGAATCTTATAGGATGCTCTGTAGGGCCCTTTGGGCCCCACATAGGAGCATCCGACTCGGATTAAACCAATTATTAATTATTTCAAAAAGTTTTTGAATTTATTTGCTATATTTTCCTTGTATATCTCAGCATTATAATTGCGCCCAGTTAGTGAAAAATGGAAAAAATAAATTTTTAAAAATATTTAAAAAGTTTAAGCAATTTATGGTTTTTTTGAAAACCCTTACCCCACACGCTATGTTAAATGCAAAATCAAACAATTTGAGCATTGCAAAGAGGTACATACATCAAACCGAATGCCTAACTTCGATTTGAAGGAAATGTAAGATGGATTAAATCTCCGCTTTTGCATCAATAGAACGAAAAATTTTGGCCGTTGATTTACTCAATTTTCCGAATTTTAAAACTAATATAACTTTACAAAAAATGATCACAAAAATAACCGGCAAAAATTAGTAGTTCAAAGTCGAAAATTGTTTTGACAAAAACAAACATCCCGGCACAATTATTCTGTCACTTGTTTCGAAGCCAGAAACCAAACTTACGGTCTAATGAGTTTTATAAGCCCCTTGCAGAACGGTATGGTTCCAAATTTCGAAGAAGGTGCGGAATATTTATGTCAGGGAGAAGGGGTGTTTGTTTTTTTTTCAGTCAGTCTTCGACTTTATAACTAAGCGTTTTTTGCGGAATTTTTAAAGGCATCTGAGATCAAAACCAGGAAAAATTAGTTGTGTAAACGCCTGTTTCGTCATACTATTTCTTCATATTAAACATACTTATTGTTGCTACCTCAAGGAGAAAAAATAGCCTAGATTGCGTTTAGTCCTGCAATTTCAATAACTCAAGTCAAGCGCTCTAAGGATTCTATGTGATTTTGCTTTCAGTCATTTTAGAGACAATTCAAGTTTGAACGAAATAATTTAAAAACAATTGGTGAAATTAAAGGATGTAAAGGTTCAGATATACCATTTGTTGTTTATCAGGTTCAGTCATTTTTAGTTCACAAAATTGGTTTTGTGTTTTATTTTTTTGTCAAAATTGAAAACCTCACAGTCGAAGATCTCAGTCAAAAAATTATCACTCCTTACGTTTTTGAGAAAATTTCAAAAATATAAACTTTTTGATAGTTTTGAAAAAATAAATCTTTTCAAAAATGGAAAATAGTGAATTTTGATAACAAAATTGTCTTTCCTGGAGTGTAATATGAACTCCTATATCCAAGTCAAATATAGAGGTCCTAATGAGATGAAAACTTATTTTTTCTATGTTTGGATTTTTCTATTTTTCTTATTTGTTCATTTGTTTGAATGTTGTGTGAAAATAAAAAAAGTTTGAATCCAAATTAGTCTCGTTTATTTTCTTTGGTTAGGTCATTCATGGCCACAAGGAATGTCTGAACTGAAGGCCTTTTGCCTCAAAGAATTCTAATAAGTTGTAAAAAGTAAGAAAACTGGCGTAAGCATGACGTGAAAACCTTAGAAAAAATTCAAAAAAATCGTTTAGCTTTAGAGTCAACTGAGAATCTTATAGGATGCTCTGTAGGGCCCTTTGGGCCCCACATAGGAGCATCCGACTCAGATTAAACCAATTATTAATTATTTCAAAAAGTTTTTGAATTTATTTGCTATATTTTCCTTGTATATCTCAGCATTATAATTGCGCCCAGTTAGTGAAAAATGGAAAAAATAAATTTTTAAAAATATTTAAAAAGTTTAAGCAATTTATGGTTTTTTTGAAAACCCTTACCCCACACGCTATGTTAAATGCAAAATCAAACAATTTGAGCATTGCAAAGAGGTACATACATCAAACCGAATGCCTAACTTCGATTTGAAGGAAATGTAAGATGGATTAAATCTCCGCTTTTGCATCAATAGAACGAAAAATTTTGGCCGTTGATTTACTCAATTTTCCGAATTTTAAAACTAATATAACTTTACAAAAATGATCACAAAAATAACCGGCAAAAATTAGTAGTTCAAAGTCGAAAATTGTTTTGACAAAAACAAACATCCCGGCACAATTATTCTGTCACTTGTTTCGAAGCCAGAAACCAAACTTACGGTCTAATGAGTTTTATAAGCCCCTTGCAGAACGGTATGGTTCCAAATTTCGAAGAAGGTGCGGAATATTTATGTCAGGGAGAAGGGGTGTTTGTTTTTTTTTTTCAGTCAGTCTTCGACTTTATAACTAAGCGTTTTTTGCGGAATTTTTAAAGGCATCTGAGATCAAAACCAGGAAAAATTAGTTGTGTAAACGCCTGTTTCGTCATACTATTTCTTCATATTAAACATACTTATTGTTGCTACCTCAAGGAGAAAAAATAGCCTAGATTGGGTTTAGTCCTGCAATTTCAATAACTCAAGTCAAGCGCTCTAAGGATTCTATGTGATTTTGCTTTCAGTCACTTTAGAAACGATTCAAATTTGAACGAAATAATAAAAAAAACAATTGTGGAGATTAAAGAATGTAAACGTTCTGATATAGCAATTGTTGTTTTATTTTTTCGTCGAACTTCAAAACCTCATAGTCGAAGATCTTAGTCAAAGAATTATCCCTCTTTTATTTAGAAAGATAACCACACAAGCACATCAACGCTGGTAATTGATTGGTTAATTAATCAATGCTGGTTATTTACAGTGCTGATTTAAATTAACCGGACAAAATGAGCTAAACTTGAAATTTAAAACGCGTTTTTCTGAAATTGGGTCGAGTTTAGGTAAAAATTTATGAAGACAAAACTTTCTTAAAATTTAAGCAGAATTAATATGGTGTAAATTGTTTTGCGAAATTCGGGCCAAAAATTTTACCCCAAAAATGGGTCATTTTGGCTTTTCTTAGTTCATCAAAAATTACGCCAAAAATACCAAGTTGATAACAGACATAATTATATCAAAGTGAGACCCTTACGTAGCCCAATAAACTTTAAGAAGAGTGTTTTCTCCAAAACAAAATTTGCAAACCGTTTAAAAATTGTTTTTTTTAAATGGCATTTTATATAGTAAAAACGACCTTTTTTGTCTATCAAAAAAAATAAATTAACTTATACAATATTTTGGAGAATATACTCTTCTTAAAGTTTATTGGACTACATAAGGGGCTCACTTTGATACAATTATATCTGTTATCAACTTGGTATTTTTGGTGTAATTTTTGATGAACTAAGAAAAGCCAAAATGACCCATTTTTGGGGTAAAATTTTTGGCCCGAATTTCGCAAAATAAATTGCACCATATCTTTTTTGCTAAAATTTTAAGCAAGTTATGTCTTAAGCAAGTCGGTTAATTTAAATCAGCACTGTATCAACGCTGGTAATTGTTCAACGCTGGTAATTAATTGTCATTAACATCCTCCAGGGAGCCATTGGTATTTTCAACAGGTGTTACGATGAGTTATCTGAGATATCCAAGATTTCGCTAACAGTTTTAATTTTGACTGGCCATTGAGGTCGCCGATGGTGTGTAAATGATTAGCTCTCTGAGTAGAAAAAAGTATGGAGTCAAAAAAGGTCATTTGCGAGATTGCTGTTGACGTGCATCAAGGTTAGCTCACTCAAGAGATCTTCAGTTTTTGCATCAATTGTGACAAAGAGATTCCGAGAAGCGCACATATCCAAGACTCAGACAGAAAAGGCTCATTTTCCAATTCGTTTTTTGTATATTTGTTTTTGGTTTTCGATTATACTAGTAGTATAGATATACGACACTGGGATCGGGGGGGGGGGGGGGGGGGGGTGATCCCTACAGGGATCATTGGGTATAGATTATACCTAATGATCCCTATGTAAATATTTATACCTAATGATCCCTATGTATAATTTTCATAGCAAATGATCCCTATGTAAAATATTTATACCTAATGATCCCTATGTAAAATATTTATACCTAATGATCCCTATGTAAAATATTTATACCTAATGATCCCTATGTATAATTTTTATACCTAATGATCCCTATGTATAATTTTTATACTTAATGATCCTTATGTGTAAGTTGTGTTGGTTAAAACAAAATCGTACTGGCGATATATTATTTCTTTCCGCCACCTATAGCTCGGCAAGCTATGTTGTATTCCAATTGAACTAAAACTTTTCATTGTGTTTTGCTGTTGAATGTTATTGCGAATTGGTTCTTTCAATGTTTCTACAAACGCTTTGGTCTTGGTGAAAAGAGATATGAACTGAAATGGTTGAATTATACACACAATCTTCTGAAGTAAGTGTCGGTTAAACGCACCAAAAGCAGTTTGGGGTCAATTCCAATATGAAAACTCTCAAAACCACTCCAGATAAAATAGTAACACAAAACCAAAAGTGGATTTAAAGTAGCCCGCCATTACCTAACAGTGAACAAACGTGGAAAGTAAGTATAATACAGTACACTAATTTACAACATTAAATTTTGTATTCAACTTGAATCAAACACACAACATTAGAGTTTTTTGTTTGTTTTACGTCTTTTTGACTGCGGTGCTGAATCTTCAACTGCTTCGCGGTCGAGGTACCCTTCATCATCCGACGACGAAGAAGAAGTAACTGCATTTGGATCAACCAAATCATCGCTTTCGATATCACTCTCAACAATTTCTGTGACACGAACTCTACCTGGATCTGGAGCTTCATAGCTGGTGATACTATTTAACAGGTCTCTCAACGAACGGCTCGGTTGAGTATCTAACACAAGAAAGCTATCTTCTGACCCATAATTCGTATCCTGCGTAAAGATTTCTTCTTGGTTCGAGCTCTCGTGATCCCAGTCGACTATCTCATCTTCTTCCTCGAAAAATTTCAGCCAATCGTCTAAATCTTGATCTTTGTGGTGACTGGTGCTATTAGTTTCACTCACGTTCCTTTCACTATCATCATCATCATCATCCTGATTGCTATCGGGAAAGATAGAAGCATTTACTGTTCTATAGTGACCGTATGGCAATGTAGAGATACCATCGCTGAGGATGTATCGCTTATCATCATAGGCTGATAATGCGATTTAGTTTGCTCGAACAGTGTTCAGAATATGCCTCTCGGAGATGATGCGAGTATTTTCGGCTCCTACAAGGTTTCCAGACGCGAGAGTTTCGATGTATTTTTCATGAGTTAGCAACCGTTGAGTCACCTTAGTGATTCCTTTTGCTGAGTGATTCCGTGTATCTATTAAAAAAATGATGCTCACTAATCATTATATATCTAAATGTTTTGTAAACTAATACTTGAAATTGAAAAAAAAAGTATGAACGCATCCTTTTCAGAAGATCCACATCCCCCCCCATTTAAAAAAAAGGTGATAACCATTTAACCTATACCTCCCCCACCTTACCCCCACCCACAGAAGCACCAAAAAACCTAAGTCATCTCAAAAAATTTTACTCAGAAAAGTTTTTTCATAAAATTTTTTTTTCCAAAATTTTTTTTTTCAAAATTTTTTTCAAAAATTTTTTTCAGAAAATTTTTTTTTCAAAAAAATTTTTTTTTTTCAATTTTTTCCAAATTTTTTTTTGATGACAAATTTTTTTTTTCATAAAATTTTTCTTTTCCAAATTTTTTTTTTAATGCAAAATTTTTTTTTACCAAATTTTTTTTCCAACGAAATTTTTTTGACATTTTTTTTTCAAAATTTTTCAAAAAATTTTTTCGAATTTTTTTAATTTTTGAAAATAAAAAGCGCTGTTTGAACAATTTTGAGCCGGTATTATTGAAGGAAATGTACTTACTTTGCGATAGTATTGAATAAAGTTTTGGCTTCAATGCAACGAATTCTGTAATTATATCACCCGGGAATTCGTCTTTAAACTTTAAAACTGTAAGTTTGTTTTCTACATTGTAGAGGAAGTGGTCCGATGGATAATTGGAGAAGTCAAAGTTGTCCAAACTTTCACGTTTCTCGTACAGTTTCTCATAAAAATTCGAGTTTTTTTCCGTTTTTATTTCGTACATTAGGCTGTCAGTGTCTGAGTACAAGAGGTGACAGTTGAAGTTGGGCTTCGTAGTGAAATTTGTACATCTCAAACTTTGCTAGCTCTAGTATACACGCTCCTACAATTGTGGGTACATCCCATCTGATTTTCGTTGGTGCTAATGTCAATGCAACCATGTCTTCGCCAAAAATTTTGTAGGTTTCAAATTCAAACTTAATTATATTTCGCATTGTTTCTTCAGCATCTCGTAAAATCTTGATTTTCATTCTCTTTCTTTTTGACTCACACATTTTTCCATAAATTGAATTGATCAATAGTTTGTACAGGGCTTCTTCAAACTTGTTTTTTGCCGCTTTCCGTTTGTTTGTATTTAGAGTTATGTACGGTTCGAGCCACAATTCTTGTTTGAACTTTACGATGCGGTACAGTTTTGTAACGATAAGGCCAAGCTTCACGTAGAGTTTCAGGAATTTATAATGAGTTTTATCATGTAGAGTTTGTAAAAGTTTTTTCACTTTACCTATTGTGGGTCCACAGTTTTCATTGTTTTTCATTTGTTCTGAGATATTTGTTTGGTATCTGCTCAACCAATCTTTTTGAACAACTTCCTTAGTGGGTGCCAGTGGATAGTCACGGTGACTTTCATGCAACAATTGAGGGTATTTTAAATCAATTTCAACAATATAACCGTAGTCTAAATCGTCAGGGGTTGCTAAAATTTCTTCTATTGACGTGGAATTCTCATCTTCGTTTTCTTGATTATTTCTTTCATTTCTAACTCCGATTGTCTCGAAATGACGTGCAGGCAGTTTGTGAGTTTGCATTACTCCACCGTATAAGTTGTTGGCATCAACCATGAAGCCATAGGTAGTATCTTCGCTCGAATTAAATGTTTGATTCATTTGCCTGTTGTTTGCAGTGAACTGTCGTTTTTCAAAGATTGATGCAGTACCACCTCGCATCATTTTTTCAACCATGTCTAAATGATCTCGATCCGTTAGCAATTCAACATCAGCTTTACATAACCGCTTGAAAGCGTCACCAGCTAAATTGGAAGCGGTGAAATGATGAGCACAATCAAGGCTGTATGTTTCATAGAGCGGAATTCCTCAAAGACACAGGCTAGGAGCAATGTGTCACATGACAAATATAAGTCATGATAGTCGCGCAGATTCTGACAACTGAATTGATTGAAAACTTCTTTTGCTTCAACCAAGTTATCAGCACTAATAGCAATTTTATCTCCGTCTAAACTATTCACCCACTTTTCGAGAGGCGGTAACTCTTTTTCGTCAAACTTTTTACGGTCGGTCATGTAATTATAAGGATAGAATCCTTTTCTACGTATGAGAGTTCTACAAGTTTGGCTTACGTTTTGAAAGTGGTTTTCCAGAATTGTAAATTTGTTGTCAGGCAAGTTGTCAACTAACTTTTGTAGTGATCAGTTTAGAAACTTGAAAAAATATATAAAACGAAGATACTCATAAATGTTTTGTGTTGTTTGATCTTTTCGTGTAATGGTTTTAACCACTACTCCGATAATTAGTGAAATATATTTCTCATCGGTGGATGGAATGACTTGTATTGTACTACGCGAGTCACATTCGTTCAACGCTAGACATATATGATGCATGTCATAATTCTGTAAATTGTGTCCCACGACTGGAATGTAATTTATGTTTCTTCGCGCTAAATTACATTTGTCGTGGGTCCATCCTAGAAATTTTCCCGAAGAGTGACAGTAATCCAGGCACTTTTCTTCGCTTTCACTGAAGTTTTCTTGACAAATCCAACAGGTTAAAGTTTCTTCTTTACGCAGTTGGCTGCGATCTCCCAAATAATGTGGCACTTTCCGTTTATAGATGTAAACGTCTCGGGCTAATAGATGTAACTCTTTGATAAAATTTTCTAAACAATTTTCAGAGCTGTCAAGACTAAAGAAAAATGGTTCTGAGGACTCATGGTCAATAGCAACCATTGAATACCCGGAGGGTTCATGTTTTTCTAGAACGCGAGATGAGGAAATTTGTGGGTTGTTCATACATGTTGTAACGGGATTCAGGAACGATTCGAAATCAAAATAAACAACAATAGGTGCATACCAGAGAGCTTGAAAATTTTTAAATTTATACTTGTGGCAGCCATTTTCAGCTGTTGGCAATATCACTACAGCTGGTTCATGATCTTTACATAATCGCTCATGCGTTTTATGATCAATTTCATTGTAATGAGTTTGAAAACAGTTACGACACAACTGCAGGAAACTTCGGAATTTTGCTTTCGAACTTCACAAACAAATCGGAGCAGGTCGTTTATCAAAACAAAGTGGTGCATTCCGGGTTCATATAACAAAGGCAAAGCCATGATAAAATTATCTGAGCTTTCAAACTTTGAAACAATCATTGGAATGAGATCTCCTTTTTGATATTGAAACACGTTTACTTGAACGTTATTAAGTCGCTCGAATTGAGGAATCATGTTCAAGCTCATAGGCATAAAGAAATCATCAGAAGCCTGATGCGTTCCGGGCTTTGTATAGGTGTGTGGATCTGTCTCTTCAAGTTTAGGATCAACTAACTTACCGACAATTAGATCAGGCTTATATCTAAGATGATAGGCGGCAGTGTAGCATAACAAAAAGCAATTGTGGTCGTTGTGATTACGAGTATTAATCAATTGTTGCGAATTTGCGATTTTTGCAGGTAGAGGTATAAAGGAAGAGCCTCTGATTGGCAACATTTTTCCGATTTTAATGTAAAGCTCATTTACACGCTGCAGAACCCAGCCGCTACCATGGGCTGAAAAATTCTGGAACACAGCTTCCATTTTTTCGAGCATTTCGAGAAATAATTCATCAGACAAACCGTTTGCATAAAGTGGAGTCATCATAGAATTAGCGAAAATTTCAACGAGTTCGTCTTCAGGTTGTTGCACGCTTTGGTCCGAAACAACAGTAGCATGCTTGATTAAAGTAAGTTTAACCGAAAATTGTACTTTGCAGGGTCCATTACAGGTTCTATCTAGTATCAAAGTTTGAATCTCATTTTTTTCAAAGTCATAAATTCGATAAGATCATGTTCAAAATTTTGGTTGGGAATAATAAAAGTCACTAACGTATTTTTCATGGCTGATTCATGAACTTCAATTGAAGCTGGAAAATTATCAATATCGTTTGCTTGTGTGATTGAGCTAGAGGGGTTGCTGAGTGATGTAAGTTGTTGATTCAAAACAGGTAGCCCATGCTCTGATTGCATGTGACCCTTGAAATCTTTAAATTCACAAAAACCAAGCCGACAATACCGACATAAATTGTTAAATTTTTGATGATCTGATTCAATATGCTGCTGTAATTTTGATAGCAGTAAAGTGCTAAAATTACAATGGTAGCAAGTAAAAACGGGTAATTCTTTTTCAACAGCGTGAAAGTTTCGTTCATGACGAGATTTATTAGTTTTTATTGTAAAAACTTTGGGACAATAGTTACACTTGAAACCCATTTCGCTCTGGAACTGTTTTAAAGCGAAGCAGGAAAGGGAATGAATCCCAACCAAACACCAAAAGGTTTAAATTACTGCGCTTCGATTCCTTTTTCCCCTTCTCGGTTTGAATTTGAATAGCTTTTCCCGCTTAACTTTGAATTTGAACTCTTTTCCCGCCGAAATTTGAATTACATTTGAATTTCCCGCCATAACTGTCAAACTCAAATTTGATTGGGCGAAACAGATTAATTGTTGTTTGAATTGTTATAATTACTACAAACGATAAAAATTAATCGAAGCAAACCAAGTTTGAGCTAAATTTTTATCCAAAATGATTTTAGAGCCAAGAGATAAAAGTTTTAGTTTTATATTTTATCAATTCAAATTATAAGTTGATAAAATTTTCGAAATTGCGATTAAAAGTTGAGCATGTCACAACACATGATAAATCCTAAATATCCCAATTGTCATGGGGACAGAATACTCTATAAAAATGTCAAAATTTGAATCAAAAACAGTTGAAATGATGAATAAGTAAAACAAAAACTGAAAAACTGTCAGTTTTTTTAACTTTCCAGGTGCATTGTTATCAATGATGTCAATCACGGAGCGGTTGCACGGTCCATGTCATCATGAATTTGTCTCAATTGTCTTTCGATATGAAAAAAAAGTCAGAAAAAATACTTTTCTGTAAAGAAAAATGAGTTTATTGTTTTAGGGGGGATTAAGGGGATTAGCGTTTTTTCTCGAAGACTATTGAAAAAACATCTACTCCCACAATCTCATTAGTCGTGCCCCTCATTGCACTTTCATAACAACACTACTTGCTCATAATAAAAAATTGCGTCTTCTGGTTGAAAATCGCTTTTTTTCGGAAAAATGAAAAAACGATGAGTCATCAATTAAAAAATTTGATTTTTATTATTTTTCTCAAATATTTAGCATGATGATGAATACTTGTATTTTTTTTATGAAGATCATTTTTGGAGACAACAGTATCAATGATCATATGGTAACTCCAATTTGAAGAAAAAGAAAAAATTATTGCATTTTTTTTTTCCTTTTTGTAATTAAAAAATCAAGTTTTTAACTAAAAAACATGAAAAATATATTTATTTTTAACAAAAAGTTGGTTTTAAACATCTTTTATACTAATTCTTATTAGATTCAATTTGTATGATAAATAAATGAATAAACAAATGACAAAAAAGGTTTTCATCCAAAATCATTTTTTTACAGTTTTTTTGACGTTAATTATCTTTTTTTTTCAAAAAACGAAATTGATATTTTTTTATCTTGTTTTCAAAAAATTAGCATAAATATGGATGCTTTTCAATTTTTTTCTCAAGATCAATCATGTAAATAAGAACTTCACTGTTATTATGTTAACTCCTATTTGTGGAAAAAATGAAAATTTTACGAACTTTTTTTTGGTTTTAATTGAAAAAAAATAGTCAATTAATTGAAAAAGAAATGATTTTTTTAACTTCAAATTTTAAAGGCTTTTATACTAAATTTTTAATCAGAACACAATCGTGTGATAAAATATGAACAAACACAAGATATAATCTCAAACTCAATTTTAAAGTTAATTTATTATACACAAAAAAAAAAAATCAATAAAACTCAACCTCAGTTTCAAAGTTATATAAGGTCCAAATTCTCCTGCGCTCTCTATAGTGTTGTTAGCTTCCGTTTTTTCTTTGGTGCAAGGCATAGAGAAGGAGTCAAATTTTCCATATGATTACTCACTGTCGCTTTGGGGGTGCGCGTAGGAGTTGAAGAATCTGGTTCATCAAGCCATGGTGACACTGTAGGAGAAGGATCAGCTTTCGGGGTAACTAATGATGGTGATTCAATCTGTTCCATTCCCCATAAACGATCAAAAAATTCAATTTCTTCAAAAAAATCTAACTGGTTTTCACACATCGGAGTAACATCACAATCGTATTTATACAAAAATTTTTTTACTGGTTTTGATAAAGTTGAAATATCAACCTGAAGAGCAAGAGGCTCGTCAGGATCCGTATATTTACCAGAATTTGTAAGGTAACTCAAATACTTTATATTCAGTTCTTCGTCTTTCTTTGAATTTTTTAAGGAAAGTTTACTGAATAAATGTAAAAAAATTTTGGGAATCATAACGTGATGAGTACAAGTCCACTCATCAGAATTGAAACTTTTTTCTTCGTTAATTATTGCTACAAAATTACCGTGAACGGTTTCATAAAAAATGGTTCTTTAGTGATTGGAATATCCGGCAATAATATAACAAGGCATTTTTGAAGAAAAGTTGGAAGAACAGGACAAACGTAACGCGGAGAGAAATGAAACTGAAATGAATTGTGAAAACGCCTCAAGAGATTAAAATAGGGATTGGTTCTTCTAAAATTAGAAATTTCAAGACCTCCTATGTAGTTTTTGATCAATTTAATAAGGGAGGGCGTGTAAAATATTTATGTTACCTTGCGTGGTATTCTATGTTTATCTAAATTACATTCAAACAAATAGCTTGTATCAAAAATAACGTTTAAACATTGTGACCTTTAACACCCATTAAAATTCTTATCAGTTGTACATGCACAAAATACTTATCCATTTGAACTAAATTGCAATCCAATATCTTTGCGATATAAAGTACATGTGTATATAAATTAAAATAGATACAACGCTTTCTTTTGCAGACATATACATTCAATCGAAAACATTCATTTCTTTCTATTCAGTTTTGAAAATTTACTCGTTACAATGAATAAAACCAAAACAAGCACCACAGCAAATGTAGATAAAGATTTTGGCGATTGCTATTTTGATATTTCGGAAAACAGTAAAAGATTAGTGCGTGCTACATTGGAAACATATGACCAAACTGGAACTTATGTATTCCTGAAAGTTTTCAAAAAAGCAACTGAAGGCGCTGAATTTGAATGTGTACAAAGACTTTCCTTAAGCAGCGAAGAATTTTCAAAATTACTAAAGTCGGGAAAGTCAATCCGAGCGCAAACAAGTGAAATTTCTAATACTATTGTAAACAAAGACAAACCACAGTCTAACTGTAAACGAGCCAAGAAATCTCAACTTTCCTCAAACACAAACGATTTCAAGCACGACTCGAATTAATTTTCCTTTACAAAATGGCAGAAGCTATGTTCGAAGTTGTGTTACCTGATTATTTCAAAAAATTTCAACCAAATTTCAAATTTGTTATCACTGAAAAAATTCCTAATTTATCTACTTTTAAAAATTATGCTTTTGGAAGCCACTTCAAATCTGAATATTGCCCTTTTTTAGTCGAGAAAGAAAAAAAACTCATTACCATATATTGATTCAAGTAGATTCAGAGGAACAATTAAACCAATTTTTTCCTTCCCAAAAATGTTTCAGTGTTCCTTGTATTTTCACTTGCTTCAAATACTTAGTTTCTCCTGCTAAAGATGTCAAAGGAAACGGTGAGTTATTTGACAAGCTTAAACTAGCTCTCACTTATTCAGCACAACCTGTTGCAGCCAATCCCGATTTGATAGATTTCACTGCAATCAAAAAACGTTTACCCAATTTATTGCTTTCTGCAACATCATCTAACAAACAAACTTCACCAAATCAAAACGTTTGCAAGAAATCTCCGGCCGTTGGGGGACAGAAACGAATTGATAATACAGTTACGCATGCTGCATCGTCGACGTCAAACAAATCCGTAAGAGTTTCGACTTCAGTTTCAAAGAAACACACAGAAAGCAGACATGTTCAAACAGTTGAGATGAATACAGAAACTTTGAAAAGATTTGAAAGTTTAATTAATGGACCCCATTCTGCCGCATTTTGTAAAATAATGGATATTTTGACAAGTGGATATGGAAAACTTGATGTAGATACTGATGTGCTATTTGTGAAATTTATTGTTGAAGAGAAAGTTAAGTTTTAATTGATTTTTTTCATTATTCCTTTTTTATTATATTGAGTTCAGTAAACATGATTTCAAATTTCGATTTAAAACTCATTCATGAAATTTTTATAGACTTAAAATCACAATATCCAGACAAATCAGTCAGATTTCAGTATTTTTTAGCCACTTGTTTGTATTTGGATGCTGATATTAATTTGGATTTTGTTTTGAAAAACAGACCATATGGTGGTTTAATTGGAATAGACAATTCGTCGCTCGACAAACACTTGAAACATTTCAAAGTTCTTAGAATACATGCTATTTTGCATGACGCAGCAGGATATTTGCAAGAAAAAAATCGTATCGGTCCTGGGTACACATATGTTTTGCCTTGTCCAATAAAAAACTGTTACCTGGGTCACGTGACAGGTATTGCGTTTTGCTTATTTCTTAAAACATTCAAACCAAAGTTATTTCGTTTGTTGGAATGTTGAGTGAAAGTCATGTTAACCCAAAGAAAGAAAACTAAAAATCTGTTTTTCAACCATCTCATTATTTTAGATATTGAAGGATTTAAACGTGGCAAGAAACCTTTGATCATAAAGGAACTTTCCGTTTGCTCTGCTAATACAATTGATACAATTCATTTTCTGCCACCAGTTCAATTCAACAATTTATCAAAAGAAGAGAAAAAAGCTTGTAATTGGGTATCTAAATTTCTACACGGGCTCCGTTGGGACGAAGGTGAATACCCTTACTCATATTTGGATCAAATTTTTGACAGCATTCGTTTGAGGAACCCAAATTCCCATTTTTTGCTAAAGGTACACAAAAATCTGTTTTATTAGCTGAATACTTGAAATTACCCGTGACCAATTTGGAAGATATTGGCTGCCCAAAGATTGAACAGTTATTGGGTCAAGAAAAACATATTTGCAAAAGACATTCTCATTTACTTCACTCGCATCAATTATTAAAGCATTGTACCCGTAGAAAATCTAGAGTTTTTTTCGATTGGTTACAAAATGAACTGTCCAATGATGCAAACAACCTTATCTCCAAATTTGGTAGTTTACGCTTCAATGACTAATCAGAGTCCTGAAAACAGTTTAACACCAAGAATTAAAGTTACTCTTACGCGGACAGGCATATTAGATTGTCGAGGAAAACCTCTCCTGCAAAAACTCGAACAAATTACACTGAACGATATCGAAATCGATAATTTACGGAAATTTTTTACAGTTCTTGACTACTTTCACCTGTACAATGTCCAGACTCCAGGAACTTCGCCAGTCAATTCCGTTGTTCAATCTCAACCTGGAAGGGCTCCAACCTCAGCTGGGAGAGAGAAGAAAAATCCATTTGCATGACCATCAGCTTCCAGCTGAACTGAAAGAATTAGTCAAAACTGATAACGTTGAGGAAATACATTTAGTTCAAGCCACTATCAGAGTTGTTGCTCATTTTGTTGTAAAGTTCAAATCTAATTGTAACCATGACAAATTCACAAAATATGAGTTTTTCTTCATTGAACGAGGAGTTGATTTGCCTGTTGAACCGAAATGACGAATCACATATATATGCCAAGTTTTGTGAATCATAATAAATATACTTATTGATTGTTTTCATGTTCTTTTGATCTTGTGTGATTACTAGTTGCTAACATGTCGTGTTTGAAAATTCAAAATTTCAAAAAAATATTTTTGCCAAAAGAAAACACACAAAATGTGAGTTTAACAGGTGAGAATTTACCAAAAGAGTTATTAGACGAAATCAGTACCGGAAACGTAGAAAAAATTGTTCGGATACTTCTGACAGACAAAAACATAGCAAGATATATAAAAAAATACAAACCAAACGGCAATAGATCAGAGATAAAAAAAGGCGATTGGTATGCAGTTGTAACTATCAACCTTGATACAAATAAGCAAAAAAAGTCTTGCAGTAAACATGGAAATTGAAGAAACCACCACTGTCGAGAACAATGATTGCGACTTTGTAGACATTGGTGGTGCCGAACAGTCTTAATCTGCACTTACTAATTTCAGTGGTGATGGTGATGATGAAACAGAAGAAAATATTGAATCATACAATTCTCAGCAGCAGACAAGTTCAAAGAGATTAGAAAAAAAGAATGAAAAAAGTTATGGAAAAACCGCTGAAGTGTTTCGAAAGGTTATGGAATCCATTCAAGAGCTATTGGAAGCTAATAAATTGGAAAGGGCAAACATAGTGCTGAAGCAGTTGTTCAAAGTTGAATCCTTGACATTAGACGTTGACGGATATGTTCTAAGTCCAAAGATTGAACAGTTATTGGGTCAAGAAAAACATATTTGCAAACGACATTCTCATTTACTACACTCGCATCAATTATTAAAGCATTGTACCCGTAGAAAATCTAGAGTTTTTTTCGATTGGTTACAAAATGAACTGTCCAATGATGCAAACAACCTTATCTCCAAATTTGGTAGCTTACGCTTCAATGACTAATCAGAGTCCTGAAAACAGTTTAACACCAAGAATTAAAGTTACTCTTACGCGGACAGGCATATTAGATTGTCGAGGAAAACCTCTCCTGCAAAAACTCGAACAAATTACACTGAACGATATCGAAATCGATAATTTACGGAAATTTTTTACAGTTCTTGACTACTTTCACCTGTACAATGTCCAGACTCCAGGAACTTCGCCAGTCAATTCCGTTGTTCAATCTCAACCTGGAAGGGCTCCAACCTCAGCTGGGAGAGAGAAGACAAATCCATTTGCATGACCATCAGCTTCCAGCTGAACTGAAAGAATTAGTCAAAACTGATAACGTTGAGGAAATACATTTAGTTCAAGCCACTATCAGAGTTGCTGCTCATTTTGTTGTAAAGTTCAAATCTAATTGTAACCATGACAAATTCACAAAATATGAGTTTTTCTTCATTGAACGAGGAGTTGATTTGCCTGTTGAACCGAAATGACGAATCACATATATATGCCAAGTTTTGTGAATCATAATAAATATACTTATTGATTGTTTTCATTTTCTTTTGATCTTGTGTAATTACTAGTTGCTAACATGTCGTGTTTGAAAATTCAAAATTTCAAAAAAATATTTTTGCCAAAAGAAAACACACAAAATGTGAGTTTAACAGGTGAGAATTTACCAAAAGAGTTATTAGACGAAATCAGTACCGGAAACGTAGAAAAAATTGTTCGGATACTTCTGACAGACAAAAACATAGCAAGATATATAATAAAATACAAACCAAACGGCAATAGATCAGAGAGAAAAAAAGGCGATTGGTATGCAGTTGTAACTATCAACCTTGATACAAATAAGCAAAAAAAGTCTTCCAGTAAACATGGAAATTGAAGAAACCACCACTGTCGAGAACAATGATTGCGACTTTGTAGACATTGGTGGTGCCGAACAGTCTTAATCTGCACTTACTAATTTCAGTGGTGATGGTGATGATGAAACAGAAGAAAATATTGAATCATACAATTCTCAGCAGCAGACAAGTTCAAAGAGATTAGAAAAAAGGATGAAAAAAGTTATGGAAAAACCGCTGAAGTGTTTCGAAAGGTTATGGAATCCATTCAAGAGCTATTGGAAGCTAATAAATTGGAAAGGGCAAACATAGTGCTGAAGCAGTTGTTCAAAGTTGAATCCTTGACATTAGACGTTGACGGATATGTTCTAAGTCCAAAGATTGAACAGTTATTGGGTCAAGAAAAACATATTTTTGCAAACGACATTCTCATTTACTACACTCGCATCAATTATTAAAGCATTGTACCCGTAGAAAATCTAGAGTTTTTTTCGATTGGTTACAAAATGAACTGTCCAATGATGCAAACAACCTTATCTCCAAATTTGGTGGTTTACGCTTCAATGACTAATCAGAGTCCTGAAAACAGTTTAACACCAAGAATTAAAGTTACTCTTACGCGGACAGGCATATTAGATTGTCGAGGAAAACCTCTCCTGCAAAAACTCGAACAAATTACACTGAACGATATCGAAATCGATAATTTACGGAAATTTTTTACAGTTCTTGACTACTTTCACCTGTACAATGTCCAGACTTCAGGAACTTCGCCAGTCAATTCCGTTGTTCAATCTCAACCTGGAAGGGCTCCAACCTCAGCTGGGAGAGAGAAGACAAATCCATTTGCATGACCATCAGCTTCCAGCTGAACTGAAAGAATTAGTCAAAACTGATAACGTTGAGGAAATACATTTAGTTCAAGCCACTATCAGAGTTGCTGCTCATTTTGTTGTAAAGTTCAAATCTAATTGTAACCATGACAAATCCACAAAATATGAGTTTTTTTTCATTGAACGAGGAGTTGATTTGCCTGTTGAACCGAAATGACGAATCACATATATATGCCAAGTTTTGTGAATCATAATAAATATACTTATTGATTGTTTTCATTTTCTTTTGATCTTGTGTGATTACTAGTTGCTAACATGTCGTGTTTGAAAATTCAAAATTTCAAAAAAATATTTTTGCCAAAAGAAAACACACAAAATGTGAGTTTAACAGGTGAGAATTTACCAAAAGAGTTATTAGACGAAATCAGTACCGGAAACGTAGAAAAAATTGTTCGGATACTTCTGACAGACAAAAACATAGCAAGATATATAATAAAATACAAACCAAACGGCTATAGATCAGAGAGAAAAAAAGGCGATTGGTATGCAGTTGTAACTATCAACCTTGATACAAATAAGCAAAAAAAGTCTTCCAGTAAACATGGAAATTGAAGAAACCACCACTGTCGAGAACAATGATTGCGACTTTGTAGACATTGGTGGTGCCGAACAGTCTTAATCTGCACTTACTAATTTCAGTGGTGATGGTGATGATGAAACAGAAGAAAATATTGAATCATACAATTCTCAGCAGCAGACAAGTTCAAAGAGATTAGAAAAAAGGATGAAAAAAGTTATGGAAAAACCGCTGAAGTGTTTCGAAAGGTTATGGAATCCATTCAAGAGCTATTGGAAGCTAATAAATTGGAAAGGGCAAACATAGTGCTGAAGCAGTTGTTCAAAGTTGAATCCTTGACATTAGACGTTGACGGATATGTTCTAAGTCCAAAGATTGAACAGTTATTGGGTCAAGAAAAACATATTTTTGCAAACGACATTCTCATTTACTACACTCGCATCAATTATTAAAGCATTGTACCCGTAGAAAATCTAGAGTTTTTTTCGATTGGTTACAAAATGAACTGTCCAATGATGCAAACAACCTTATCTCCAAATTTGGTGGTTTACGCTTCAATGACTAATCAGAGTCCTGAAAACAGTTTAACACCAAGAATTAAAGTTACTCTTACGCGGACAGGCATATTAGATTGTCGAGGAAAACCTCTCCTGCAAAAACTCGAACAAATTACACTGAACGATATCGAAATCGATAATTTACGGAAATTTTTTACAGTTCTTGACTACTTTCACCTGTACAATGTCCAGACTTCAGGAACTTCGCCAGTCAATTCCGTTGTTCAATCTCAACCTGGAAGGGCTCCAACCTCAGCTGGGAGAGAGAAGACAAATCCATTTGCATGACCATCAGCTTCCAGCTGAACTGAAAGAATTAGTCAAAACTGATAACGTTGAGGAAATACATTTAGTTCAAGCCACTATCAGAGTTGCTGCTCATTTTGTTGTAAAGTTCAAATCTAATTGTAACCATGACAAATTCACAAAATATGAGTTTTTCTTCATTGAACGAGGAGTTGATTTGCCTGTTGAACCGAAATGACGAATCACATATATATGCCAAGTTTTGTGAATCATAATAAATATACTTATTGATTGTTTTCATTTTCTTTTGATCTTGTGTGATTACTAGTTGCTAACATGTCGTGTTTGAAAATTCAAAATTTCAAAAAAATATTTTTGCCAAAAGAAAACACACAAAATGTGAGTTTAACAGGTGAGAATTTACCAAAAGAGTTATTAGACGAAATCAGTACCGGAAACGTAGAAAAAATTGTTCGGATACTTCTGACAGACAAAAACATAGCAAGATATATAATAAAATACAAACCAAACGGCAATAGATCAGAGAGAAAAAAAGGCGATTGGTATGCAGTTGTAACTATCAACCTTGATACAAATAAGCAAAAAAAGTCTTCCAGTAAACATGGAAATTGAAGAAACCACCACTGTCGAGAACAATGATTGCGACTTTGTAGACATTGGTGGTGCCGAACAGTCTTTATCTCACGAAAACAGATCTTGGAAATTTTGTAATTCTGTTTCTCTTCCGTCTGCAGAAGTTGTCTTTTTCACACAAGTCTGTTTCATTTTCATTTTGCTCTCTTTATCGATTTCAAAACTGTCTTTTTACAACCTTAGTTGTGATGAGACTGCCATTTGGCTTTCAATACTATCCAGTACAGTTGGTTACATGTTACCCAATCCCAAGTTATAATAATGAATAAGATCATTTCAACAAAAGATCGTCTGTTTATGTCCATTTCAGGTCCCTCGGGATCTGGCAAAACTGATTTAATTTTTCAAATGCTTCTCAAAGGTACATTCTATCCATCGTATAACAAGATATTTTATTTTTATCTTCACGATCAACCCAAATACCATTCCTTTGTTTCTCACAACAAATTTGATATTGAATTTATAAAATTGTCCAGCTTTGAAATTGTTAATAACTTACGGGATTGTATGATTGTCTTTGATGATACCTGTGAAGAAATTTTTAATGAAAAAGATTTTGTTAAATTAGCTACAGCAGGTCGACATAAAAATGTTCATGTTATTTATGTCAAGCACGATTTATTTCAGCAAAGTAAGCAATCACGTACAATTTGAATACAACTCACTTAATTTTGTTCAAATCACCACGAGACATTCAACAAATTGATTATTTAGGCAGACAGTTGAATAATGCAAAATTCCTCCGTCATGCGTATCAGTTAGCAACGAAAGAAGATTTCGGTCATCTGTTGATAGACTTGGATCCCAAAACTTCAGAATGTCTTCGTTATTCGTCAAACATAGTTCCACCATCACCAACCATTTTCTATTTACCATCCTCAAAAGCAGTTATCACATCTCTTGAAAATGAAAGAGAAAGATTTATGTATATTGAAGCAAATGCTCAATAGTCGCCATTGTAGATCAATTTTGACAGGAGCTGATTCAAATTTTATTAGATTTCTTTGCGATTGTTTTGTAAATGTTTTTCTGGGACATGTTCCAGCTAACAAGAGTTTCATCGAGAGTAAAAAAATACCATTTGGAAAAATTGTTGACCCTAAGTTTAGTATCCGAGAAAAACGAAAAGTTTTGGCAAACAATATTTCACTGGTTAAATCAATCGGAGAATCGTGTTACATTTACCTGAAAAACTAGAACCTTAAGCATGTATGCTGAAGAATTCATCCTCATTCCTCGAAAAACATATGCTCCAGATGAAAAAACTGCACCACAATCTCAAATCCTTCATAATCCATTACATACAACGATTTCGAGAACGAAATATCAGCCGTGACTCTCCACCACCATTAAACCCAACATCTCCTATTCCTTTATCCCCTAGTAATGTAGTACCAAATCTTCGAAAAAGAAATTTATCTGCACTTACTAATTTCAGTGGTGATGGTGATGATGAAACCGAAGGAAATATTGAATCATACAATTCTCAGCAGCAGACAAGTTCAAAGAAATTAGAAAAAAAGGATGAAAAAAGTTATGGAAAAACCGCTGAAGTGTTTCGAAAGGTTATGGAATCCATTCAAGAGCTATTGGAAGCTAATAAATTGGAAAGGGCAAACATAGTGCTGAAGCAGTTGTTCAAAGTTGAATCCTTGACATTAGACGTTGACGGATATGTTCTAATTCAAGGAAAACCAACACTCGTTAAAATTGAATCCTTTTTGTACGATACACAGCAAAACACAAAAAAACTTGAGGGTGTTTTTTATCCTCAAATTTTGAAAGAACTGAATCTTGATCCTAGCTTAGTGTCTAACACTTATGCCAAACAGATTCTCCGCTCGCTTAAGAGCGAAGCAGCTAAGCCCTCAACTTCTTCCTCCTTCGTCTCCGACAACCCGACAACTGAGGACTCGAAGAGATCGAAACCCTCCTCTTCGAAGACTCGATCGACAACTTTCAAACCCAAAACCAAGCAATCCGACAAAAGAAAAACCCAGAAAAAAGAATTTTTCCCCAACACCAACGACGACGATGACGACGATGATAAAAACTATGAAAGCAGTAAAGAATCGTTTGCGACGACGTCAACAAAAGAATGGAAATCCTACTATCAGTGAAGAAAAGAAACTCAAATTACTCTACACGAAAGGTCTAGCTGCATTTGGTAGCGTTAAAAATTTAACAAATGCTAGTCAACTCTCACCAAAAAAAGTTAAAAATTTTCTGAGATCTCAATCATCACATACAAAGTATGGATTGTTTCGTAAAACATATCCTCGGCTAAAAGTGATTGTTAACGATATCAACGAAATTTGGTCTCTTGACTTGGCTTATGTTGATAAATTGGCTAAATATAACCGAGGGGTACGATATTTATTAGTTGCTGTCGATTGTCTCTCTCGCTACTTACGAGTGGAACCCCTGAACACCAAAGATGCTAAAGAAACAACCGAAGCTTTCAAAAAAATGATCAAAACAAAACAACCAAAGAAGTTTGGGTTGACAAAGGCACCGAGTTTAAAGGAGAGTTCAAAAGGTTATGTACTAAACGAGAAATCATCAAATACAATACTCACAGTGAAAAAAAATCAGCGTTTGCCGAAAGAAACATTCGATCGCTGAAAAGTATTATCTACAAATACTTGTTTGAATGGACTTACAGTTATATTGAAAAATTACAAAGTTTTGTTCAAACGATTAACTCACGCGTTAGTAGAGTAACAAAATTGGCTCCAAACAAGGTCACAAGAAAACATGTACCTGCTTTAGTTTCATTAATTGCAAACAGTTCATCGAAGTTGGTACAGAAACCAAAATTTTATGTTGGTGACTATGTGCGAATAGCGAAGACTGACTTGCCTTTTAGAAAAGGTTACAAGCAGATTTTTACAGACGAAGTTTTTGAAATAGTTGCCATTCCTACTGTAAACCCTCCAACATACAGTCTCATTGATGCGGAAAAGGAAGAAATAAGCGGAAAATTTTATGAAAAAGAACTTAGTTTAATTGGAAACAAAGCTGATTATAACGAAAATGGGCAGTGATGAGTTTACTGTACATTTGATTTCAACAGCATCAATGGATTATTTCCCAGACAACACTTTGACCAGTTTTAGAAATTTTTGTAAAGAAGAAATAGCTTTAGACGGAGATTGGAGAGTTGCTCTCTCAGAAATAATTTTCCCCACAAAATTAAACAATGTTACTGATGAGGAATTTACGTACTTCAGAGCATCCGAAGTAGTAGCCAGTAAATCCAACGCTGGCAATCGGAATACAATTTCCAGACCCTACTATGGCGAAAAAATTTTTATCAAATCAGGAGAGTACACTTTTATAGAACAATTGATTAATGAGATAAAAACAAAACTCAAAGAAAAAATTCATTTTGATGCGAGTCCTCAAGAAATCACGAATAGCATGAGCATTTGGATGAACGCAAATGAAGGAATCTCATTCCCAAGTCCCCAAATACCCAGTCTGTTAGGCTACAATGCAAAGCTTGATAAGAACGGTGAATATCACATGGGTTACAAAATGATACCCTCCTTCGATGCGTCTTATGAGGGAAACGAACTGTACGAATCTCATTTCCCATATGACTTATCAAGTGGGACAAGTCTAATGTTTGTCTATATTGACATTATTCAATACCAAACTGTTGGTGATGCAAAGGCCCCATTTTTACGCGTCATTGATTCAAATAGACGCATCAAAAACGGTAGTGCCTGCAGCATTGAACCTAATCATCGAAAAAACTTCACTAATTTAGACTACAAAAAAATATTCACTTCATCTGTACAATCAATATCGGTACAGTTGCGCACAGAAACCGGAAGACTAGTGCCCTTTGCAGGAACTGGTAAAGTTGTGTTGACTCTAAAATTCAAGCGCTTTGATTGAAAACCAATGGAACAATATTATGCAAAGCAAGCTTCACTTCCTCATTTCTCTGGACACTACCGACAACGCGGCAGTGGATTTGGCGCTTTGGCTGCTGGTATTGGTCGTGTTGCTATACCGTTTGCACGACGGGTTATTCTACCGGCTGCGAAAAAACTGGGCAGAGAACTTTTGATGAGTGCAGCGCCAGAACTAATTGATGTCGCTATGAAAAAGAAGTCTCCTAAACAAGCATTGAAAAACACTGTCACAAAAACTGCAAGAAAACAACTCGGTGGTGGTAGACGTCGTCGGCGAAAGACACCATTGAATGGATGACGAAGAAGAAGGTCAGTAGGGGCTTGAAAAAGAAAAACAACCATTCGAAGAAAAACCAGACCAGTGAGAAGTCGAGCAGATTTTTTCTCAAACATCAAAAATGATCGCTAATTTGTTACCCAATGAAGCTACCCATAGCTCTCTGGATTTGTTTGAAAAACAACTTCTTTTGATTACTTTTGAAAACGCTTTTGATAAAAAAATTGGATCTGTCTATTCACCCAATGGACCAATGCTTGAATTTGAAATCACCGGTGACCGTAATAATTTTGTTGACCTGCAAAAAATTTATTTGGAATTACGATGCAAAGTAACGCAATCAAATGGAGCTGATCTGCGATACGACAACACTGATCCTACTGTGTCTGATTCACCGTTCCTCGTAAACAACTCCCTGTATTCCCTTTTCTCTGACTGTACCCTCTCTGCTAATGGACTCAAAATCTCAAATGCCAATAGTAATTTTGCGCATAAAAGCTTTATTGGAACAGAATTTTCTAACAGCAAAGGAGCCAAGGATTCATGGCTTAAGTGTCAGGGATATCGTTTTGAAAACAATCCCGCTGCAATAGATGCAGCTGATTTCACATCTCAACGAGAACTGGTCCGTGAATCGAGGGAAATTTGGTTCTATGGACCCGCTGGAGTTGATTTTTTCACATGTGACAAGCATTTGTTGAGCGGTGTTACCCTCAGACTTTCCTACAGACGTCCTCATGAAGACTTTCTCATTATTTCTGAAGATGCTGCCAAGCATTACAAGCTGCAAATACTCGAAGCGAACCTATATGTTAGAAAAATGACTGTGACCGACCATGTGCTCTCTGCCATTGAATCAACTTTGCTCAAAACTCCTGCGAACTACCCATATCAAGAAGAAATTACAAAAACTTTTCTTGCAACAGCTGGTCAGCGCAGCTGGCAACAGGAAGACATTTTTGCTCGTGAACCGGTGAGACAAATTATAATAGCCTTGAACACAAATAATGCATTTCTAGGAACAAACCGAACAAATCCTTTTCATTATCAAAAGTTTGGATTGGAGCAAGTTACCTTGAGACGGAACGGTTTACCAATAGCAAGTACACCAATCAGTACACAAGATCATAAACGTCTCTTCTTCAACACACTATCAGCGCTAGGTTTGTTGCACTGCGGGCTGGGAATCACTCTGGATAACTACCAACAGCACTTTATTATGTGTTTTGATCTCACTAGCACACAGCAGGCAGCTCATGACTTCTTGCATCCAGAACTTACTAACTGCTCAGTTTCACTCGATCTTCAATTCTCAAACGCGTTGACAGCAAACCTTGAAATTTTTGTTTGGGGTATACGCTCATCCAATGTATTTATTACCTCTGACCGCAAAGTTACAAAGAACGTCCTTCCAATTTCGACCGTCTAAAAATGGATGAAATTCAGTTGCAGGATCTCATTCAGAACTGTAAACATCTGAAATATAAGTTTCTTGGAGTATTTGCAGCGGACAATTTTCCACCTCACATCCCAAACAATATCTTTATGATTGTGAACACTTCAAAATCAGATTCTCCAGGGACACATTGGATTGTAATTTGCAACAGAAGAAATGTTTTATATTTTACTGATCCTCTCGGTCTTCCTCTTGGGCAGTACACCAATCTGTATAAACGATTGAACGAGAATTTTCATCAGGTGACTGAATTGATGACAAACTTTCCCATGCAAGACTCAAACTCTACCATGTGCGGTTCTTTTTGCATTTATATTGCACATTTGATTTATGATAAAAACTTTAATGGTGATGCTTCTGATTTTGCTTACATAAATGATCATGTTTTGAAATGTTTCCTAACTCACATGCTTACCCATTAACTAACAATTTAATATGGCTGTTTTGTACACTTTTCAATTTCATTTTAAACACTACATTTTTTAGTAATTGACATTTTTACCCAATTTTTAAATGAATAGCAGTAATCCGAGAAGTTAGATTACTATAGAAAAAATACAAAATCGATCTATGGGGGGATATCACCATACCAGCAACTGTTGCCTCCTTTCAGTACAATTTCCGGACGGGTTTCGAAACGCCGCCTTTCGGCTGAGAGTCGAGCGCCATGCGTTTTCCTCTACTCGGACCCCAAGAAATTTTGTTCCACTTCAATTTTATAGTAACAAGTTAGGTACAAGTTTTGACAATATTTCTGGGCACTTTTGGCTTTCATCAGTGTTCTCGTTTTTCAAGATCTTAACCCACTTCAACTTATTAGCTCTTTCAACCTTTCTATAAAATCAAAGCTTTTGTCATAGATTTCAGACGTTTATTTTTCAGTCTCCTGTAGACACGGAAAATGGAAATGTCGAAATTTTCCAGCCAATTTCATTATTTTAGAGTTTTCAGTGTTGCATAATTTTACTTTGTTTTTTACTTTCATTTAGCTTAAAGAAACTTTTCATTCTTATTTCGGTCAAATTGATCATTAGCTTTTGCCTAAATAGAGGTGGCGGCCGCCGCAATTGACGAATTTTCCTTTCTTTGAGATTCAGCAATAAAACATGCATTTTTGAAGGAAATCGTTCACCGCAGCCAACAGTTAAGCTCGCTGCCAAAATCTGGTGCTTTCCTATTACATATAATAGGTATATAATGTCCTTTTACATGTAAACAAGCCAATACCCCCAAACTTTAGAAGAGAAAACATGCACCGACCAAAACTTAATTCCATTCCCGTTTCCACAACGTTCAGTGGGAATACTCAATAATTTACCGAAGTTTTACATAGGGATCATTAAGTATAAAAATTTTACATTGGGATCATTAGGTATAAAAATTATACATAGGGATCATTAGGTATAAATATTTTACATAGGGATCATCAGGTATAAATATTTTACATAGGGATCATTAGGTATAAATATTTTACATAGGGATCATTAGGTATAAATATTTTACATAGGGATCATTAGGTATAAATATTTTACATAGGGATCATTTGCTATGAAAATTATACATAGGGATCATTAGGTATAAATATTTACATAGGGATCATTAGGTATAATCTATACCCAATGATCCCTGTAGGGATCACCCCCCCCCCCCCCCCAATCCAAGTGTCGTATATCTATACTACTTATACTTCCATTTCGTCGATCACTAAAGTCAGCATCAAATTCAAAGAAAGATCACAGTTAACATTCAAGATCATAACTATTGTAAATCAAAACTATTTGACTATTATAACTGTTTGACTATAATAATCATAACTTTTATCAACCAAAATATATTGACTAGTTTTTGAAAATAATTCAGTGTTCGAATTTTCAACAAAATAGATGCCTTAAAACTCTTTACACAAGCAAGCTTCAGCGAGCGTAGAGTGATAGAACGACTATTCTTTATTTCCAACGTAAGTAGCAAATATTGGTGCCTTTAGTTTATTTATTTCCAAATTTGCACATGCAAACTTTGCCTGTTTATATTTGGTGCGACTTTTGCTACAGAGTTTGGCAATTTATTAGCATATTTAGCTGCTTCATTGGCGGTTGACCAAAATTCAAAGTGCCGTGGCGCAGATCGGAATATGTGCTACTACTAACATTTGTAGGCTCAAATCCGCCACAAAATTAATTCTCAATTTTTAGGGCATATTTTTGCTTTTCTTTTATTTCTTTGTTTACAGCAGAGTTTTTTCATTTTCTTGCTTTTGTTTGCGAAGCGTAGTTTCGCCTTTCTGTTGAGTTCTAGAACAATTTATGATTGACCTTTTTTGCTAAAAATTAACCCAATTTGAGAAAACTGTGTCAATGAATAAAGTTTTTTTCCACTGGGAAATCTTCAATTAAAGTCCAGTTTCGAAAATAGAAATTGATCACACTTTTCGCGACCTTTACACTTTCGCTATTTGATAGCAGAGTTTGCCTTCCTTCCAGCAAATGAAATCAAGTGAACCTTAAATCCTAAATTAAACCCCCTAGCCCTCAATTTTTGTGGAATGAAAGTTCGGCTTAGCCATTTATACAGAGGAGTTTTGCACAACTTGCTTTTTTAAAAAAAAATCTCAGATTTGGCAGGATAGTTATCGAGAAAAATCCAAAAACCGGTAGACAAATCAAAATTTTGACATTTCCGAGACTCATGGCTTTTTGTATAAAAAAAGGCGTAGTGGTTTAAGCAGAAGTGGTTCACCCAGCCTGTAATTTTGATTGAACCCAAAATTTTAGATATGGAAGGGTAGTTTTCGAGAACATTTTTTAAAAAATTAGTAAACGGTAAAAAATGAAAAAAAAATGACATTTTTGAGGACGATAACTTTTTGTCTACAAAATTTGCGAGTGGCCGCTGATGCAAGAAAAATTCCACTACCTGTTGTTTCCATTGAACCCATAATAAAAGGTTTGAGAGGTTAGTTTTCAAGATAAGTTAAGAAGATTCACAAAACGGTCAAAAATAAAAAATTTGACTATTCCGAGTGCCATAACTTTGTGTAAAAAACGGGTATAGCCGCTTGAGCCTGGAATTTTACAAATCTTTCTATTCATTGAAACGAAAAACTCTGATTTAGAACGACTATTTCTTGAGAAAACGAAAAAAAAATTAAAATTATGGGTCAGATATTCATCTCACAGACTTTTTCGAAGGCTGTAGACAGTGAAGTAAGTGAAAAGAGACCAAAGGATTATGCATCCAATTAGCGGTTTTTCCATTGAAGCTGTAAGCGGTAATTCTAATGATAGCCATTTTTCGAAAATCAGGACAGTAGATTTCCAGACACGAAAAACCTAATAACATTCAATCGCATAATAATTTTTATCAAGCAAGAAACTTAGAGGACTATTGATTTTAAATTATCTTGTTCTCTTGGAATCAAAACTTACGAAGCGGAAACAAGGCGACAATCTTTGAGCAAATACCAGTTGAGCCGAAAAAAAAGAGTTTTATAAAAAAAATTCAAATAATTTTAAGTTCCACCTGAAACTGCAATGAACAACGCTTGCAACTACCATGATACTTGCTGATAAAAAACCCACGATTTGGCAACTAAGCCGACAAAACTTGAGCAGACAAGCGAAAGTCCACCCAATCAATTTTAGACATACTGAAAAACAAGTACCTTCCGGCACTCGAAATCCAGACGATATGGTGCAAACAAACGCGCTGCGTCAAGCCAAGAGGAAAGGAAATTGAAAAATGACACAAAGGCGAAGCGGAGTTTCGCAGCACTTGCGATACAACACAATCATAAAAAAGCTTGAGTCGAAAAAAAGAAGAATGTTGAAAAAAAAACTAGGTGAACCAAAATTTTGATATCCCTCGATGAAGGACAACTTGAGCTCAGCTAAAGCTGGAGGTAAGTTTCAGTATTTTTTGAGTTTGTCATACTGACGCGGGACGAAACGCGTAGTTTCACAAATTAGACTTTGCCGAAAACCCTAGTTGTTTCTCAACTAAAGTGAGAGGAAATTTTTTTTGAGATTTTGGAATTTTCCCAAACACCTAGCCTTTCTCTTACAAAAAAGTAAAGGGTAGCTTCTTATGCAGGAAAAATTTGCGCAACCATTTCTTTCGATGGAAATTTTCATCTCAGATTTGATAGAGTAAAAAAATGATTTTACTGATTAAAAAAGTTTCTATAAAACAGTCAAAATCAAAAATCAGTATTTTTTCTGCTAAACGTAGGCCGTGGCCGGTAAATAAAGAAATTGCTTAAAATTGTGTTTTTCAAGTGAACACTTTACCGAAGAATTGGCAAGTATTTTTACTCCACTCGAGTAAGAAAACATCCATAAAACGGTTCAATTTTCAAAAATTTTACCTGTTTAAAGGGCACGTTTTTTTTCTTGAAGAAATTGGGCGTAGCACATAACATGGATGTTAAACTTCCAACAACCTGTTGGGTCGAATAAACCTATAATATTAGTTTTGGCAGGATAGTTATCGAGAAAAGAACAAAAAACAGTCAACAAATCAGAAAGTTGACATTTCCGAGACTCTTAAATTTTTGTTTTAAAAAAGTGGGGCTTAACCGTTGAGGTAGAAAAAATTCACCTCCTCTGTTATTTCGATTGAACCCAAAAATATAGGTTTTGCCGAGTAGTTTTCGAGAAAAGTCAAAAAATTTCAAAAAACTGTCATTTAATTAAACTTTCGACTTTTCCCAGCGTCTTAGTTTTTTGCGTAAAACACTTGCGCGTAGTTGCATATGCAAAAAAATTTGCCCATAACCCGTTCTTTGGAATGAACCTAAAATCTCAGATAAAAAAAGGTATTTTTTGGATCAATTCAACCAATTTAAAAAAAAACGCTCAAAAAAATCAAAAAAAAATTAAATTTTCCGCGGACGATAACTTTTTGTGTACAAAATTTCAGTGGCACCGCTAATGCAGGTGAGCTTCCCACCACCCGTTATATCCATTGAACCGACAACCTCAGTTTTAGGAGGTTAGTTTTCGAGAAAAAAACGGTAGAAAAAAAATAAAAAACTTGACTATTCCGAGGGCCATAATTTTGTGTGAAAAAAACTTACCGCTTGTTTGCAACTCCGTTCTATTCATTGAAACCTAAATATCAGATTTGGTAGGTTAGTTTTTGAGAAACGAAAAAAAAATATTGGTCAAATGTCCCCCCACAGACGTTTTCGAAAGGTATAGACAAAAGGGGAGAGCAAAAAGAGACCAGGGCAGTATATAGGCACACAAGAATATAAGCTTTCTTTCTATGTATACCTTTTTTTAAAATTCAATACAGGTTCTTCAAGTTCTTACAAAAAATATTAATATTTTCCGAAGCCACTAAAAAATTAGAAAAATCCTTGCACTTTCATAATACCTGTTTTTATCAAACATGAATTCTAGACAAACATGCCAAGCAAGAAATTTGAAATTCAAATTAGCAACTGGGCAAAACTTACGAAGCGGAACAAGGTCGACAATATTTGTGCAGGCACCAATTGGGCCGAAAAAATTTCACTACATAACAAACTTTAGTTTCAAGTCCCCCTGAAACTACCCTGTAGTAACTAGTACTCAGCCAGTATTTAAATTTGAATTTTCATGAAATAGAGCATTGAGTATGTCAAAAGGTGAAGAGCATTGAGTATGTCAAAAGATTCAACTAAACTAGTTAAACTAGTTGACTAGAAAAAATTCTAGATTCCAGTTTGATAACGCTTGCTTCTCGCAAGCGTCATAAGGTTCCATAATAAAGCAAGTTCATTGCGTTTTAAGAAAAATTGTGCACGGGGAAAAATCTTTTTCACTGTTACAAGGCACTTAATCTCGCAAGTGTAAAAAACTTCATGACTGATGCTCCCTAGTTCTTACTCTAACAGTTTTTCAGAAATGGTTGAATTGTATTTACCAATTAAATTAGCCTCCTGAAATCGATTCAGCTGAGTGCTTATGGTCAAGTATGAGAATTGCTCTCAAGTCCAATTATATTATTGTATGTCTTGCTGTTGCGACATTAATTGGATATGGATAAATCAAAAGTACTTTATTGCACACTCACACTGGTAGCATGAAAAAATATATAAAACTCGCAATCCCGCTCCTTTAAAGCTTTTCTTGTATTTTTAGCTGTACTAGAAAATCCGCCGTGCTGTTTCTCGCCTTCGGACAGAAAACATCCACAACACTACTATAAAACTGTTTCATTTTACAAAAAGTGGACCCGTGACATCTGACTTTGCTCATTGGATTGAAATTTTCTGTTCCATCTAATCAATCCAATCAGTGTTTTTGCTGAGAGGTTTTGCGAAGCTAAATTAGCGCAGCTTCTATGGTATCAAATCCGGAAGACAAACTCACTTCCCTTTCGCACTCTTGAAAAGAAAATAGTGAAACGAAATCTAAATTTAGCTGATATTGAAAAATTGAAGCTTGCAATCTCTTTTAAGTAAAATTTGCCATGATTAATTGGAAGAAAGATGATTTTAGGATTGCCAAGCTTGAAGAATTGTATGACTACGCAATTGAGCTGTACATTATAATTTATAGTAGCAAAGAGGATCAGTGAAACGGCGCTCTCATCCCCTTCCGGCTGGACTAGGGGACTGAAATACTTTTCAATCATAAACCCAAAGAAGAGAAAAATAAAAACAAGTTAGATCTTAAAAAATTGACGTGTGCCGCTTCATATTAAATAATAGACTATAATCAAATTATATCAAAAACGAAGATACTCAATTCAAATATATTTGCACACTTCGATTCATAGAAAGCTCACAAATAATGGAAACTGAACAGGATAAAAACGCAGAAACTAATAGTAAAACAATTAATAGTCACGAAATAGCTTACAAGCAATGCGTAACATATTCTACGATGTCTTGCAGAAGATTTGAATTGAATTAAGTCCTTGTACAATCTAAACAAATCTTTCAGTTTCAAAAGTTTCTCTGAATGGGATTTTTTCGCCCATTCATCTGCTCGATCAGACACACCCACAGTGGAACGATGCGTTGACTTTCTGCACGACTTCCAAATTACAACCGACACAGACTGTGTGGAACCAGAGATCACAATCGTCGCATTGGACCCAGTCAATTGTGGACCCACTGGGTTTGAGACAGTCTGGCGAATCGCACATTTCCTCCTGGTAGTACATGACCTTTTTACCCGACTTCGAACCAGGTCCTCCGCCTCCACTGGCGCTCTTTTCTGCTGAGCTCTTCGGACCTTTCTTTGAACTGTTGCTGTTGTTCTTTTTGCTGTTTGCTCCCCCACTGCTTTGCACTGCGGCAGAAGCAGCAATAGCTGCAGCTCTGTTTCGCTCTTTGAACGATACATGTGGCGTCTTCTTTTTGCTCCGGCTGCGACTGCTAGAATTTTCGGAGGCTCCTTTCTTCTTTGAAGGCCCACCTGAGCTGTTACTCGAAGCCAGTGCAGACCTCTTTCTTTGATCATGCACCTCCGGTTCTTCAGCTGACTCTTCGTCGCTGTCGCTTTGGTCGTTGTCGGAGCCACTGGAACTAGAAGTAGAGCTGGACTGTTTTCGCTTCCTGCTGCTAATATCTTCCTTGATATTTTGCTTAGCATTTTTAGAATTATGCGTGCTTGGTTTCTTTGAAGTTGCAAGGTTCACTTTTCCTGCTGCGCTTTTCGCTTTTTTACCTGAAGTTGCCTTGACCTTTTTCTTCACAACTTTGCTGCTCTGTTGAGCTTTCAGACTGACTGAAGGGGATACTTTTTGTGAATTCGAGTTTCTACTTTGCGACTGATGTTGGGATTTTGAAACCTGGGGAGGAGGTGGATTTAGAACATGCTTAGGCTTTTTCTGAGACGACGTCACTTTATTTCTGCCGAGCACATTAGACGAAGCGGGGGTGCTGTTTGCCGCTTGTTTCTTAGCCGAAGCACTGTGATGGGCTGATGCCTGTTCCGTGTGTTCGTCTGATGAGGAGCTGCTTCCGTTTTCGTCCGAATCCTCTCCTTCTGAGCTCGACGAGTCTTCTTCCTCGTCATCATCGTCGTCTGTGTTATCCCCATCCTCGTCTGAATTGTCCGACTGTGGTTGCTGTTTGACAGATGTCGGAATATGTTGCTGCTTTGAAGCCTTATCTTTCCTTTCAATTTTGATCGGTTCGCGGTTCGCCATCGCCTGGTTACTCATATCTTTGCTCACAGCGGCTGATGGTCTCTTGACCGATGAAAATAACGCCCTTATTTCCTCCATAGTATTTTCTGTCTTATTCGTGGAGGAATTGTACGGACTCTCTGCTTTGTGCACGTGTTCCGATTTCTTTTCAGGTTTTATTTTGACAGGTGAGAACGCTTTCTGTCCCGTAGGCGAGGGATCTTCACTTGATTGGATTGCATCGTCTACATTCAGACGAGATAAGTAGCCCAGATCTGAATTGAGAGAAGTGAGTGTTTTCCTACCCGGACCAGTGTTAGCTGTGCTTGTGTTTATCCAGGAAGACAACATTTCCCTGTCTTTGTCCTTTCTTGCCCTTGATTTGTCAACGGATACTGGGCTTACTTTTTGGGTGGGTTTGTTGAGTCTTTTGTCCTGCTCAGCTTTTGAGAAGGGTTCCACTTTGACCGTATTCGGTAAAACTGAGGAGGACCCACTTGGAGTGGCTTGCTTTGTGGTCGGCTGCTGGGCAACTTGTTGTTGGGGAACTACTGAAGCAATGGGCGTCTTGGACGCGTGTGTCACGTGTGAATTGGGCGGTGGCAGTTGTTGATTAGAAGGTGAATTGAAATTGTGGTTGAATTGATTTAGTGAGCTCGGCATTGGCTTTTGAATATAGACTGGCTCAGCTGCTCCGCTAGAGACTGTGCTAATATTGGGGGTGTTGGGAATAATTTGTGAAGATGGGTGGAAACTCGTGAGCTGTTTTGAACTGTGGATTTGCTGTGGCAGGTGCGGTATAATCCCTCCTTTGACGTTGGGCTGCTCCAATGAGCTTTGCACAGGAGCAACCGTGGCTTGATTAGGACCAATTGAAGGGATCTGGGGGTTGATAAGGGACTGTGTTTTGTGGGACGACATCAGATTGCTTTGCAACTGTTCGCTGTATTTCGCCGCAAGTGCGTTTTGGTTTACATTGTGCGATGAAGGTATCCCTGTGGCTTTAATATCCTGTGACTGTTGGACTGCAGCTGCATTCGTCATTGGGGGCACTGGCTTGGATACATAGGTCGGCAGTTGATTCTGCTGGCTGCCTAGACTCATCTGCGCATGAGTTTGGGAACCGGCGTAGTTGGGATCAGATATTGCACCTTGAGAGTGAGGGACATTTAGGTGTTGATGCTGCTGTTGTTGATTTTGCATTGCCAGTTGTTGTTGCAAATGAAAAGTATTGAACACCGGGTTTGCCGCTGACGCTGCCATTGTTGACGCCATGGGCGATTTTTTGACCTTCAGTTCTCGTTTTTGTTCATCCGTTTCTACGAAATCATAGACATCGCTGGCTGCTGCTCGACTACTCGAGTTTCTAACGGGAGTGCGTGATGAGTGGTGGATTCTGGAGGGAGACTTCTGACTGGGTGAGCTGAGAGGTAATTCTGTTAAGGAACTGTTCTGCTGTGCGGCTGTCGAAGCCCGAGTGGATGAATGGTGCTCTGAAAACATGAAGTTTGTCGAGAAAAGTTTTTTAGAATTTTTGAACAAAATACGCAAATATTTCTAACTCAATTTTTTTCCAATCGCTGCTGGATTCAGCAACTCCGAACATTTCAGATGAATGGCTAAATTTAGGCCAAATTTTCAATCAAATTAGTTCATAGGAGAAAACCGCTCAGCAGTTAATGAATCCTGAAAATTTTGAGAAATCAAACTTTGGTGCTACAAAAACCTATATTGCGAATAGAGCGCAATAAAAGAATATTTTATATCACTATATCGCTGTATTAACTAGAATAACCTCAACGTCCAAAAAAGATCTTCTTTAAAACGCAATCTAAAAAAATCCTAGTTTCTCGAATTGAAAACTGATGATTATTATTATTGTTTCTACCTTTTGCAGCTTGGCTGTTCAGTGGCTTCTGATTGTACTTCTCTGACAGCCAATGGGCAGTGGTAGCGGCAGACGATGGCACGTTTCCCTTGGCCAGGTCTTCCAGAGTGGTGGCGCCAGTAGGAGCCAGAGCGGCGACGCCGTCAACCGCTGCCTCAGAAAACGCCTGCTTGATAGAATCCATCGCCGAATGCCTCACAGGTAACGCTGGTTGCTGACTATTCAATAAGTTCTCTTGCTTCACATGAGCACTCGCATTTTCAGACTTGACCAAAGCAGCGTGCTCACTTTGCTGCTGGAAAACGGAAGCTTGCTCCGAAGATGAAACACTAGAATTCTGAGACGCCGCTTTCTTGGCGTAACCACGACTTTGCGAGTAGACGCACTCGAATACAAATCTGAATTCTGAATTGGGTTGCCAAGCAACCATTCCATCCCTGACGTTGATTCCATTTGTGTGACCGAATGTAACGGTATCTCCAACTTTAAGTTCAGTTTGACCGGATACCTTAACGTCATTCACATAAGTTCCGTTTAGACTTGTGTCGATGAGAATAAATCTCCACTGTTTTCCGTCGTGAATTCTTTCCAACTGTGCATGTTGTCGAGATATCAGGCGTTTATTCACAGTCGAATTCAGATAAAAATCAACTTCGTCTAGCTGTCGCCCGATTTTGGTGGTGGATGTAACGACCTTGAAATCGTCCTTGACCCCTTTGCAGGTGGCTCCTGAGCCTATGCGTCTGAACTGGTAGACGGGTCCGTCCTCCTCTCCATCTTCGCAATCGGTGGCCGAACTCTTCATTCTCTCAGGTCTTCTCTGTGAACTCATTCAGATATCACGAACTGTTCACGCGGCCATCTCACATATACTATTTTGGCGTTGACATAAATTTCCATCTATAACATTCACGCAAACATTTCAAAAAGCCCGGGATAAAAACGTACTGATTTACTTTAAACTTGCACAATACTACGAATCTCTTCTTTCAAACGCTTTAATAAGTAAAGAAATTAAGTGTGACCATCAAGTAAAGAAATTAAGTGTGAGTTTACCATTTGTATTGTAGAACAACACACAGCATCACGCATTTGCAAACAAATGTAATTTACTGAATGCAAACGTGATAGATTAAGACTTCGGCGTGGCATTTAATTTTACTGATTGAAGTATCTTGACTCAACTGAGGTCTATTTATTCTGACTTCGCAGAAATGCATTAACTGATACCAAATTTAATAGCAAATGCAATTAATTTAAAACTGAAGCACAAAAATGAGAGAGATGCTATTCGGGATAGTAAATGTTTTGCCCAAAAAACCTCAGTCTGAATTGGTTAGATCAAACCCTACAATTTTCAATCGAATGTCAACTGTTCTTGTTGGAAAATTGAACTATTTAAGTACTTCGGAACCGAGAGGAATATTTATACCATTAGAGTACATCATTAAAATCTTTCCGTTCCCGTTCAAGGGAATCTCATGAATTCTTCCAATGACACACAAGCAAAGTCGGATTCAAAACAATTGCTACTTTTCAAATCAGATATGTACATGCGTTCCATGGTTTGAATACGCGATTATACAAATTGATGCAGGAGTTTTAAAAAATCACCAAGACCTATATAAGAGTCTTCACTACGTTCATTACTACGAGCTTTTCTGGCCTTATAAACATTTTGGCTTTGCAAACACCGCACATATTCATAATACGCTAGTTTAACTTTAACTTCAAGAGAATACATAATAAAGCCAAGCGAAGATTAGCATTAGTGACTAGGCAAAAAATGCTATTATCACAGGTTCTTCTTGCACTTCGCGGACACGCTGCGGCAAAATGGATCTCTCTCCTCCGCGGAAATGGCCCAAGGTTGAATGGTCGGAGCTGGGCCGGGGGCCAATAGAAAATACCGCCGTTGAACTAGCATTCAAAATAATTTACCGAGTAGCAACTAAATTGAAAAAACTTGAGCAGACGCTAGCTGAGCCCCAGATGATGTCACAGAAAATTTGAAGTTTTTTCACAGAGGCATTTCAACACCTACAAAACATGACAGAAATTGAAACGAAAGCCGCTAAGTCGAAAAAAAATATGCCAAAATTTTCATGTTTTCGTCTTAATTAAAAAAAAGACATGCAAAAATGCTCTCAAATTAGATTACCCCCTCGAAAGATTTGCACGCATGTGAAACTCCTTTTGCTCATTTGAAAGACTGATTCAGTGATTTTATTGGACAAGTTGTTTGCAAAATAAAGTATATTCCGATCAGATAACGCTTTCTAATCGCGACCACAGTCGACGCATACCTATCAAGTCAGTGCACATTAAGTAAAAGAGCCGACAAAACTTAAATAATTGACCGTAGAACCAGAAAAAAAACAATTGTCCCCGAAAAAAAGTAAACGCCGATTTGATAAGGCTTGCTAATCGAAAGCGTAATCAGAATGATAATTAACACCCTAAAATAGCCGACAGCATAGAAGTACACTTTCCGTATTAAAAAAAACTTTTACGCTGATTTCATTTGCAAAATCTCTTATTTCATGAATGACATTCATGTTCATTTGCTGCCATCAAATGTTTTATCCAGCGGGATTAATTCATGAAAAGTTTTTGAAATAACAAAAAAACTTCAATTTCGAAAATTCAGTAAACTTGCTCAAAAATTAGAACGAAGATCATATCTGAATCTCGGAAACTGAAAGGATTTCAGCAGTCACATTAGGAGGCAATATTTTCGTTTTTGTTTAAGCCCGTGGTTGGGTTATGCTCGTCTGTCTCCAGGTCTGAGAACTACGCGGCATCCACCGGCCGAAACCACAGGTCTGCAAGGGTAAGTAGGGGATAATTTTAGGGACAGATTCAGAAGTGGCAAGTAGTGTGCGGTGCAACGGAGCATATTGGGCATAGGGAAACCTGTAGTCGCGAAATGTGAGTGTTTAGGAGCCGGCTATACCCAGATGGAGTTGAGAGAGCTTGAGCGGGTGTTTCTGGAGTGGGATTGTTCTGAGGGTTCAATTTCGGGCGAAGGAAGACAAATAACTCTTAACGGTGTGAATTCAGAAAAAAATTGTTTATTGTTTTGTATGGTTCAGGTTTAAAATAGGTTTAATATATTTTAAAAAAAGACTTCATCTCAGTTTTGAATATTTACGAGGGGTTTCCGTTTAACGAGTAGTGAAAAAGAAGTTCATTGGTTTCTTCTTAAAACCAGTTCGAAATTGATTGGCGCATGATGGACGAACCGAGGGGAAGGGGTGAGTTTGAAAAAAAAACTGTTGAGGTGATGGGAACGGTAACTAGAGATTTAAAAAATGAGAAACTAAAAAAAGTTCCATCACTAGTAATGTTTTAGTCTTCGTATTGTAGAGTCTCATGGAAAACGAAAAAACTTGGAAAAAACTTACGAAGAGGAAACGAGGCCGAAAATGATTGAGCAGCCACCTGTTGAGCCGAAAAAAAATTATTAAAAAGAATAATCAAGTTTCAAGCCCACCTCCTGAACCTACAAAGAACGACACTTGGAAACGGATCAACGCCCAAAAACCGATCAAAATTAGCTGGACTTAAAAAAATGTATATTTTTTCGTTAGCGCACAGAAAATATATATTTCACTAGTTTTTTTATTTTGTTGACACAACCCAAAATTGGACAAATTCAACAAATGCATTCGAAAACTTAGGAGACAGCAACTCAACTTGACATAGCAAAACGATGAAATCATCTAGCAATTTTGATTAAAATTATCAAAAAATTTGACCTTAATCATTTCTGCCTTGCTAGCAACTCAAGCTTGTTTGGTTCTAGTTTTCAATTGAAATAGCTTCATTTAAATAAAAAATATGGACTAAAAAGCGATGAGCACTTATTTACAAACGTTGTGAAAATAATAAACAAAAAAACTGCGAAAACTCAAAAATTCAATTACACGAGAAAAATTATGAATAAAAACAGCTGATTGAACAATCAAGAGCATCAAAGATTTAAACCAAATTTGTTGTGCAAACTGACAAAAATAACTAAATGAAAAAATAGAAATTTTTAAAACCAATCTTCCAACAAAAACATAAAAAGAAAAAATACCAGTCGGAAAAAAAGCCAGTCGGAAAAAAAGCCGACGGAATTAAAGCCGACAACGCCGATGTTAATTCCTAAAAAACTCCGGTCAGACAAAAGAAGTTTAAGCAAAACGAAAATTGAACTAAAATTGCTCGCAAAAAAAGGCGTATTATTGACCCATTTCAAAAAAGGAATGAGTCAAAAAACGTACCAATTTTTTCTGGAAGTGAAAAAAAATTATATACAACGTTAATAGAAAGTATTTTTTTGTGAAATTAACACCGAAAAAAAAGTTATTCGTTAACTTTTAACAAATTGAAACTATTTTAAACAAAAAGCATACAAAAAATTAGTCGAGAAAAGTAGCAGACAGCAACTCAAGTTGACAGAGTGAAACATTAAATTCGTCTTGCAATTTTGAACAAAATTAGCGAAAAAATGTGCAAAAATTATTGAGCTGTTTTATCTGCGCTAAAATGGATGCGAGAAAAACAACCAATCGAACAGACGACAAGAAGTTGGACCAACTCTTTTACTTGTACGGAGAACAAAAATAACACTGAAGAAATTAAAGCCGATTTCTTCCAGCTCCGAAATCCTACCAAAAATTTCGGCACGGAGAAACAACTCTCAGAAATCTTATCAAGGACCCCAAGCCCATACCTAAATTGCAACTACTACACGCTACACTTACCCTGGTGTTATTAAAACGATTACCATGTCGTCCATTCTGTGATCAAAGTTCTATATGGAAAAAGTCGTGCAGATTGCGACATTGCTTATCGCAAGGGAAAAAACGTCATTTCTCGGAAACAAAGTATTTAAAAAGTCACATTTGGCGACACGATTTGTAACACCTGAGACTACCCTGACAGCACCCAATAACAGAGTTGCGGATTTAAAAATTTGTTTAATTTTTTAAATCTAAGTTTCTGACACTTTACGCAAAATTCACACAGCGGCAAAGCTGAGCTTCGCATTACTTGTAATTCAAAAAAAAGACTCTGATTAAAATCAAATGAGAGATACATAAAAAACTTCAAAACTCGCTTTTTTGTTAAAAGAATTTGCAACTAAAGCCCAAAATATCTAGAACAAAACTATATGCAATTTCAGAACCTTTAAAAAGATCTTTCGTGATATCAAAAAGCAGAATGTTAAAAAAACTCCTCTTTGCGGAACAAAGCAGACGAATATAGGCAGAAAAACAATCAAAACTAGCAAAAAACTTTCAGTTAGCAAAAAACCAGGCCTCGACTGGAATGGAACTCTCGGCCGTATTTGTTTTGTCAAGCATGGTTTTACAGCAATTTGAAGGAAAACTGATCCTTTAAAAAAGTCGGGCTACGAGAATTAAGTCGACAAAATAAACACAAAGGCGAAGCTGTGCTTCGCAAACACTCGTGAGATCACGACCAAAAAACAGCTCTATCAAGTGATATACGAAAAAAGTTAAAGTAAGCCTCGAATTAGCAAAAACTCGGCTACGTGTAGGATTCGAGCCTGCGACCTACTGCAATCAAGAGACTTTGAGTCTTACGCACTATCCACTCAACCACGCAAGCTTAACAACCGACACACACTAGTCACGAAAAAGCTGCTACATATGCTAATAACTTGCCAATGCGATTCAGAAAAAGTGGCACCAAATAGAAATAGACTCAATTTTGCAAGTAATAACTTGGAATATAACAAACTGAAGGGAGTTACACTAACTTTGCTTGTAACAAATTGCAAAGCCACATAATGTAAAAATTATGAATTTCAAAAAAATTGCGAGATTTATTGAGTCAGAAATTTTCTTGATGTTGTTTGAACAAATTACTTTTTCGGTTCATTTGATGAATTAAAAGTGCATCAACTGAGTTAACTTTTTACTATTTGAGTGTCACAGCACATGCTATCAAAAAGCTGCAACCGCGCTCGACCATTATTGGGGTGCCGCACCAACATTTGCGACTTAGGTTGAAAAAAGAAGGTTCGTACTCATACACTCGCTTCGCAAGTGTAGGCAGAAGAACGATAGTTTGCTTGATTTATTTCGTCTTATTTTGTCCTTATCTTGTCTTATTTGACAAAAAACAGGACCCTGTGGGATTCGATCCGGAAGCTTTTGCTGTCTCCAGCAGTATTGATACCTCACGCCCGATACAGCTTGATGCATTTATAAGTATCAAGCAAAAACAAAACTAAAAAAATCTGAGCAGAAAAAATACCACAAAAAAACGAGCCCCCTTCTCACAACACACAAACAAGCAAAAAACTTCGGTCATCAAACGACTGAATAAAAGGCCACCAAGTGGATAAAATGTCAGTTATTAAACCGAACAGCACAAAAATGGAACTTTCAACCACACGAGTTGGAAAAAGAACAATCAACATTTGAAATGATTTTGGACACAGGCGAAGCTGCGACAAAGAACACAAAAGGCAATAAAAAAGCAGAAATAGGCCTCGAATTAGTAAAAATTCGGCTACGTATCGGATTCGATATGCGACCTACAGATTATGAGTCTCACACACTAACAGCTGAGCCACGGACGCTTAATACATCAGACACTAGCCACAAAAAAGCAGAGAACAGATGCTAGGAAAATTCCAAGGCTACAGATCGCGGTTATAGCAAAAGTGCTACTCAATAAGAGAACACTTTTGATGAAAATTAAATTGCGAGTTGACAAAAGCTTTTTTAATTGCTAGCATGCTCTGGGTGCCGGATATCAAGCCGACGGGACTTCAAGCCGAATCGTAAAATTAGGGACTTCAAGCCGAAAATTTTCTCTCTAACTCATGAGATATGATTAATTTGAATTTTTTTTGAAGAATTTGTCAATTTCATGATCTTTATTTGGTAATTATTAGCGTTTTCATAAAATTTAAGCCTCCAAATGTTTAGGAAAAGTGAAAAATAAAACACGGTTGAAGGTAATTTTCTTGTTTATAATTTATGTATTTCAAAAACCGGCTGATATTATTAACGGATGCCAATCCCAAGTGATTCATTGTCATGAAAACGCTTATTATGGAGTAAAATAGCCTACGATTTGGGCAAAAAATGTTTTACAGATGAAAAATAATGATTTGAGGTGCTTGTTAAGTTTAATTTTCGGCCTGAAGTTGTGACATTCGACCAGAATGGACCAAAATGCAGACGCAGCAACTTCGAGTTTTTAGCAGCGAACCTTCCGAATTGGCGGTTGTGAAGGAATAAGAGCGTTATTCGAACGATTGGACAATCGTGAAGGCTGAAGGATTCGGAAATTCCTAAACTTTAAAAATTCGAATTGATGACGTTACAATTCTAAGAAACGTCAGAAATGGCCATTTTGGAGAAAGAAACTGAAATACACACAACAACATTAGTTGCGACGACGATAACAACAAAAAAAACTGAGGATCGGAATCAGAGAAAAACAGAAGTAACAGAGACCGCTCCCAGTTGCAACTATTGTGTCGCTACAATAGTTGCAAGGCCGTTGCGAACAACGGTGAAGGGTGGAAGACAGCCTTCCGGAAGGAGAATGAGAGTCTTATTTCCCCGGATTCAAGAATCCGGAGGGGTCTCGGGACTGAAACTCTTAGCAATTTATACAAACTTTTAGCTTCCCTATTATGTCCTGAATTGAATTTAATTAACATCTGAATTCATTTTGATAGGATGAGAAGCTAGGAGTTGGGGGAAAGTGTTGATCCATCTTAGATGGAGATGATGATTTTTATCTACTGAAATAAAACAATAATAATTCAATAAAAAGTAGTAGCCCTGATTTTAGGAGTGACCTCGTGGTCTGGGGATACTGAGACCCAGCCATGAGCTCACTATTTCTGCATGTAATCTAGTTAATTTGAGTGTTTTGACCGAAGCCGAAAGCAGTAACGTTTTTGTCGACCCGATGTTAGAAAGACCACCAAAAGAACTGGCTTGGTAGAGACGGTGAAAAGCATGTAGAGCTCTGTTTAGACGTTAGCCAGACATCTTAGAACCTAGTTTTATTTTTCGTCGATATGTATCTTCCGGGCGAATGTTACATAGATGTTTTTATGGCGCTCCTGGGTGTTGTTCTTTTTTAACATCATGACCGGCAGAACCGTTAACGAGCACTCCGCGCCGAGCGGATAATCACATTAACGCCCTTAATAGTCCAAAACCGCCGGGACGGAAGGGTAGTTCGGAACGCGGAAGCCTTCGGGATTACCGTGAATAGCTTTTTAACCTAGTTAAGACCGAAAATTCACGAACCAGGAAGTGTGGGGGGATTCGCGGTCCCGTCATCTCCTGAGTGGTCCGTGACCAAAAACACTTAAAAATATATATAAAACCAAACACAAAGTATCATAGTAGCAAAGAAAAACAAAAAAAAACATAGAAAAAATAACTGAAAAAACCAAAAACAGTAAAAAAAAAAGTGAAAAAAAAAACAGTAGAAATCATCCCCCCAGACAAGATGAGATCCGACCCCCCCGTTTGTTGTTGATAGATACATTGTTGTTACAGCCATTTATATCAGTCAAGATTGTTACGATCAATTTTGTGGCCCGTTTGTGAGGCTTGTATTGTAGGGTTATTTGAGCATTTAAGCACGTTAATGATAAATTGCGCTCAATCCGGAAGGGTCAGCTGATTTGCGCTCAATCCGGAGGGGTCTTGGAAGAAGACTGATCCGGCAAGCAGTACAAGGAGCAACAAGAAGGGGCTCAATGACAACAACAATCGACTGTTGGGTATCGTTAACAAGTTTTGTATCCCTTTTGGTACAAAAATTAAGATAGTAATCTGTGGGGGGCTCGACAGTGCTGCACTGTAGTGACCCTTCACCGAACTGCGAATATCCGAGTTAAGCACGTTAATTCGGATATTAAACAAACCCGGAGGGGTATAGTATTACTAATATTATTACTTATATAGCTTATATTAATACTCCTATATCGTTTTTCAGTGAAAAACACAGAAAGCAGACCGGTTTTTAGGCTCAAAATAGCGATATTTTGATCCCCTCACAAATCGCAATTTTTGAGATATCGATATTTTTTGAAACGGAAAAAAGCGCTAAATTAGTGTATTACATCGTAACTGCACTACTATAATAGATAGAACCAGTTAGCTTTAGTTCGGAAGTGGTTGGAACTATTTTGGAACCAAAAACCGAATTTTCGTGCTTTTTGAGAAAACGGGACACTATAAATTCAGAAAGTTTTTTGAAATTTTTGAGTTAGGACAGTAAAAATAGTTGTTCGGACAACGTCCACTAGTTGATCTACAGATTCTAGAACCCGCATCCCAAAAGCCTTCCAGGTTGCAGAGAAATCGAATTTAACGTGTTTGATTTGGTGGATTCATCAATCCGGAGGGGTCCAGGTAGCATAGTTTTTCGCAAATTTTTTTCAAGTAAAGCGTTTTAGATCGGGTTTTTTGCATTGAAATAGAAGAATGTAGGCCTTCTAAGCTCGGATCAATAATTTTTAGATCGAAAAGAACAGAATTGCGGAAAAAGTTTGGTGGAACCTATAAGAGAGAAATTTCTTGACTTTAGAAAAAAGACGTTTTGGTTAATAAGTTTGGAACTACTGGACAAATCCAGTTGATCTTAGTACCATTAGATCAGAAATTAGCTGAGCTTACCGATAAGGACAAAAGTTATTCGTAAAAGAAGGCGTGAAAATTTTTTGAGATTATTTTTAGCAAATTCACCAATTCGGGAGGTTAGACCCCTCACGTTTGATAAAACTTTTTTTTGGAAAGCCCTTACACCCCTACCAAAGGGTAGAAACGGTTGAATAAAGTAACTATAGGCTGTTCTAGACAAAAAGGGAAGGCTAAAGGCACAAGAAAACCTTAATCGAGCCGAAGTTAGGCGAGCGATAAGACCCTTCACCGTTAGCGTGAATTGTCAAATAAGAGGCTTAACTTCAATCCGGAAGGGTCTAGGAAAGGATCACAAACCCTTCCTAGTTAATTCGAACAGCATAATAGCATCGGAGAACGTATCCGGAGGGGTATAGGTTGAAAATCAAGGAAATTTCTGAAAAGCTACTTTTACAAAAATAGAGGGCTCCCAATCCGGAGGGGTCCAAATTTTTTTCAAATTCGGAGTACCAATCCGGAAGGTTCTTGTTTTCACAAAACCGGAGGGGTCCAAATACAGAGGGGTCTTATATTTTCTAATCCAGAGGGGTCCTAATCCGGAGGGTTCTCAATTTTGCCAATCCGGAGGGGTCTCAATTTTGCCAATCCGGAAGGATCCTATTTTTGCCAATCCGGAGCGGTACTAATTTTTTTGTCAACACGGAGGGGTATTATTTTATTGAAGGACTTAGGTAAACAGAAAAAAAGATAAAAGTGAGGGGTGTTAGGTTATTAAGAGACAGGCTAGGAACCAGTGACTGCACTGGTAACTTGCCTTTAAAGAAAAAGACCAGACCAAATCAAAACAGGTCCAAACTTGGATATTCGCGACACTAAGTCTAGAGTTTGTAACTCATTGGTGTGGATTGAAATTAGATCAGAAATTAGCTGAGCTTACTAATAAGAACAAAAATAATTCGAAAAAATAAGCGTGAAAATTTTTTGAGATTGTTTTTAGCAAATTCACCAATTCGGGAGTGTAGACCCCTCACGTTTAAAAATTTTTTTTGGAAAGCCCTTACACCCCTACCAATGGGAAAAAACGGTTGAATAAGGCAATTTTACGCTGTTCTAGATGAAAAGGGAAGGCTAAAGGCACCGGAAAACCTTGACAGAGCCGAAATTAGGCTAGCGATAAGACCCTTCACCGTTAGCGTGAATTGTCAAATAAGAGGCTTAACTTCAATCCGGAAGGGTCTAGGGAAAGACCACATACCCTTCCTAGTTGATACAAACAGCATAATAGCATCGGAGAACGTATCCGGAGGGGTATAGGTTGAAAATCAAGGAACTTTCAGAAAAGCTATTTTTACAAAACCAGAGGGCTCCCAATCCGGAGGGGTCTTTTTTTTTCCTTCCTAATTCCGAGGGGTCCCAATCTGGAGGGGTCTTGTTTTCACAAAACCGGAGGGGTCCCAAAATTTGAGAGAGCTTACATTAGCTAACCCAGAGGTATCTTAATACGGAGGGGTCTCAATTTTGCCAATCCGGAGGGGTCCTTTTTTCGCCAATCCGGAGGGGTACTGTTTTTGTCAACCCGGAGGGGTATTATTTTGTTTAAGGACTTAAGTAAACAGAAGAAAAGATAATAGTGAGAGGTATTACATTATTAGCAGACAGGCTAGGAATCAGTGACTGCACTGGTAACTTGCCTTTCAATAAAAACCAGACCAAAACAAAACAGGTCCGAACTCGGATATTCGCGACACTAAGTCTAACCTAAAAAGAGCGTAATTCATTGGTGTGGATTGAAACCCAATACGTTTTTACGAAAAGTGACTGCCCTGAGGATTTTAGTAGGTCTGGCTCGGGCAGTCCGAAGGCAGATAGGTAACACAGTACTCGGTGGGTGCAATAGACGCCCACTTGAGAAAATTACTGCCTTCAAAGTCTTTGTCTGTTTGGTGCAGCAACAAGCAGGGAAGGCTTTTTCTTTAAAAGACAAGTTCGACTATTGTACTGCGACCGACTAAAAGTACAATACACATACGTTTTTCATAGAGGTATTCATATTCTGTCATAATTTTTTTGATTTTAAATCAACATAATTTGTGCTTGATTGGGTAGTGAGTACACTATCTTTTAAATTGACTGATATCATCATACTGTGGTAGTTCTCAAATCTTACGACCGATAAACGGTTAGTGTGAATGAATTAATACAAGCTATACTCTGATAACATACAGGAATTCGTGGTCACTATTTAATAGAATCTTGTGAAATATATTGTGTTGTGTCATTATTATTGATAGTCAAACTATAAGGTCACTAGCAATTGATTTGAGTGTATAGGCATTAAGAAGTGACATTTTGAGAATGAGTCTAACAAGTCAAGAATACCTAAACGAGGTAATAGCTCTAGGAAATTCATACCTAAAAAGCAAAGAAAAGCACGAGCCCGGACCGACAAAGGGGAGACGGTTTCAGGCAGAATGGTTAAAACTAGGAGTCAGAAGTCCTCAGGAGAGCGAAAAGCTATGTTAGAAGTGGAGGTCCATACGGACCAGGCCATGAATGAGAACCAGGATGTACATGGACCGGAGGGGAGAGACAGAAGGCTGGCGAGTGAATCTACTCCGGTAGAACAAGGCCATGATTTTGCCACTTCCACCGGGACATTGGACCGAGAAGAGATGTCGGAACTGTCCGACATCTCAACTGAAATAGTGGCAACTAAACGATCTCGTACAGACAACACCATGATGGCAGGTAGGACTGAGAAACAAACAACGTCCTCATCGTTCTCAGAAAGATTGAAGAACACCTTCGGAAACATCTTTCCATTCACCATGGGAGTGGGCACAGGAAATGAAGGTGAATCCCAGGAGGAGGAAGAGGACGAAGACGAGCAAGTGGACTTTGGATCTCAAGTCAGCCTCAATAGTTCGACCCAGGAGAATGAGGCATACGTCGAAAGAGAGACTGGAACCATGGACAAATTTGGTGTAGTGAGAACGATAAGCAAAGACGCAAACACACCAGGCCAGTCGAGGGGCTTTGCGATTATGACAAATTCAGAGACGCGAACTGGGGAGAGTAGAAACAAAGGGCTAGGCGACGAATTGGCGGATCCTGAAGTGGATAATGAAAAGACGTCGAGGCAGAGAGTCAAAGCCCGAATCTCGACCAGCACGAAGCTACCTGGGACCGACAGGGTGGCACCGCCACTAGTGACGCCACTCGTCTATAATGGGGCAGCTTTAGAAGAAGCCTTAAAACATCATAGTGGGCAGTATAGGAGAACAAAATGAACAGATGTCCATAAGAATGAGTGAACCAGAAAGAGCAGTTCACATTGAAAGAGAACGTCTGCGGGAAGAAATAAACCGCAATAGACAAGAAATTGGTAGGAGAAACCAAGATGCTACAAAGACGAATCTGATGGCTGTATTGATACCTGGATAGAGGTAATGAAACTGCATTTCGAGGAAGAGGACTTGTCGGAAAGACAAGAATGTAGTGCGCTCACCAGTAATTTGGAAGGGACAGCCCTGAACTGTGTCATGGCCAAGAAGCAATATCAGCGTAACAGTGACACAGCCGAGAAAATCTTCGAAATCTTGTTAAACCGTTTTGGATCAGGGGTACAGGGGCACCAAGCAATGATGAGCTTCGAGAAACGGAGGCAACGAGAAGATGAGACGATAGACAAGTTTCTAGATGACTTGGAAATGCTGAGAACACGCAGCCAACCGGATGAGTCGAACCGAAGGATGAACCTGGCAGTAGCCTCAAAGTTCATCGATGGTGTGAAGAATGATGAACTTCGAACAAGGCTAGCAACGCATTACACACCGCTATCAACCAATGCGCCAAAACCAGAGGAATTGAGGCTCAAGTCAAAAGAATATCTTTTGTTGAAACCTCCTTCGAGATCTGGATACTATAAGAACAATTATGGCAATTTTAACAACGAACCAGCAAACCAAGGGAACAACTGGTACAAACCGAGGGATGACATGGACAAGAGACGCTCTTGTGCCAATTGTAGTTCAACGGACCATCATGTGTCAGCATGCCCAACTTACAAACAAGGCATGAAAGCAATAGGCTTTAGCCTCGAGGACGAAGATGCGTCAGAAGTTGACCATGAGGATTTCATGAGAGGAGTAATTGCAAAATTCGGCCCGAGGTGTTTCTTTTGCAACTTGGAAGGTCATTTTAAATCAGAGTATCCGCAATTCTGGGATACAGTGGCAGACGAAAGCATCCAAGGCATGAGAAAGCTTTATCAGGAGTGAAAGCCAGCAAGGTTCGCCTGTTGATTGAAGCGGAGGTGCGCAGAAAAGACAAACCACAAGAGCTGGCGACGAAGAAAATGCAAGCAGTAACTGAAGAGACATGTGAACCGGAACCAGTGACTGCGGCCGATGACTTCAAGATTGATTATAGGGCAGCCGCGAGGGATGCTCTAAATAGAGTACAGCAGGAACTGGTGACGAAAGAGATCGAACAAAAAGTGAAACTCGAACTGGAGAATAAGAAACTACAGGAGCAACTGAATACCTTCGAAGCAACGGAGGTCGAAGAGACTAAAGCACCAAGCTGTCTGAGCATGAAACTTAATGTGATCTCCGGTCAGAGGTTCGGCATGGTGCCGCAAGGAAGCAAGATACAGTCGATAATCTCGGTGGCTGGACACCAGGTAATCAGAAAACTGAGTGAACCATCCGAGTTCATTTTGATGCATTTGGACACATATGCAGATTATATGAGGCAGGCGGAGCCACGCACTGAGTCGAGAGCTGTGCGAGCACGACTAACAACGGGTGGCCCTCGCATAAAGAAACTTCATGGACGCTACGTGGAAGTCTATGGGCCGTATCAAGTGATACTGAACGTGGATGGAATCAGTATCTACACTAGGACTTATGTAACGACAGATAGTGACCAAATAGGGCAGATCTATTTGGGTGTGGAGGTTAGTGTGAATAAATTAATACAAGCTATACTCTGATAACATACAGGAATTCGTGGTCACTATTTAATAGAATCTTGTGAAATATATTGTGTTGTGTCATTATTATTGATAGTCAAACTATAAAGTCACTAGCAATTGATTTGAGTGTATAGGCATTAAGAAGTGACATTTTGAGAATGAGTCTAACAAGTCAAGAATACCTAAACGAGGTAATAGCTCTAGGAAATTCATACCTAAAAAGCAAAGAAAAGCACGAGCCCGGACCGACAAAGGGGAGACGGTTTCAGGCAGAATGGTTAAAACTAGGAGTCAGAAGTCCTCAGGAGAGCGAAAAGCTATGTTAGAAGTGGAGGTCCATACGGACCAGGCCATGAATGAGAACCAGGATGTACATGTACCGGAGGGGAGAGACAGAAGGCTGGCGAGTGAATCTACTCCGGTAGAACAAGGCCATGATTTTGCCACTTCCACCGGGACATTGGACCGAGAAGAGATGTCGGAACTGTCCGACATCTCAACTGAAATAGTGGCAACTAAACGATCTCGTACAGACAACACCATGATGGCAGGTAGGACTGAGAAACAAACAACGTCCTCATCGTTCTCAGAAAGATTGAAGAACACCTTCGGAAACATCTTTCCATTCACCATGGGAGTGGGCACAGGAAATGAAGGTGAATCCCAGGAGGAGGAAGAGGACGAAGACGAGCAAGTGGACTTTGGATCTCAAGTCAGCCTCAATAGTTCGACCCAGGAGAATGAGGCATACGTCGAAAGAGAGACTGGAACCATGGACAAATTTGGTGTAGTGAGAACGATAAGCAAAGACGCAAACACACCAGGCCAGTCGAGGGGCTTTGCGATTATGACAAATTCAGAGACGCGAACTGGGGAGAGTAGAAACAAAGGGCTAGGCGACGAATTGGCGGATCCTGAAGTGGATAATGAAAAGACGTCGAGGCAGAGAGTCAAAGCCCGAATCTCGACCAGCACGAAGCTACCTGGGACCCACAGGGTGGCACCGCCACTAGTGACGCCACTCGTCTATAATGGGGCAGCTTTAGAAGAAGCCTTAAAACATCATAGTGGGCAGTATAGGAGAACAAAATGAACAGATGTCCATAAGAATGAGTGAACCAGAAAGAGCAGTTCACATTGAAAGAGAACGTCTGCGGGAAGAAATAAACCGCAATAGACAAGAAATTGGTAGGAGCAAAAAACGCTTGAAGGAAAAAACGGACAAGCACATAGCGAAGAACTTGTCGCGAATGACAAGAGAAGCGGATCAGAGAGAGTTACGCTTAAGAGACCACATGGAGATGTTAAGAATTCAGCAAGAGCAGTCTCTTGGGACTCTTGACACAAAGATAGATGCGATGATGTAGAGGCGAACTCAGGCTATCATGAATAGGTTGGACGGGCTACTGGGCAGCAAGAGTGGACCAAAAGAAGGGGAACAGAACTCGGGAGGTGCCAGCAGGGAGCCGAAGGTGAACTTCAATGACCATCAAAGGAGGAGGACATATGGATCCACTAGAGGTAGGGGCAGCTCATCAAGCTATGCCACAAGGGAGAATAGAACATGGGTCCCAAACAGTAGAGCAAGTTCAACGGGGAACAGACAGACCTCTTACGAAAGACCGACGCAAAGCACACATGCGACTGGGAGAGGTGATTCCGGTAACAGGAGACATGCGAACCCAGGGAGGAGTCATGTGGGCCAAGGGGGAAACACTCACGGCGATTCGGATTGCAGAGATGCACCAAATACAGAGCCATTAACAAGGTGTGATGACACTCAGGCGGGGCACTCGAGAGATGCTACGGCAATGTCCACAGCCTTTGAACCCCTAAACAGGTCTTTAGAGACATTCCTTACAAGGTTATCCAGAACCAATGAACGCAGTGAGAAGTCCAGAAGAGTCTTTAAGAAACTAAGATGCTACAAAGACGAATCTGATGGCTGTATTGATACCTGGATAGAGGTAATGAAACTGCATTTCGAGGAAGAGGACTTGTCGGAAAGACAAGAATACAGTGCGCTCACCAGTAATTTGGAAGGGACAGCCCTGAACTGTGTCATGGCCAAGAAGCAATATCAGCGTAACAGTGACACAGCCGAGAAAATCTTCGAAATCTTGTTAAACCGTTTTGGATCAGGGGTACAGGGGCACCAAGCAATGATGAGCTTCGAGAAACGGAGGCAACGAGAAGATGAGACGATAGACAAGTTTCTAGATGACTTGGAAATGCTGAGAACACGCAGCGAACCGGATGAGTCGAACCGAAGGATGAACCTGGCAGTAGCCTCAAAGTTCATCGATGGTGTGAAGAATGATGAACTTCGAACAAGGCTAGCAACGCATTACACACCACTATCAACCAATGCGCCAACACCAGAGGAATTGAGGCTCAAGTCAAAAGAATATCTTTTGTTGAAACCTCCTTCGAGATCTGGTTACTATAAGAACAATTATGGCAATTTTAACAACGAACCAGCAAACCAAGGGAACAACTGGTACAAACCGAGGGATGACATGGACAAGAGACGCTCTTGTGCCAATTGTAGTTCAACGGACCATCATGTGTCAGCATGCCCAACTTACAAACAAGGCATGAAAGCAATAGGCTTTAGCCTCGAGGACGAAGATGCGTCAGAAGTTGACCATGAGGATTTCATGAGAGGAGTAATTGCAAAATTCGGCCCGAGGTGTTTCTTTTGCAACTTGGAAGGTCATTTTAAATCAGAGTATCCGCAATTCTGGGATACAGTGGCAGACGAAAGCATCCAAGGCATGAGAAAGCTTTATCAGGAGTGAAAGCCAGCAAGGTTCGCCTGTTGATTGAAGCGGAGGTGCGCAGAAAAGACAAACCACAAGAGCTGGCGACGAAGAAAATGCAAGCAGTAACTGAAGAGACATGTGAACCGGAACCAGTGACTGCGGCCGATGACTTCAAGATTGATTATAGGGCAGCCGCGAGGGATGCTCTAAATAGAGTACAGCAGGAACTGGTGACGAAAGAGATCGAACAAAAAGTGAAACTCGAACTGGAGAATAAGAAACTACAGGAGCAACTGAATACCTTCGAAGCAACGGAGGTCGAAGAGACTAAAGCACCAAGCTGTCTGAGCATGAAACTTAATGTGATCTCCGGTCAGAGGTTCGGCATGGTGCCGCAAGGAAGCAAGATACAGTCGATAATCTCGGTGGCTGGACACCAGGTAATCAGAAAACTGAGTGAACCATCCGAGTTCATTTTGATGCATTTGGACACATATGCAGATTATCTGAGGCAGGCGGAGCCACGCACTGAGTCGAGAGCTGTGCGAGCACGACTAACAACGGGTGGCCCTCGCATAAAGAAACTTCATGGACGCTACGTGGAAGTCTATGGGCCGTATCAAGTGATACTGAACGTGGATGGAATCAGTATCTACACTAGGACTTATGTAACGACAGATAGTGACCAAATAGGGCAGATCTATTTGGGTGTGGAGGAACTTAAAGTCCGCAGGATAGGCCATGACACCATGATGGAACAAGATGCAGTACACATTGGGTATGAAGCAGATGTGACCGCACATCTGCTCGACACCAACGGAAAGAAAATCGGAGTCACAGGGCTTTTGGACACAGGAGCGGTAGTGAGTGTGATGCCGATAAAAACTTGGGAAAGAATGGTTTTCACGAGGGAACATCTAATTCCAACGAATCTCCGACTGGCCGCCGTCAATCGAGGAGCAATTTACGTAGCCGGAAGAAGACTAATAACGGTTCTCCACATGGGAGGACGGGATCTTTGGATGAGCTTCCTGGTGGTAGAGAATTTGGACGACGCCGACCAATTCATCTTGAGCAGAGTTTTCGTCAGGAATGTTGACGTGGTGATTGACTTGAACAACGGTCTGATACGGATTAGAAACGCGGACCGGAAGTATGTTAAGAAACCAATTAATAGGATAATAACAGACGAAAACAAGGTACCAATTTTTTTAGATAGAAAAGTGAAACTACAGCCAGGACAGGCTGTGGTGGCAATTTTTAGAATGAGAAATTTAAATTCGTTAGGCGATAGTAAACAGGTTTGTTTAGTACCGAATCCAAATAGTCAGAGTTCGGTGATTTTAGGCCGAAGCTTCTCGGTAACGCGAAACGGACTGTGTGTCAGTGTGTTATTGAACACACTGGACACCACGGTTTCAATCCAGCGTGGAAAGAAGCTTGGTTACGCTTTGCCGATGAGGACCCACTATGAGGAGACACAAAACTTGAAGAAACATAGTGTGAAAGACTGTCCTTATCATGCCAATAAAGATAAAATTTTAAAGAGGATTAATGAATTAAAATCTATTCATTAATTGTTTTCAATGAAATCCGAAACGACGGCTTATCGAGCCGACGGCTTATCGAGCTGCTCGAATTTTTCGGAACGCCCCTCGTCATATGAACTAGAATCTGACAAGCCGGTTTTGCCAGAGATAGAACATTTCTAAGGGAAAATAGGTGAGGGAGATTTCGAAAAATTGCGGGACCTCTTAAATCGGAATTGGAACGCAGATGTATTTTCAAAACATAAGGCGGATATTGGTTGCTCTAACTTCGTCGAACACGACATTGAACTGGAAGAGAAGGCACAGAGAAGGCGCGAGACGGATGGCGCCACACAAGTCGAAAGCGTGCCGAGCGAAAATAGAAATGTTGCTCGAATACGACATGATAGAACCCTGAAAATCGCCATGGGCTTGCGGGGTAGTAATGGCGAAAAAGAAAGGGGGCAGCTTAGGTTTTGTTGCGACTTTCGCTACTTGAACGCGGTAACTATAAAAGATGGGTACCCGATACCGCGAGTAGACGAGAGCCTCTCTAAACTTGGTGATGCCAAGTTCTTCACCACATTGGACCTGGTGGTAGAGAAGCTTCCTGGTGGTAGAGAATTTGGACGACGCCGACCAATTCATCTTGGGCAGAGTTTTCGTCAGGAATGTTGACGTGGTGATTGACTTGAACAACGGTCTGATACGGATTAGAAACGCGGACCGGAAGTATGTTAAGAAACCAATTAATAGGATAATAACAGACGAAAACAAGGTACCAATTTTTTTAGATAGAAAAGTGAAACTACAGCCAGGACAGGCTGTGGTGGCAATTTTTAGAATGAGAAATTTAAATTCGTTAGGCGATAGTAAACAGGTTTGTTTAGTACCGAATCCAAATAGTCAGAGTTCGGTGATTTTAGGCCGAAGCTTCTCGGTAACGCGAAACGGACTGTGTGTCAGTGTGTTATTGAACACACTGGACACCACGGTTTCAATCCAGCGTGGAAAGAAGCTTGGTTACGCTTTGCCGATGAGGACCCACTATGAGGAGACACAAAACTTGAAGAAACATAGTGTGAAAGACTGTCCTTATCATGCCAATAAAGATAAAATTTTAAAGAGGATTAATGAATTAAAATCTATTCATTAATTGTTTTCAATGAAATCCGAAACGACGGCTTATCGAGCCGACGGCTTATCGAGCTGCTCGAATTTTTCGGAACGCCCCTCGTCATATGAACTAGAATCTGACAAACTGGTTTTGCCAGAGATAGAACATTTATAAGGGAAAATAGGTGAGGGAGATTTCGAAAAATTGCGGGACCTCTTAAATCGGAATTGGAACGCAGATGTATTTTCAAAACATAAGGCGGATATTGGTTGCTCTAACTTCGTCGAACACGACATTGAACTGGAAGAGGAGGCACAGAGAAGGCACGAGACGGATGGCGCCACACAAGTCGAAAGCGTGCCGAGCGAAAATAGAAATGTTGCTCGAATACGACATGATAGAACCCTGAAAATCGCCATGGGCTTGCGGGGTAGTAATGGCGAAAAAGAAAGGGGGCAGCTTAGGTTTTGTTGCGACTTTCGCTACTTGAACGCGGTAACTATAAAAGATGGGTACCCGATACCGCGAGTAGACGAGAGCCTCTCTAAACTTGGTGATGCCAAGTTCTTCACCACATTGGACCTGGGTTTTGCCTTCTGGCAGGACCCTCTGCGGAAGAAGGATAGAGAGAAAACCGGATTCGCGAGCGAATTAGGGTTGTACCTGTTGAAGAGGATGCCCTTCGGCTTATGCAACGCAACGGCCACTTTTCAAAGACTGATGGCTCAAGCTTTGACCAGAGTGACAAAAAAGTACGGGAACCTTGTGATGTGTTAGGTGGACGACGTGGTCATAGCGACACCAACCCTGGAAGACCATATTGATCGGCTCGATGAGGTCTTTGGATGCATGAAAAGAGCAGGCTTGAAGTGCAAACCATCGAAATGTGAAATCCTTAGGGATTCAATCAAGAACTTGGGAAGAATGGTGGACAGGCATGGTGTGAGGCCGGACCCGGAAGCAGTAGAAGCCGTGTTGACATGGAAGGCTCTCAGAACGGACACACAGCTCCTGAGCTTCCTCTGGTTTGCCAACTACTACCGGGAGTTCATAAAAGGAATTACAGACAAGGTGTATCCGATGCAGAAGCTGATGCGCAACAAAGGGAAAAAGTTCGAATGGAACATTGAAGCACAAGTTGCCTTCGAGAACATAAAGCGGGAACTGTGCGAAGCGCCAGTGCTAGGCATGCCTTCAGAAAATGGCATGTATGTTCTTGACACAGACACATCGGTAGTAGCCATCTCAGGAATATTGCATTAGGAGCAAGAATGGAATGGAAGAACGGTTCTCCGTCCCATTGCATACGGTAGCAAGGTCTTGAGTGACACTGAGATGAAATATGGTGCACCAAAAGCAGAAATGTTTGCAGTAGTCACCTTCGTGGAAAAGTACCGTGCATACTTGGGGAGCGCTCCCTTCAAGTTACGCGTGGACAACAGAGCGTTATCCTGGTTGAAGACCTACTCGATGGATCAGAGTTATATTGGTAGATGGATAGTAAGATTGGATGGCTACCAGATGATAATCGAACACAGGATGCGTGATAGCTGAGTTCTATGAAAGATTGGAGCAGAAGCAAGCCAATCAGGTAGAAATAAAGGAAGGATTTTTGTTTCTGGACCAAGAAACTTATGAAGCGCTTCCTTTAACGAGATGGTTGGACAAGTCTGGACATCCAATTCCAGGACACCCTGAGTTACCTTAAGAGAAAGCAGCCGAGATAAAGATCCTATCCAAGGAGGACCCGGTCCCCTTGGATCTGTTGCTGCGCTCAAACCTGGTCCAGCAAGAACTCTCTCGCATGAACATAAACAGCCTCTCATTATTGGATAAAACGGTGCAGATCCGCAAGTGTGGATCGCTAGTTCGGACAGTTCTGATCCCGAGCTCGAATTCCTGTCTGAGTAGGTGTCAATTTCTGAGTTTCGGGAGTTGTACTACTAGTGGAAACTCGTGCAAGGGATCTGGATAGAGAGATGTACCAGGACCCTGATAGTGATCGCTAACTCATACCAAGTGAGAGAGTCTTTGACTTGTCCAACACCGCAAGTGATGCGGATGCTGGGTGGATTGTTAGAAAGAGAAGTGAGCAGAGATGACTCCGAGTGACAGCAGCAGTGGCATCACTAACAGTTAGGGAGAAGGTGAAGATCATGCCGTCCAGATGACAACACGAGGAGAACGAGAGGGATTGTAGGACAATAGTTCAGCAACTAGTATCCTCAATACCACATGAGGTTTTAACCAGTACTTCGTACGGACGGAAGGATACGCGAAAGAAAACCGTTACCTTTGTGGACCAGGAAAAAAGGGGTAAAGGTAAAACGAAACCTGGTGCAAGATTGTTTGTCCGGGGAGACGAACAATGAGAAGAGTCAGCGAGCACAAGAACAACACTTGGGACAAGGAAGTTTGTCCGGGGAGTCTGAGATAGATGAAGAAGTTTCTGATGAAAAACAGGACCTGGGGAACAAAGTTTTGTCCGCGGAGTTCAGATGGATGCGAAGAAGGCACGGACATGATCTGGAGGAGGGTGCAGACTCCATCACGACCTCTTCAACAGAAGACAAGTCCCGAAACTCAGGAATTGACACCTACTCAGACAGGAATTCGAGCTCGGGATCAGAACTGTCCGAACTAGCGATCCACACACTACTAGTGGAAACTCGTGCAAGGGATCTGGATAGAGAGATGTACCAGGACCCTGATAGTGATCGCTAACTCATACCAAGTGAGAGAGTCTTTGACATCGCAGCGGATGATTTGGAGACAATAGCGGTATCGAAACGTTCGATAAGTCTGTTGCCACAAAAAGAGGTAGTCAGGACTAATCTTCAGCCGTTCAAGCAAGAAACACAGCCGTTGGCGAAGGTTTGGTGCGTTAAGATGGAAGAAGACACACACCAGCCCAATGAGCTGAATAGTCAGATGAGGGTCATGAAGACGTACTTGAAGGCGAGATACAGACTCTCGGATCGTCTAAGGGCGCAGAGAAATGATCGCACGACGAGCAACCTGAAAAGGTGGATCGAGAATGGTTCTCCGGATAAAGGAGACCTCGAGGAAGACAGTTACCGTATCCTGAGACAGTATTTCATGCAGAAAGAGGGAAGGTTATTCTTGAACAAGGACGGGATTGTGGCTTGCAAGAGAAGAGATGAAGACAAAGTCCTATACAAGTATAACGCAATAGTGTTGCCGCAACTCTATCAGACAGAACTATTATTCAGGTCGCATGATCAGATGGGCCATCAGGGGATCGACAAAGTGTATCAGAGGATCCTGAAGCGCTTTGAGTGGCCTGGAATGAAAAAGGCATGCGAGAAGTTGGTAACAGCATGTCTGTCATGCCAACAGGCCAAGGATCCAAGAAAATTGCGATTTCCTTTACAATCGATCGAGTCGTCTGAATTCAACGAGGTGCTGCAGATAGATCACCAAAAGATATGCATGACAGACAGTGGTTATAATCAGGTGTTGGTCATGATAGATCATTTCACAAAGTATGCAGAGGTCGTGCCCTGCCTAACAGCCTCGGCGGAAGAGACATGCGACCACCTGATCAATACGTGGATAGCGAGACATAGTTATCCGATGACGTTTCAATCGGATAATGGAACAGCTTTCGTAGATTGCTCCGGTGACGACAGGTTGCTCAGGCTCACTCCACGACATACCATCCACAGACGAATGGCTTAGTGGAAAGACAGAATAGGACGTTAGTGTCGATGCTGAGAGTATATTGTTCCAGGTACATGACCGATTGGGACAGATACCTTCCACAGGTGATGGGAGCCTATAATAGCACGGAACATTCCACCACTGGAGTTAGTCCACACATGATGCTAACTGGACACGAGAAGTCTTTACCCTTAACCTTTTTCTACCCAGAGTATGAGGGAAAGAAAACGTCTCCACAGATCTACGTGAGGGACGTGATCAGACGTCAACAGGAGTTGAACGATTTGTGTAGACAAAATACTCAGCAAGAACAGGCAAGGCAGAGAAAAAAACTCGACAAAAAAGCAGCTGGTGCAAAAACTTACTCGGTGGGAGACTACCTATGAGTATTTCAGAACGTTATACCACCGAAAGGAACGAAAAAGCTCCTAAAAAAGTGGAGGGGACCCTTCATGATTACGGAAGTGCACCGGGAGGGACGCTTTTATAGACTGAGTACTGGCCGAGCCGCCCACTATGAGAACATTAAGCCATCGACAGAAGTCTGGTGTATACCCGCAGACATGGAAGAAGGGGATTATCTAATGATGGATTCTGCTTGTGAGGTCAACGAGAAGGGCACGAGGGAGAAGAACGATGGAAACGAAGTCGTGGAGGAAGGAACGAATACACCGCTGGACCTGGATCCAAACGAGGTGATCGAAGCGGAACATGAAACCTTACCCTACGCAGATGAGGATTGGCAGGATTCCGAACAGATGGAGGTTCCCAAGAATTTGGAACCAGATCTTCCGCTTACGATACAGACTCGACAGAACGCCGGGACAAGACCAAGAAAGAAATATAACCCTTACGGTGACGACTTTGTAGTGGATAGGATAGATCTGAGAAAGATAGTGGAAGAAGTAGTGGGTTTAGAAGAAATAACTGTGTCACTGGACATTGACATATTCGATGATCACGACGACGAGTGGGTCGTTGACCGGTCGAAACCCGAGGTAGAATTCGACGACGAGCAACAGCAGTCATATGAACAAGACTTGACGAATCTACGTGTCTTGGAATGGCTGAACGAAATGACGTCGGACCCAAAGGAGACCAGTGTCACGATTCAAGATGTAGATCGTGAAAGCATAAAATACATGAAGACCGAACGAGATGATCCTTCCCTGGCTGCCCAGGAAGGGCGACTACTCATTCCGGCTTCCAATCTCGATTTGATACCCGGTATGCGATCGACGGGGACGTCGATGGATAATTTTGTCCGAGGATTGGTGGTAGGACTTACCCACACTGAAAACTTGATAATAAAAAAATTGAGAATAGCAAGAGAGACAGGAGACTTAGAAGCAGAAACAGGCGAAGAACCTAAGAAACCTGACATAGCGAGGGTAGTTGAGTCATATTTTAACCTACTAAATGAATATTCATTTAACATAATACTAACAGACAGTGATTTCATACTCACAAATAGAACATGTGCGATAGCAATCACAGCAGGCATGAGTTTTAGGACAGCGTTAGCGGCAGATTTTAAGAGAGAATATAAAAACATAGAGTTCCTATGGAAGCAAAGACCAGGAGTAGGGGGCGTAGCGGCCTTACCTCCGGCGGCGTCACAGATACCGGGAAAATACCTATGCTTCTCGGTGACGAGGGCGACGGAGAAGCAGCACGTGGACCCAGAGAACCTAGTCTTGCCCTTGACGAGGTTGAGAGACTTCCTCGTGGAAATGGACGTGAAGGAGCTCTTGCTTCCAGTGTATGATCCAAACAGAGGACGACTGCATCCTCGGGAATTGTACGCGCTTGTACACGTGATATTCTCTGATACTAATATACAAGTATATATACATAAGAAATATTACTTAAGTATAGGCTGAGTGACGTGCGAGAGGGTGTTAGGCTAAAGACTAAGTTGTATGTAATATGTGATATGTGTGACATGTGTGTTATGTTATGTTATGTGTTATGTTATTAAGATCTTGGGTAAGAAGGGGTAATCTTAGGTCGAATTCCAAACTTTTAGAGACCGATTGATTTTAATAAATTTTAGGATAAAAATCTTTTTATCTGACTGTTTTTAAGTAAATTTTAACGAGAAGTTAAGGTGAAACTGACAAGTGTGATATTCGTGACCTCTTTTCTAGATCCTGATTGATCATTTAATTGCTTACTTGAGTCAAACCTTGGAATCAAATCAAATCGAATCTGAAGAACAGTATGGAGAATTTCAACTTGGATGAACTGATGGACCTGGCAGAGGCATATGTAGGACCAATGATAGATGCGATCTATCGTCGGCTAATGGATCGAGACTTCGCTCTGGAGGACCCAGAGGTAGTCATGTTGCTGACCGCCCTGATAAACATCTTGGGGCATGACAACCGTGGGGACTGCCCCACGGAAGTCCTATTGATGGCAGCATATGGAGAGAGGGGGTACTAGACCGCCCGAACATGAGGGTTATGAGGTGGAGAAACGGGGCTCTCTCAGGGAGTGACTTGGCGAATGAGCCTGGATTGGGAAGTTCTAAGACTTACCAACCAGGTGAAATGCCTATGCCCTCCAAGCCCAAACCTGGGCTGACGAGAATGCATCAGGAGATGAACAGCGAGGCTGCCTCGTCTAGTTCACCACTGAGAGCAGCTGTGCCACCAAAGAGGGCGAAAGTAGAACAAAAGGTTCAGACGAACCAAACCATGCAAGATCTGGATGGGATGAAGGACGAACTGGAAAGAACGAAAAGTGAGCTGGACGAGATGACTAAGACCATGCTCAGTACGGAGGAAGATAGGGACATGTGGAAAAGATTCTTCGAGGACTGCAGCAAAAAGCAGAGCGAAGAGATTGAGCGCTTGAGGCGGGATTACAAAGAGCGGATGGCGTTGACAAGGGCCGTGGAGAAGGTGATACCTGCAAGGAGTATTCCTCGTGGGCAGTCCCCGATGGAGCTCTTGACGCCTCGAGAAATGAGCCAGACAACGGAGACACGAATCCCGACAGCAACAGGTCGAGTGATAATCCCGGATCCTAGTGACACCTTCGGTAACCCAGTCGTGGAACAAACGGTGAGGAAGCTGATAGAGACAGCTGGACGACTAGTCGCCAACAAGAATGAACCAAGTTCCGGGGTGACTGCACCCTATGGAACGATCGACGACACGGGCAGAGTACGACTCTCCCAGACCGTGATCAGACAGGGAGTTAGCGACATGACGCCACTAATGGGGAGCTCTAAGGCCCCAGAGAGAAGAATACAGAAGATGCCAGCGAAGAAAGTGTCACATGTAGTAGACGTACAAAAGAATAACCAGTTGAGATATAACTTCGCGGCAGTCCCGGAGACAGATCCGAGAGCTTGCTTCAATCGAGCGACTTGGAACCCGGCAGTAAACCTGCCACAACCGCCACTGGGGACATCACATCTGATACTGGGAGACAGCTTAGTCAGAGTACTCTCGAATTTGAAGACCTCTTGGGTCACCACGGTGATGGCCTTCGGAGGCGCGACGATAGCCCAGTTATATCGGATGGTGGAACTAATGAATCCAAGGAGGATCCCCAATGTGATTATCCTGGTTGGAACGTATAACATCTCTAGAGGTTTGGATGAGCAGGAAGCACTATGGGAATCAATGATGGTGTGCTTGTTTACTACTCTCTGGCAGAAATACAACTGCGCGGTACTGAACGTTTGCACTGTGCCAATGAATACAAGGGGCTTGAGAAGGCACAACGAAGGAGTGGTCAGGTGGAATAATATCTTGAGGAATCTCGCAAGTCGGAATGCCGGAATAATGGTCCTCATGGACATCGAACATGAGTTGAGAGCCATGGATCAGGCCAGACTGACCACGGACGGCATCCACTTCGATAGTATAGAAGGACAGGCTTGGTTGAATCGATTCTTCCAAGAACGGTTGGATGAGTTGGAAGTAGAACTCTTTGCACAGGAGTGCTAAAGGAGGAAGGAACATCGAATGACATGGTGATTACCACCTTTGTGCCTCCTAGCCTGGAAACACGCTTGGGGACGGTCCCGGCCGTCACGAAATAGAAACAGCAGAGCTCTAGTGAACCAGGTCAAAGAACAGACGTTCAAGATCGACTGGGAGAAGCGCCGGTGAGGAGGAACATTCATCCTAGGAGAAGACTAGGGCCTGTCAACCCGATGGAAGAGACAACTAGCACGTCTAGATCAGACACGAGATCGGAGACGACAAGTGCCAGTTGAGAGGAGAGACCCCCGAATAGAGGCTCGTTGATGTGGTCAAGGCCCATACCATCTCCCTGGCATGTGTACAAGGACGAACTAATGAAGCTGGATCTCCAGAGGGTGAGCTTCATCGAGGATGCCAGGAGGATGCTGAATGGAGCGAGGCTATCCGTCAGTAGACTGTACTCGATAACAGGCGTAGACTGGTTGATAACCGCTGGCATTAACTTCAGCTCCACGACGGCCTTGAGATTTGCTGACCTAGAGGGACTGCCCTCTAACAACACAATGCGACCAGTGAACGCCCGACCGTTACAAGACGTGAAACTAAATCACGACGAAGGGAATCGAGAAGAGAGACCTGGAAGATTTCTAGTAACGAGGGCGCCGATTGGACAACATGTGAAGATGTTCAGGCAGTTGGGCTCACCCCCAGGTCATGTGAAAGATAGAACATACACGAAACAAGTGAGTCAAGATGGTGACGTCCAAAGGTACGGCGGATTGAAAGCGATAAAGAAAGATGAGACCATCTTTGCCGCGTACGGCAAAGCAGAAATGAGGAAGGCCAAGATAATGATAGTAGCGAATTCAGAGTTCGTGTTCACTTCCAAGTCTCTGTTTTGGCCGGATGTCATAATGCTGGCAGCGCTCGACCCGGACTTACTGCAAGCCGTATCTCTGGCAATAGGGGTACAAAGACAGACGGACATGAACCCAGTCACGATCGTGTTTGCCGGCATCAATGAACACTTGCCCAGTAGAGGTTTTCGGAGCAGACTCAGAGATCCTACAAAGGCAGAAAATGCTGTGTGGCCAGCAATAAAGGATATCCTGGAGTCAATGGGTGAAGTGGTGGATGCGACGAAGGAGGGGTCGTTCACCAAGGTGACACCGAGAGTAGTGTTCGCGCTGTCTCCGGGGTATGCATGTCTCCCGGATGGATTGAAATTCGTGTATGCGATCGTGACCTTGCTTTCGGAAGGGAAATACGATGTGATCATATCAGCCCCAAATCGCATGATAGAAATGGAGAACCTGATACCACTCTGGGCTGAACTACCTGCGATGTGGTCAGATATCTCGAACGCGATGAGAGGATTCAAGGACCATGCGCTGCACACGTTAGTGTTGGATGAGATGCTGGGGTTGGAACTGTCCAATTTCAGTCGATAGCCCAAACTTAAACCGGGAATAGACGACGATCGTCGAGTGCTCATAGCGATATCGAACGACTTATGGTTCCGAGCAATGGAAGTGACAGGTGAAAAAGCGAGAAGGAAGACTAGAGCTAATTTGGAGGCAATGGTTTTGAGGACCAAACCGGAGGCCAATCAGTGGTTACATATAAGTCCTCGAGTAGCGGCAGTGGGTGCAGATGCTTTTGAGCAAGTCTCCATAATGATTAAGAAAATCCATGCCTACTTGTTGAAGGAGGTGAACATAGCGGAAAATGCTGAAGAAAAGACAGCTGAGTTTGTGAATAGAATGTGCCAGATTACCTTGGAAACCTTCTGGACCCAGGAAGTGAAGGGGGAAGAAGGTTTTGAACAAACAGATAGCATGCTGGAAGAGTTGGGAGCCGGATGGACCGCGCCCTTCTTGGCGAAAGTTTACCCGAAAATTTCTCATTACTTGATAAAGGAATTCCTCCAAGCAGTAGTGGAAGTATCGATTGTGGAGCTACTAGCCTTGTTCGTGACGTTTAGAGCGGAGAGTTTCGTGAAGGGACCGGCGGTACTGCTCACCGAAGGAGTTCAGAACCTGCGGTTAGATGGGCTTCTAACGTTGATTGCGATTACCCAGGGAAACTTGGGAAGATTAATGAAGCTGACACGTTGTCCAGAGCAGATGAGAGAGAAGGTGAGAAAATTGGACACGAGGAAAGCCACGGATGCCCCTACTAACCTATCTGAGCTTGGCTATGAGAACATATGAGCTTGGCTATGACGGTTATCAATTTTGACAATCACTTCCGTGATCGCATGGGAGAAGTTGAGAGAGGACACATCGAGGTGTTGCCGAAGCTTTGGAATCTGAGACCCTATGATAAGACGAATGGTGAGATAACCAGAGTTCCTCGTCTCACTGCAGCATATCACAAGGTGAGAGAAGAGACGAGAGATTGGGGTGATTACGAGAAGCTGCCGGAAGAAATCCCTGAATTCCCTCTGATAAGAAGGATGTTGCTCGGAGCAGTCTCCGTGGTACAAACTCCTAGGTTGAGAGCATTTGAAACCAATGAAAGGAGAATAGGGAATTTCGTGGGAACGATGGATCCATACTTTGTGGAGAGGAATGCCGCCGTGTTACAGTACACACGATTTGCCTACACGGATCAAGCGACGAGAAGGCGAATAAGCAACGCCGCGACTCCCAAGCCTGGAAGATTTGACGAGGAATGGGCGGGATTAGGCTTAGCGCCTATGAAGATGAGAGGCAGGACCGAACTGTCTGAGGCCTCCTTGATCCTGACTAGTGTAAAACCGGAATTGAAAGTAGGAGGAACGCTGCAGGCGAGAACCTTCCTAGCACCCATCGGCTGTGAGGAAGTCAAAGTGGTCCATGGAGAAGAGGAAGATGGATCAGCTGGCACACTGATCATACCGAAATTTCCGGAAGGGGCCGACAATGAAAAGCAAGGACCCTCAAGCTCGAAGAAGGATATGTCAGAAGGAGATGACGGACAGGGAGGAAGCCGTCAAGCGGAAGAACCCATGCAACAAGATGTATGTCAAGCTGGTGGGGAAGACGACAGGGCATCGACAGGAGGAATATCGAGCCTGGATTTCAATTTCCTCAGTGATCTTGAGAACAACCCGGATAAGTTGGAGGCGACTGAGCCAGCAGATGAAGGCACTTCGACACTGGAACCTCCATCAGCCTTTACAGAAATGAAAAGGATTTTGCCGGAGAGCAGCTCTCCTGGCAATTCGAGAAATAACGAACAAAGAATCCTTATGGAATCACCTAAGAGAAGAAGAATAGAGGGCTCAGCCAGAGTACCTTTCTTGGGAACGTTGCTCGAAGAAGAGTGGGAAGTACATCATCGAGACCATGAAAGTAGGACGGGATGTAGATTGGACAGAGTGGCGTTCATGGAAGAAATCTGGACAGTGGTTCAGAGCTATGGGATCCAGTCCATTTTGAAAATAGGTCTCAACCGACCATTGATGCGGGAAGTCCTTGACAAACTTGATGAGTGTGAAGGGAGATTGAGTGAGTTGTTGATTGACTCAGCCAATGATGAAAGTGAGGCGAACTCTCCCATCAAGATGACACCGCAGGATGATGAAGGAGAGGTGGTATATCTGTCAAGAACCAGGAGGGGAACGATGCGATCGAAATTTGTGATTTATAAGATCAACGAGATGAAGATGAAGTTAGGCAGCAAAGTGATGCCGAGGAGAGTAGGAAAGACGAAGGTAGAATCAGAGATATCAATGAAAGCTGTCAATTCAGCGAAACGAAAACGAGTCGAAGAGGCCATGGATTTGGGACAAGGTGATTATCAATTACCTGGCACGGACAGAATGTTAACCGATATAGCGATGGTGCCATCCATTCTCATGGCAGGGATAAAGTCGATAGGTTACAAGTCCAAAAGGAGTGACCGCACTCTGACTGGAGCAACCTTAGAAATTAGAAATGGAAATGATTATCCAATGTGGAGAAAGCACAATGAAAGACTTTAAACCATCTCCCATGAACCACGGAAAGGGAAGTGTCGCAGGACAACTAGTACCAGTGGAGTATAACGGACTGACAGTGTCGGAGACTGTGTCAATAGATGAACCCGCCGGTGAATACATGGCGATGTTAGAATACCGAAACTCGGCTAGAGGGTATGTGATGGCTCTGGAAGACAAAATGGCCATGGAAGGTTATCTGGAGACGATGTTGCGAGGCAACACCCTCAAGCAGAAGGCGTACGGAACTCTAGCGTCGTCTGAAATGCAGGCGGAAACGATCGAGCAGTTAGTAAGCCTTCCATGGAAAGCAGTGGCGTTGAAGTACTTCGAAGAGGAAATGAGGACTGCGCCGAGAACACACGCTCTCATGGCAGTACCCTACGTAAGAACCGAAATACAACTGAGGTTCGCCTGGTGCATGATGGGATTAACTCGCGGGGAATATAGAAGAAAGGAAAAGGTCAAAAGAAGAAAAAGTTTTCCTTATGACGAACCTGAGGGATCTGATAACCCAAGAGGGAGCGGCAGTAGCGTGCGCAAAGCGGAGAGACGGTCTCTGTTTCATTCGATTCCTGATAGAGCAGATTTCAGTACCAGCATTGAACACCTGTGTCAAGATGTTGAGGGAGGGCGATGAACGAGCAAAAGCCTTACTTTTGCTAGCACTGCTGGAGATGCATCAAAGCTAGCCGATGAGGGTGAATATGAAAGAACCTGAGGAGTTAGAGCACATGAGAAAGATAGACGAAATCAGGAGATTTTCAAACAAGGAGCTGAGACTCACTAAAAAATCTATGGGGGCACTACCGAAATCCAGTGAGTACTCTGGACCGATCAAGAAGAAGTCCTACAGCCTCGTGTCCGGAATCATAGGGATAGCGTACGACCCTTTCCTGAGTGAAGACATACGTGATTGCTTCTTCGATTACGAGCAGGCGGCGTTGCTAAGATTCTGGACGTCGAGAATTGTAACGATTAAGAGCGCTAATAATCCGCAGACCAAATTGGGACTGGTCATGGAAGAAGAGGTGACTGCACCTTCCGTATCAAAGTCCGACAAAAGAGTGGAGTTTGGGTTGGGATTCTCAGATGAACTACTGAGAACGAGCTTGATGGTAGTGTGGGAACTGATGAAACCATCATGATGTCCTAGTCCCAATGCTGACTCGATATTACGGGCAACACAAGATATGCAGAGGGAGCTGAATGCAGACTGTAACCTGCGTGACCTGAACATCATATATAATGTGATGATAACAGCCTCTAGGAGCAACGGGGAAGACAAAGTGGAGTTGCCTGGTTGGGGACCAGAAGACTGGATGAAGCCTGGTAGCCGTCTGGCGGAAGTCCGTGGACTGGAGGGTCACGTTTGTGGAGGTCTGGATTGTGTGAAAACCCTAGAGAGACAACACAAGCAATTGACGATATTGTTTGGGAATGTCGTGATGAAAGCAAGGACGGAAACGGAACTGATTGCAGATTGCCATGGAGGAACCGAGGTGAATCTAGTGACTGCACTAGGATTCTACAGCACGTCTGGTTCTTAAGAGTCACTATTGAATCTAGAAAAGAGACATGAGATGGTCACAGCCATCAGTGTAGAAGTGTTCCCAGGAGTTTTGCAAACTGAGCAGAAGCACATAGGAAAATGGAGGGAAGCGATCGAGGCGGAAATGAACATCAGACATAGTGAGACTTAATGTAGACCATCAGGAGCACGATATTTGGTGGGATCGACACTGGCTCCAATGTGCAAGAGCAGATACCCGGTGCATTTTGTAGCTGTGGATGTAAAGAGTACGAGAACGATCGTGGATCAAGCCTTCTCAGTGCCAAAGTGTGTGAGACTAACGAGAATGTCCAAAAAATCTTACGAGTTGCTATGTAAGATGTTCTCAGCAGTTCCAGAGAGAACAAAGGAGGAGTTGGAATCGATACTGGGAAGGAAGTTCATGGGATACGTGAGTGGGAACTTCAGTGACTTTGAAAGACAGAAACAGATAGGATCAACCGTTACAGATTACAATACAGTAGACGAAAATGATGAAGTCCACTGAGTGATGATGGAAGTGGAACCATTACTGGAGGCTTCGGGAAAACGTAATTGGAGGAGCATCATGTTGACACATGACGAGTTTCCCTGCCACTGCTTGCTGCAGACCTGGTGGTATCCCGAGCGTAGTAATCTGGTGTTGATCTGGGACTCTGGAGAGCTGCTCTCCATGGGTTTACCAGACTCATCACGGCCCTTTACGATAGTGATAGTGAGAGTTATGATGGCGATACGATGGCTGGAGGCTCATGTGAGAGAAAACAATAGACAGGAGGCACCGACGAGAGAACAGTTGCAGAAATTGGATTGTCTAAAAGATTTAGATCTTTTTGAGACAATGTGCAAGATTCTAAACATTCCGATGGAAGTGAAAAAGATATGGGCGAGAAGACGATTGATGCCATGGTTCAGAGCTAACATGACTGCATGGTTGTACGAATATGCCAAAAAGCATATGTCGAAGCACGGCAGAGTATACAGTGGATATCAACTGAACATTGGAGCAGGAGCTTTCAAGCGAGCTTTCGTGACTCATCGGAATGCAGTGACTACCGCTGTGAAAAAAATTTCCAGGACGAGTGAACGTAGTGGAAAGGAGAAGGAAGAGATGTTGAAGGAAGATTTGGAGAGAAACGTGACGTTGTGTCTCCACAACAGCTTCTGCCGAAACAGAGAATCTAACGTGGATCCCCTACCTTGTTGCAAACAGAGGGTAGAAGAGCAGAAGTGTTGGAGGACTGCTTCCAACAGCGCAGAATAGCTAACGATGTGTTGCAAGACACAGAGACTGAAAGTGCAGAGTCAGTGTCACAGGAGGAAGAGATGGAACATTGACAAATGGTCAAAAGAACAAGAGGCAAAAAGAAAAAAAATTAGAAGAATTTAGAAGTTTTAGAAGTTCTAAACGACGAAAAGAAGAGAAACAAAGGAGTGACGAAGAAGAAGAAGTTGAAACTCAGAATTGTTTTATGTGTGTGAAAAAACTCAAGTGAGAAACCAAGCAACCAAGTTGTAATTGAAAACTGAAACATTTAGTTGAGTTTTGAACATTAAAGAATTTGTTGCATTTATAAATTTGCATTTTGATTTTAGTTAGTGGCTTTAGAGACACTTACTCCTTATTTAGAAAGGCTTGAGTAAAGAGTATATTTAAATATTCCAGCCTGCATGACTGTTTTTAATCAACTAGGAGAACTGATCACTTTGTGGTGACATGGAAGGCTTGGGTAATCTCTTGAAGAGGGAGATTGTTTCATTGTTCTTTCTAACCACAGAGTTTCTTAGTTATAATATTCAGGACAATAACAAGCAAGATTTCCGAAGGGAAGAAGCATAATAGGATAGTTTTAGCTTGTTGGTTGGCAGGACTGTCCTGCAAGCCAACATCTTTTTAAATCTAGGAGAAAAAATTTTAAGTCAGGACATTGACATTGGAAGTCAGAAAAGATGTTTTTATCTTAGGTCATATCCTCAATGTGCAGATTAGTGAAAAAATTTGAAGGCTATAGTGATAAAGTATGATGCCATTTATATTCTGCAGTGAGTCCATATGACGGGGATAAAAGTTATTTCGTGCATTTTGTAAATTCTGTTCGATGACACTGTACCAATTTTACGAACATTGCGAGATTCAATGAGGACATTGACCGGACTGTCCGGGGAGTATGTGACATTCGACCAGAATGGGCCAAAATGCAGACGCAGCAATTTCGAGTTGTTAGCAGCAAACCTTCCGAATTGGCGGTTGTGAAGGAATAAGAGCGTTATTCGAACGATTGGACAAATCGTGAAGGCTGAAGGATTCGGAAATTCGTAAATATTAAAAATCCGAATTGATGACGTAACAATTCTAAGAAACGTCAGAAATGGCCATTTTGGAGAAAGAAACTGAAATACACACAACAACATTAGTTGCGACGACGATAACAACAAAAAAACTGAGGATCGGAATCAGAGAAAAACAGAAGTAACAGAGACCGCTCCGAGTTGCAACTATTGTGTCGCTACAATAGTTGCAAGGCCGTTGCGAACAACTGAGAAGGGTGGAAGACAGCCTTCCGGAAGGAGAATAAGAGTCTTATTTCCCCGGATTCAAGAGTCCGGAGGGGTCTCGGGACTGAAACTCTTAGCATTTTATACAAGTTTTAGCTACCCTATTATGTCCTGAATTGAATTTAATTAACATCTGAATTCATTTTGCTAGGATGAGAAGCTAGGCGTTGGGGGAAAGGGTTGATCCATCTTAGATGGAGATGATGATTTTTATCTACTGAACAAAAACAATAATAATTCAATAAAAAGTAGTAGCCTTGATTTTAGGAGTGACCTCGTGGTCTGGGGATACTGAGACCCAGCCATGAGCTCACTATTTTTGCATTTAAATACGTTACGCAGTTACGTTTTTGTCGACCCGATGTTAGAAAGACCACCAAAAGAACTGGCTTGGTAGAGACGGTGAAAATATGTAGAGCTCTGTTTAGACGTTAGACAGACGTCTTAGAACCTAGCTTTATTTTCCGTCGATATGTATCTTCCAGGAGAATGTTACAAGTACCTTCGGCTTGAAGTCCGGTCGGCTTGTTGTCCTAGACCCGCATGCTCTAAATGAGTTTGTTGCAACAGGAAAGCCAAGAACAATGGGAAAACTCTGACAGCATCCCACTTTTGGGTTGCTTTTTTATTCTTGGTGACATAAGCACATAAAACAACACGAAAATCAAAAATATAGCCAATCGAAGATTGAAAAAGCGGAAGGAATGCAAGTAAACATAAAAAACAATGACTTCGTTGAAAAAACCTCAAATGTCGAATTTCAAGAATGTGACATTCGACCAGAATGCCTTCAAAATGCATTTCGAATGCGAAGTTTATTGTAGCATCTGAGTGAAAGAATTGGCGGTTTTGATGAGTTAATGGTGCTAATTGGACAATTACACGAATCAGGAATGATTAAACTGGCCAGACATGCAAATTTTAAAGTTTTCGATTTGGTCGTTGAAGACACGTAGCAATTTTATTTTTCGCGACAACTGATAACGTGAACAAACAAAACAACAAATTCGTAAGGACAGACAAGTCGAACGAGAGAGTAGTTGTAACAATTGTGCAGCTACAATCGTTACAAAGCGATTCCCGAGAACCAGGAGGGCGTTGGGACGACGTGACCAGCCTTCCGAAAAGAGATAAGACAGCTCTTCGCGAAATGTCCTGAGTTGAATTTAAATGATACAAAATTCATTTTCAGAGTATGAGAAGCTAGGAATTGAGGGAAGGGGTTGATCCATCTCCGATGGGAATGATGATTTTCATATACTGAACAAAAACAATTGTAACATAACAAAAAAGTAGCAGCCCTGTTTTTACGAGTGACCGCGTCGTCTGGGGATACTGAGACCCAGCCATGAGCTCACTATTTTCGCATGTATTTTCGCCTTAAGTTAATCTGATCGTTCTGGCCGAAGCCGGAAACAGTAACGTTTTTGTCGACCCGATGTTGAAAGGAACACACAAAGAACTGACTTTGGCAGAGACGGTTAAAAGCAAGTAGAGCTGTGATTGGACGATAGCCAGTCGTTTTACAACCTAGCTTTATTTTCTGTCGATATGTACTTCCGAGCGAATGTTACAGAACTACTTATAACTGGCGCTTTTGTGATAACACTACCCAACTTCAGAAAACTGGATAACCAGGTAAAGTTTTTATTCCGCTGAAAATCTAAAAACCAAATTCCACTTTCGAAACTAGAAATCGTTCAGGAGTTTTCCCGCCATTTGAACGTTCGTACTTGGAGATTGTTATTTAGGCCACTTTCAGAAGACAAATTTCTATTGAACTCAAAAGGTGCATCAAAATTTTTCCTGAAAAAAAATCAGCAAGACCTATATGAGTCTTCATCGCGTTCCTTGCTCTTCAACATTTCCTAGAAAGTTGAAAAATCTGAAAAATAGGAAAACTCAACCGTGGGGAGATTGATGAATTCTCATTTAGCTTTTTAATAGATAGCAGATTCCGGTAAAAAAAAACATTGTTGCTCAATTACCTTCACCATTGGGGCCATAGAATTGGCATTCAGGAATTTAGAAGCTTGAAGTTTCGGCTCTATCTCAGTATCTTGCCATACGTCTTCCAGGAGAATCGCAAAGGTATCACGAAATTCCTTGTGTCATAGGTGAGTGTATCCACATTTGGGGCAGTGTGGAGAAAGGGACAGTGTAGAGGCTTGTCCACATGCGCATACGGTGGTTCCCATCCATATCTCAGATGTAAACCATCTTAAAACTCTGATTTGGTGAGGAAAGTTTGTAATTCTTTATGGGGTAGCACGCTTAGCCAGTTCAATGCTCCTTTATGAGAAACTATATTTTTTTATCGGCTTCTTCTCTGATAAGCCATTTTCCACAATTTTAGATTTTTCGAGATTCTGATGTTTTGATGTTCGTATTATCAGAGTTTGATCCGTTTCAGCCACTTCTGGAATATTTTTTTTAATGGATCACTAATGGTTCGTTACCACTCATAATTGCTGGAAAAAGCTGCGATCTTCATTGGTTATATAGTTTTTACCAGTAAAACTAGAAAGTAGCAGCTGCCTAACTTTTATCTAAATTTTTTTCCAGTTTCTTAAATGCTTTCAGAGTTGTTTTGGTTCGAAAGCTTAGTTTATTTAATTTCCCTTTGTTTAGCAGGGGTAGACAGTTTGTGGTGATGTTTTAGCTTCATTGTTAGGTTAGTTGTCTTTGATTTCGCTTTCTTTTTTTATGGCTTGCTAATGTGTTCCTATAACCAATTTAAAGACTATAAGACTATAAAGTATTTCAAAATTTGTATTCAATTACCTTCATGGTGCATTGCCAATGGCTTTCCTTTTTGATGAAATGACACTTGGAAAGTAGCCGAAGATTTTTCGTGCACATCCAGGTTGTCGAGTATTGCATGGAGACTCCTAAGATCAACTGCAGCGTAGCATTTTTTGGGTGACATTTTATTTTAGTTGGAGCTCAATCAGTCGGATTATCCTCACTCTGTGAATAGCTATTGCGAGAGGATCACCTTCCTTTGTGCCTTCGGTGGATGTAAGAACCGTGTTGCTGACATATAAGTTTGAGGGATGGTCACATGAGTTGACCAGCGCATGTTGTAGTACCGGACAAAAACTTCAATATTTATTAGAGCAAGTTCTCTATTGACAAAAGGAAGGCATTTTCTGCATCCATAAGTCATTGGGCGTCCATTTCTTGTTTCTCAAACTCAATCTTCAAGCTGTGGATAGCATATTTGATTCCACACTTCTGGCTTAAACAGAGTTGGGGATATTTTCCTAGATTTGTAAGGTCTACTTTTAAACAATGATTGGTTGATTTGCCAGTAATTGGTTTCAGAACCTCGCCTATACCAATAGGCCGTATTCCTGGATGTTTGTCCAGAGATATCAGAAGACACAAAAATTACGCCGTTAGGTTTTCATGGGGGAGAATTTTACTTGCTATTGTATAGAATAGTTTTGCCATTCTAAGGCGAAACTCAATGTATGACTGGCTGAAAAGCGTTAACTTTCTCCTCCATTTGCATGCATCTAGTCCTTAGGGACCGTGGCTTCTGTGCGTTTTCAGGGTTGATTTTTGAACTGTCAAAGATGGTTCGTTTTGCATTATGTCTTCACTTACCTAAGATATATAGAATATTTTCGCTGCTTTGGCTTGGGGTTGTTTTTCTTTTAGGATACTATGGACTGTTTTTCCTTGAACCACTTCGTTCAGGGCAAGTGCTCCTTTTGTTTTTTTGTCTGAATGGCAGCCAATGGCAGCAGATATTTTGCCTGCACCCATTAGTTTATCGAATTTTTTAGTTTCTTCGTTTTCTTCCCAATTTTTCTGTTTTAGGTGTCTATCTTGCAGAGATTTGGCTTCAATGAAAAGTTCGTCTAGTAGGCCTTGCTTCAGAAAGCGGCCGATCAGAATTTTGGAATCGGATCCGTTGTTTCTGATTTAGTTTTGGGAGAACAGCAGATGTGCGAGAATCATTGCCGTATTTATTGCGACGTTATAATGTAGTGTTTGTTCTACTAATGACAACAGCTGCTGGTTCAGTATTTCTATGAAATTGAACAGGGTTTGTTATTGCTTAGCATTATGAAGCAGGGTTTCGAGTTAACGAAACATTTACATATGTCAGTTATTTTAAATTCTTCGGTCGATAAGTTTCCAGGAGTAAGACCGGATTGTTGTAATTACTGGGGGCGACGGCTTAGATTGTGATGCGTTGGGCAGCACCTTTGTTTCGAGTGTTGCGGGTAATGCTTTTTCTTGAATTGTTTTGGGGGCTATGTTTGCTGGTCTATTGGTGGAGTTAGAAACTTTTGCATTGTTCTCGGAGTTTCATGGATTGCAAAAATACAACTAGAAATACACAAAAGATTTAAACTTCGGGTAATTTTTTTTTTTGTTATTGCCGTTTTTAATATCCATTTTAACAAAAGTCACTAAGAATTTCAGCAAAAAACATTAAAGGAAAAACACATATCATGAACGCTGCCCTCTAAGACAGTACCAATATATGATTTCATTGAATTTTCAACGTGATTCGCATCTGAACATGCCAGTTTTCTTCTTCTGCACTAAATTTGCATCTAAGTTAACTCTTTCTTGCTTAAGTGGAGTAAAACAGATTATCGCTCGACGTGAAACAATCTCAGCGAGAAAGTTGAAAAAACCAATGTTGTAACTTGCTTTTTCAAGTAAATTTGAAAAGAAAAAGAAGATGAGGAATGCTGGTAATTTCAGACCCGGAATATGTTGTTAAGTAAATGAGAACGAATATCGATAGTTTCATAGAGGGTAGCTCTGATCATTTTCTCTTGGTCTGTGTAAGACCTTGTTTTTAAAATATGAATAAAATGCTGTTCAAAATGGACACTGAAAACAGGCATTATAGAACAGGCATGAGTAAAGTTTTGAAATTGCGCTTAATTTTAGTCACTAGTCTATCAGTGTGTACAACTAATCGTGAACTCTTGGAAAATTAAAAAAAAATGGTTTTCCGCCAGAAGGCAGAACACGTTCAGGACAGAAGAAAAAAGTCTATAATTCCCTAAATGTGAACAGTCTATAAATCTCAATTTTAGAGTTCCGATTTGCGAAACATTTTTCAATAATTAAACTAGTTGGTCAGAACAGCCGAATGTGACGCGAGACGGTCGATTAAAAAATAAAAAAAGAAAGAGCTTCCGAACATGAAACGCTCGTGCGATACAAGCGTTATTCATCAAATTGGGTGAACTCGTGAGGTTCCTTGGCAAACTTGTGACCAATCCGAACACTTCGGAACCCGGAAATAGAAAGAGTAAGGTCGTTGTTTCTCGATAGCTGCGGAATTGGAGGCTCGGTGCCCAATAACTTTTTCACAATTTTGAAGCCTTTTTTACAGCTCTAATTCTTTCCGAAATTTCTAGTTCCGAAGAAAGAAAATCACTGATAGCACGTCTAAAAAACAATTGCGAAAAATTTACTGTGTTTTTCTCTCTGAAATTTAATCGATACTTGAAAACACCGGCTTTTTATTAAGTATTTTTTCTTGATAAATGTCAACAAAAAATTGTAAGTAAACATCTGAGAGATGTAAGATCCGACTGTAAAAAATTGAATTAATAGGTGAATTGAACAATTGAAAATCAAAATGAAAAATATGAAAAGTAACCAGTGAAATTAAATTGTTATAAATCGTACTTAATTGCTTATAAATAAAAATGTAAATAAACTCCAACGAAGAAAATTGTTATTTATGGTCATTTATTTTTTGAAACTTGATTTCTGAAGTTAGTCAGATTTTTCCAACTGATCCTTTACTTTTCCTTATAAAGGCGAATTGTCTCATCAATTGAAACTATGTTTGCAACCAGAGGGAAAAGTGCAAGAACATTTTTTTAAGCAATTTGCGTTCGCTTGGAGCGGAGATGTTTACAGAGCTAGAGTACTAGTGTGTAAAACTAGATACACACTAGTGGACATAATTCAGCCAATTTCACGTTTGACTCTCCAAAATGTCGTTGTTAATGTCCAATTTTAACATTTTTTACCAAGAGTTTCAGCACAAACTTTACATAGACCAAGAGCAAGTCATCAGAACTGCCGTCCATGATAGTATCAATATTTGATTTCCCTGACTTTTCAATGTAATCTGGGTCTGTACAAGCCAGATTTCTTCATCTGCAACAAATTTTGCATCGAAGTGAACTATTTCTTGAATAAAGGGAGTAAAAGTATTGTTCATGCGACGTGAAACCTTCTCAACGAGAAAATTGTAACAATCACTGTGAAAGTTTAACCCAATTCGTTTGTTACTTATTTTTTCACTCGAATCGAAAGTTTTACAGCAGATGAGGAAACGTGAATTGTTTTCAGGCCTGGTATACCTTGCTAAGTGATTGGGAACAAATATCGATCTTTCCATAAAAGATAACTATTGAGTTATGACCGAGTTGGTTAACTCATAGAGTAATTTCGGATAGGGTACACCGTCTGCTCGTCACGCTATCTTATTTTCGGCCGGATAGATTCGTGCAACTTCTTAGTCTAATACCGATCCTAATCTTACTCTTATACTATCTAGTCTCAGGTTGTTTAACTAGTCTCTGCTAGGCTCAATAGATCTAGGGTATACTGGTTTATTGCGGTTGCTGAAGTGCTCGGGAGAGTCCAACTAATTTCTAAGTTAAATTCAAATCTCTCTGGTGCTGAAATTACAAGTAACTTCAGCACTTACAAATAAGTGGGTTGTTAGTTAGATGGATCATGATTGGTTAATATTAAATACTTTACATTGGTAAAATATCTAAATTATCCAATCATAAAATGTAGTTTAGATCAGGTTCCACCCATCCGGGTTTTACAGAGTTTTTTAGAATAGTTCTTCTGCAATTCGAAGGATGGATGATGGACGTTGGTGTTTGGCGAACATCTTGTTTCTTCTGTTTCCTCTTTGTTAAAGAAGTTCCAGGAAGCTGGAGTTAGAGACATAAGACGTTGTGTCTTCTAGTGACAACGACTAAGTCTTTGCAACAAACTCAAATCTGATTTCAGAATGGTTTGCTATGTCAGGTTTTTCTGTTCTGCGTGGAGAACTTCTTTTTGTGTCTGATCTAGTTTGGGAATGGCGTGGAGATTGTGCGTGGAGGGGATGCCTGGTTACTCGGATCTGTACGTATACTTGAACATCGAGGTGGTCATTGGTCTAGTTCAATGAAGTCCTTTTCTGCGAAGTCAAGTCGTACTCTAAATCCTTTGAGTTGTGATTGTGAGTGGCATATCGATTGTGGTTGGCCATTCTCTCTCGAGTGTAGTGGGGTCGTTTTGTCTTTAGATGTTCGTCCTTGGTGTTGTATTCTGATCTATGTATTGCATAATGTAATTTACATTTTATAAAACATTTATTAGTTTAATATTTTTTAATTATGATTTTAGTTAGTTGTTTTCACAAAAGCTTTTTGTTTTAGTTCGGTTATTTTGAAGAGTTACTCACACTTGAGTAGCTCTTATTAAAAATAGAGGTGTGGTCACAAAGCGTGGATGTAGCGCGGTGGGTTAGGCCGGCTATAGAGCATGCTCAGGACGTCCTTCCTGGTGGGTTAGGCCAGGAGTGGGAGTATGATTTCATGCGGTTTTTGTGAGGGGTCCTGTTATGTGACAACGTTTTATGTTGGGTTTGTTGTGGTTTTTCTTATGTCTTGTTGGTTATGTCCTTTTTCCACAAAGCAAATTGTTCGTGGTATGGGTTTGTCTTTCGACTTTTTTGTGTTTTATTATTTCTTTCTTAGACTTTATAATAGTCTTCAAAAGAATAAATTATCCAGTTTTAAACTGGGTTAATCCGGTTTGGGTACCGTTGGTTTCCTTTTCTTAGTCATGCTGTTATTCTATGATTTGTGGTATTTAGTAAGCTGCGTTGGTTAGTTTTGTTTAGTATATGATTCCTTTCCAACCGGGTTAAAGGAAAGTTTGAAACATGTTATTATATGTTAGAGTTGTTGAGTGTGAAAACTTGAAACTGAAATTCATTATTTTAAACAATTCTTCGTGGGCGAGCTGTGCGAGTGTGGATAGAATTTCTGTGCGAATAAATGAGAATATCAAAAGGTTAGTACTGCATTTGCATTTTATTAATTTACTGCATAGAATTTGTAAATTTACTGCTAGTTATGGGGGAATTTTAAGTTACAAATTTTCATCATAATTAGATTTACTGCTTGTGGGGAAAATTTTAGAAATGAATTTACTGCATTGGTATTAAATTTATAAATTTATAAGTGTAAGAGATTAATAGAATTGTTGAAATCTGTTTGATGAAATTTGCGATCTTTATTTGTTTTTTGTGGTTTTTGTAGGTGATCGTCGGATGAAGGCTAAAAATCTAAGGAAAACATGGATAAAGAATGGTGAGTTTTTTAATATTTTAATTAGTTAGTAATATTCATTTAATTCATACTTACCTGTTAGTCGTCGGGGAAAAAACCGTGGGGGAAGATGTCGTGAATTAGTTCTGAAGTTGTTAATAGTTTAGCTAAGATGCGGATGATATTTTTAGTCTGAAGCAGTGGCCAAAGCAATTGAAGTGCCTTAATAGTGGTTAGTTCTTCAGTGCCAACTGCAAACTCATAAGGTGTGTTTTGGATTAGATTATATAATTTGTGATTGAATTTAGTGTTGTGGATGAATTCTAAAATTGGGATTTCTATAGGTTGTACAAACTCGTGCGGGATAAGGAAGGGTCGGGATTCTTCGGCGTTGAAGGTCTTGGTGATGGGACAGAAGATGTACATTTGGGTTATGGGGTCATAATTACGAAGAATACCATGAAGGTTAGTATCTTTAATGCAATATGTGAAATTTAGGAAAAATGGTGAAGTGTATTTGGAATTAATGAATTGAAAACGATGGTGTGGTTGTCTAGAGGGTGTGTGTAGGTCAAAGTGATTTTGGATGAAGCGATAATAACTATATGTGTGGGTTTGTTTAGTGCGCAACATAATATCGTGTGAGCAGTGTAAATCTCTTTCGTGTGGTGCAAGGAAATGAAAGGTTAGTGAAAATATTTGGAAGCGTTCTTTAAAACTTTCGTATGCTTGTGTGTCTGTTAGTGCTTCTGAAATAATGTGATCAAACTTTCGGTCGAAGATGTTTAGTGTAAATATATATGGTGTCTTGATGAAAAATTTCTCGGTAATTTGTGGATTAGCGAAGCGATCGTCGTCTAAGAATTGATCTTGGTTAGCTCTGATGATGTTGTGATCATAGTATTCGAGTGTATATTCGTTAGCTCTAGGTGCAGTGTGTGTTTTTAGTGATTTTTCATATCCAACGTAAGTAAATTGTCTAGCGGTTAGTGGTGTAGTGAGTCGATATAGCATGTCCGTATTTCGCTCTATATCGATGTGAGTGTTAGATAAAGGTAAGCAAAGAGGGTTAGTAAAATGATAATATGAGGTCCAAGAGAGAGTGGGCATTAAAACGTATTCATTTACAAAGTTGCGTGTTTCGTTAGTGTCGTGGGGGGTGTTTAAGGTGTATTGTGGGAATGAGGGTAAGGTGATGGCTAAAAATTCTTTTGTGTTAGTATGCTTGGGGTGGTTGATGTATTCACGGGCTGTTCCTGGTTTTGCTGGGAAAGGATGGTTGGGGAACTTTCTTTTAAAAGTGCGGTAAGCTCTATTAGTGTTGAGTGAAGATTCAGTTGATGTGGATGATGGTGCTAATGATTCAGTATAATTTGAAGAGGGTGTAGGGGTAGGGGGGTTGGATGAATTTATTGTGGAGGAGATTTGGTTTATGGTTGGGGTATTAAGGTGGTAGGGTTGTTGTTGAAGGGTAATAAAATTATCTAGCTCTGGGGAGATTCGGGGGGTGTCTGGAGAATGAGATGATTGGTCAGAATGGTATGAGGAGTAGGTTGGGGTAACTTGGGAAGCATAAGAGGGTGTAGGGATGATTGGGTCAGGGTTATTGGATAATATGGGTTGAAAAGGGGGTTGAGAAAAATTAGAAGAGTTATGAAAATTATTGGATGGGGATGGTTCTGAGTCGGCAAATTCATCGGGGGTTTCAATATTCGGGTTATTGAGTTGTGAGATGTGATATAAAACTGAGATGTGTGAATTAGTGTCGGAATTCATGCCTGATGTTACATTACTAGATGGAAAATCGGGTGGCGGAAAAGCAAAAAGTGGTATTATTGGGATTGGAGAGGTAAGATTGGTTGGGTGGGAATTTGATCGGTGTAGTGATCCAAGTTGGCGGCTCATCGTGGGCTAAAAAAATGATTATTTTGAGACTGAAAAGCGGTGGTATGGGGTTGTTCAATAATTTGTTCATAAGTATTATCATCTTGTGACTGGTGTGTCATTATATGTTGGATGGGACTTTGTGATGTGGTGAGTCGAAAATTTGGGTTATGTGTGATGGCTAAATTTCGAAAATTTCGTGGGACTAGGGATAGTGGATGGTTATTTGGTAGGGGTGGTAATTGTGGTGCCGTTGGCGTTATGTCTACATTGTTATGTTCTTCGTCGTATGTATTTTGTCGTGTTGCTATTTTTGTGTTATATTCTTTTATTTGTGCGTCTAAAAGAATTTTGTTTATAGATGTAGAAAAGATTCCAAAAAATCCTGCAAAGAGTATGCGTGCTACGCTTGCTTGTCTGTTTACTTGTGTGTGTATAGCACATGTGTTGTAGATTCCTTTTAAAAGTGAGAAAAGAAATCCAATAAAGTTAAACATTGCGTATAAAATAGTCAATTTTTCTAAGATGTAGTAGGGCCATCCTAGAAAATTGAGGATCTCATTTTTGAGTGTAACAAAGCTAAAAATGTTAATTGGTGATATATCTTGGGGACGGTATTTTTCACCGTTTAGATATATATAATCTTTAATGTCTTTAAAATATCCGCTATAGTCTTGCGTGTAGATATCGGCAAATCCTGCGGTTTCTGCAAGTTTGCGTAAATTTTGGTCTATTGATTGTCTTTGTATAGTGTCCATTTGTGTTAATAATTCTTGGAATTGTTGTGTTCTAATGTGATGTTGAATATCTGATTTTGAATAGATTCCTATTGATTGTAAGTCTATATTTGGGTTTCGAGCAATAGCGCGAATGCTTTCTGGTGAAAATTTTTTGAGTGATTGCATTAATGTGGGATATGGAGTGAGAAGATAATATTTAGTTTCATCAGGGTTTAGTTGTACTACATTGTGGCTGTTTTCTGATCCACATGGGACTGCGGTATCCCAGAAATAGGTTCTTCGTGAAAGTGTATCCACGAAATGTACTTTATTCTTATAAAAGATAGGGATTCTTTTATAACATCGTTTATCTTCAAAAACGTATAGTGGTGATACTTTTTTAGTACAAGTATAAAACCATAAGATGTTTCCTTCATAGTCTAAAAAATTTGATCTATTTCCAGATAATAAGTATCCTGCATAGGGTATTTTTAATACTGCTAGTGCAAGTGATTGTAATATTTGTGTTCGTTCTAATTCGCATAGCTGGTGTAGTGTTTCTAATTCGGAGAGTGACATTTCTTGAAAAATTCGGCTAATTGTATAATCTAGTTTCATATCTAAATGAATATCATAGTGGATATTACCGAAATATGTAGTATTCATTAGTGATAATTCTTGTAAGCGTGTGCTTCTAGTGTCATGGGGTTTTAGATGTCCACCAGGTTGTCCGTTGCTTTTTTCAAAATTAACTGGTATATAGGATGTTCCTTCGTTTGGAGGATGACCTGTGGCATATGGGTCGATTTTTACTTTTCCAGTGGTCATGTCGAATCCTTTTTCGTATTCAACTAATATTTCAGAGTATTGTGTTCTGTGAAGTGGATTCCTGTATTTACATGCAAGTTCTGTTTCTTGATATATTTGAAAACGTGTCAATTTATTTTCTATATTGTCTATGTTTCTAAAATTAGAACTTAGTTTTCGTGATGGATGGACTTGTTCATATGGAATTGATTGTATAAAATATTTTTCGTGAAATTTTATCATACGAGCGTGTATTTTTGCTACTTGAAATGTTGTACATGTATCTTCGGGGAACCAAACAATGGTTGCTTGTGTTCTCGTTGTAGGGTCGCAATAACCTTGATCATTTTTACAAGGTAATCGGATTCCTTGATAGATCATTGTATTGTCTGATAAATCTCGTGTTAGTTGTATTTTTTCGAGTTGTATTTTCCAATCGAAAAACATTATTTCTTGGTATCCTTTATTTTTTGTGTCTGCTTTGCAGTTTGATGGGTCATTTATACCAATGTGTGGTATCCAATGTTTATCGTGTAGGTCATAGGTTAATCGTCCGTGTGCGCCGTTATATGGGTACTTTTCGTCTAGTTTTATATGTCCTTGGTGTCTTTCAAGTTGTGATTGATGTACAGAGTCTGAAAAAACTTGAAAATTAACTAACTTTCTTGCGGAGTTTTTATTTTGTGTGATGTTTAGTCTAAGTAATTCACTTTTACAATCGTCGGGATTGAGATGTAAAAGACGTTCTATATTACTCTGATAGAATGATTCATGGTCAAGTCGGTTTTTGTTTCCGTTCGAGACTTGTGAACAATGTACTTTCTTTTCGGAAAATGTTGCTGTGAATTTATAACCTGTAACTGTTGTTGCTCGGGCTTTTGAATAGAGTGTTGCTATTACATCTGTGGTTTCTATAGCTTGTGGTTCTGTTTCACATTGTGATACTTGATTTATTGCATATTTATGTAGTGTTTTTTGTTCATTTTCTTCACAATCGTAATGTGTTACTAATAAATCTTGTGGTCCTGTACGAGGGGAAGGGTTTATGTTTTGATTTGAGATTACTAGAAAAAGGAGTTGGAGAAAAATTAATAATTTTAGAATATACATGTGTATGATAATCCTGAGTATGGATTATAAAATGTAATGTAGCCAATTGTGTTTTTGGTATATCTGTCGTATTTGTATATTACTTCAGTAGTTATAAACGGTGGTGGTAGTGATTGAGCTGTTATGTTAGGTGGGTTTAATGGGTAGGGATGTTGGGTAATATTATTTAACTTAACTGTGATTTCAAATTTTAATTGTAAACTGTTTTGTTGGAGTATTTGAATATTGTGATCACGGATATCGTTGTGAATATCTTGGCGATATTGTAATCTATTAAGTGCCCAGTTATGAAGGCGGTTACTTTCTTGATGTTGTCCAAATAATGGTGGAGGTGCTGTAAATGTATTCCAATTTAGTCTTAAAGGAATATTTATTGATGATTGTTCTCGATATCTGGCGTCGAGATTATTTGGAAAATTTAAGTTACAAGGTGGTGGTGAAATCTGGCTTATTGATGGTGTTGATGGTAGTGATAATGTTTCTGGTAGTGATGAGGATGTTGTTGTATCCGTAGAAATATCTATTGGATTATTGACTAAATTTAATTCACCTTGTTTAAATGAATGTGTTGTCCAATATGGTAGTCGTGATGCCTGGTATGGGGGGTTAAAGGGATTTTCACGTATTTGTTCAGATGTTGGTGTTGAACCTAAGTAATCTGATGGTAGGCTTGAGGTGCTACGTTGTGAAAGAAGCGTAGGGGTTTCTGGTAATATACCAATGGGGTTTTCTGGAGTGTTTTGTGATGGGGATTGAGGTATATCAAAATGAACTCGGGGAGTTTGAAAATTTCTGTTTCGTCGAGGATGTATAATTTGTCTATTTATTTCGACTGTATTTTGGTTTTGACTAGGATTTCTTATTCTACTTAGTTCTTGTGGTAGTGTTGGGTATAGGTTATATGTTGGTTCGCTTAGAGGTGCTTGTCGTTGAACTGGTTCTAGTGGTTCTGATAAACGAGCATGTCGTTCTTCAAAAGTGTATGGATTGTCTTGAAAAGAAATTCGTGTAGATGTTTGAGGATTTTGAGTAATTGAAGGTGGTGTTTGGTTATCTTGGGATGATGTCGGTGAAGACTGACTTTGTGACTGTTGGGTAGCAGTTTTTGATGGATTTTTGAATTGTTACTTTAGTGGGAAGGTTTATGTTTATTATAATATTCTTCCAAAAAAAGAATTAGAAGGATTGTTGCTAGGGCAAATGTGAAGATTGCTTTCTTTATACATTTACATATTGTCAAAATGAGGGATGATAAGAATGCTATGAAAATTACAAACAATAAAAAAATATCAGTTCTACTGAAAATTTTTCGTATCATTTAGACAAGTTATATGAATCGTACCTGTGGATGTAATCAAGGGTTTTGGAAAGTTGGAGGAATAGTTCGAGTATAGTGTAGAAAATTATAAAAATGTTACAAAAAATGATTAGGATTATTAGAAAAGATTCAAGTATATCAAAAAGAAATATTATAAAGGTTTCAAATATTGTAAAAAAATGTTTAAAATTTATGAGTATTTGAGTAACTGATTGAGAGAAGAGCATTTAAGAAATGATCTCTTGGTCGAATATTTTTTGTTGTTCGAGGCGATTTTCTAGTGTGGTCGGATTATTTATTAGTTTTTTGACAAGTGGGTTGAGTTTTGTAAAAAATTGTTGGGGGCAATTTTCATGGTGATTGGGAGGTCGTCTTTTTCTTTATTTTTGTTTGTCAAATGATCCGGGGTATGGTGAGATTTTTATACTTTAGGCTAATTAAAATGTTCATTTTGTTACTTTAGGCTAAGTTAACAAATTTGTTTTGGGGGTATTCGTGGTCTGAGTTGGGGAAATATTGTTGATCTTTGGGTTATTAGATAAGGGAGGGGTATGGTATTATGGTGATATTTATTTTAGTTGTCAAGTTGGAGTGGTTTGCTTATTTTTGACCTGGAGGTCGTAAAGTTATAGTTATAGATGTGCTTGGAGTTCTATATGATTCGTCTAATTGGTCTTAGTTTGAGTTAGAGAAAGTGACGGATTGGATGAATCCTATTGGTCTATTTTGAACTAGAATTATTACGTACTTGTCAGCATGTTATTTTGAAAAATGTAAATGAAAAGTGTTTCGAAGGTTTCAAGATAGTGAAGTATAATGTTAAAATTACTTTTGAAATTCCACTTTCTTTAAAATTTTAGATTGGGGGATGAATAATTTATAGTTTTTACGTGGTTGATTTCGGAGTCTTGTTGTTTTTCGATTTTCTGATTTGTCGATTTGTTCTTGGGGTATTATTTGTTCGGTCATTTTTCTATTTTTTCTTTGTTTTGGGGATTCTTTATGGTTTTGTGTATTGTTTTTGGTGGCGATTGGTTTTGTGTTTTGATTTTCGGTGGGGTTATCATTTTGTTCTGTGTTTTTCAGATGTGGTTCATTTTGAATGATTTTTAATCCTGTGAAAGAATATAATTGAGTTAATTCGCGGAGTGCGTATTCTTTTGGGTAATAAGGTAATAGGTTGTTTCGATGTTGAACGATTTCTTTTTTGTTTGAGTCGGTAATTTTATATGTGACATCAGTGGGTTTTGCAATTATTTGGTATGGTCCTTTTCGAAGGGGTTGTAATTTTTTAGAAATTCCTTTTTGAGTATTAAAATTAGGTATTAAAACAAATGTTCCAATTTTTAATTCGGAGGCTGGTGTAAAACGTGAATTGATTTGTTCATTAATGTTTTGTCTTTGTAATAACTTTTTTGTTATTTTTTGATAAATTTCATTGTGTTTTTTATCTCTATTTAGACTCCATTCGGTGTGTGTACCGGAGGCTAGTTTAAGAATTTGTGGGTGATGAAAATGATCTTCATCGTGTGTATGTAAAGGTAGGTTATAACAAATTGAGTCTTTATTTGGTTGACAATAACCTTGTGCGTTTTTATGAGAATTTGCTGTAAACATTATTGGTTTGCGTGGCTTTTGGTTAAAAACCATTTCGTATGGTGATATTCCTAAAGTTGTCGTAATTTGTGAATTATACGCTAAGGGAAATAATTTTACATCTGCTGACCATTCGGTATATTTTGTATCATTTCCGTTGATGATACATCTAAGATATTCTTGTAATGAACGGTTCATACCTTCGACTAAGCCGTTTGTCCAAGGTGCATGAGATGTACGTGGTTTGTGTTTAATGTTATATAAATGACATAGTGTGATAATTTCATTATTTATGAATTCTGTACCGTTGTCTGTAACTAAAATTTCTGGTAGTCCGAATTTTGCTATCCAGTGTTCATAGAGTGTTGTGTAAGCGTAATAAGCGTTACAATGTGGTACTGGGTTAAGTGCTACATAATGTGTAAATGCGTCAACAATTACCATAATGTAGGAGTTTCCTTCGGATGAGGGTGAAATTGGTCCTTTGGTATCAAATGAGATACGATGATTAAAGTACAAACTTTGTCCTTTAAAATCTTGTTTTTGTGCTATTTGTTTTTGATTTGGGTAAGGTTTATTTAGTTGACATACTATACAATCATTGCATAGTACTTTTATCCAAATTGGTGCATTTGGGAAGTAAAAATTTTGTATAAAATTTGAATATGTTTTTTCTGATCCAGAGTGTCCTTTAATATTTTGTGTATGTGAAATATTAAAAGCTATAAGAATCATACTTAAAGGGAGACAGGGAACTGTAGATTCATTCTGGTTATACTCTAAAAGGTCTGTATTTTCGTTAATTGTTGTGTTGTTAAATTTGCGAAAGTATCGGAGGAGTGTTTTGTTTCCTAGAATGGTTGAATCTGCTTTGATAGGTTTAGTTTTATATTTGTGCCATGATTTCAGTTGTCGAATTACTGGGTCAAGGTTTTGATATTGTTTCAGTGTTGAAATTGTAATTGTTTCTGTTGGGGGGAGAAAAATGTTTTCGATTTCTAATTTAGATAAGGGTATTGTATCAAGTGGGTCATGGAGGTCAAAAACTTGATTTATTGTGTATTTTGAATCGTTTGTTTGTGGTCCTGATAAATTTATTTTATCAGTTAAATCTTCTTTTTCAATTAGTGGAAAATGGTCTTTTTTAGGCGGGTGTTGTTTTGTTCGTTTTTGTTGGGTGTTATTTTTTATCCATTGAGAATATGGGATTGGTTTGAAAGTTGATGTTCCAAGTAGATCAACTTCATAATGATTATTTTGACAATCTAAATAAAGTGGGAAATGTTGTAAATTATTTATTTGTGATTGTTCAATATCAGTTTTTACTGCATATTTGCATTCCAATCGGGGTGATGTTTCGTTTTCTGCAAGGTAGAATTTTATGTTTTTGGGTATTTCAACTGTTGTTTTTCGTGTAAGTAATTCAGGTGGTGTATTTCGACTTAAGGTGTCTGGTAATGCAAGATTTTTTCCTGCAGTCCAAACTATATGTAAGTTTGGAAATTTCATTAGAATTAGTTGAAATCTGTAAACTCGGTGGTTTGGGTTAGATTTTTGTGTAAAGAGAAAGATGATTGGTTTATGGTCTGTGAATAGAACTGTTGGATGTTTTGATCCAAGTATCAGAAATTCATATTCTGTCAGTGTATATATTATGGCTGTACATTCTCTCATTAGAGTTGAGAGTCGTAGCTCTGCTTGAGTGAATAATCGAGAATTTGCTGATATGAGGTTCATTTTATTTGTACCATTATGTGATTGTAATAGTGCTGCACCGATGCCAAAGTTCGAAGCATCGCACATTGCATAAAATGGTTGATTTGAATCTGGAATTGTGTTTGAAATTTGTTCAGTTAAAAGTTTCTTTATTTCTTCAAATCGTGTTTGATGTTCTGTGTTCCATTCAAAATTATTTTGTTGTCTAAGGATGTTATAAAATGGTCGTAGATATAATTGCATTTTATAAACATATTTACTTAAAAAGTTTAACATTCCAAGAAATTCTTGGATTTTCTTTTTATTTGTTGGTGGTTGAAGTTTTTGAATAGCGTCAATGCGTGATTTCAATGGAGTGATTGTTTTTCTTTCTATATTATGTCCTAAGAATTTAACTCTTGTCAAAAAGAAGTGTGATTTATCGGGGGCGGCCTTCAGATTTTCGTTCTGAAGTATTTGGTGATATTTTTCTAAAACATTGAACATCTCGTCTTTTGTTTGTGATTGCATAAAAACATCGTCTAAATAGGTGATTGCGTTTTTCTTGAGTATTAGTGGTCTAAAAATTTTGCTCATAAAAGCTGAAAATGCTGCTGGTCCTATGGATATTCCATAGAATAAGCGGTTGAATTCATATTGTTGGTTTCCGATAACAAATTGTGTTAAACGTCGTGATTGTTCATCTAGTGGCATTTGATTGTATGCACTATTCATATCGGCGGTTGTAAAGTATTTGCCGTTTATTTTTGTTAAAATAACTTGTATTGGTTCAATGGGCCAATTACATTTTGATTCATCTATGAGTGAATTGAGGTATCTAGCATCGAGAACGATTTTTAATGATTCTCCTTTAGCTAGAATGATAACAGGGTTGATAAATGTGTTGCCTTTTGGTTGTTCTTCTTTGTTTACTGGTGATATAATGTTGTATTGTTCTAAAATGTCGAGTAATCTGTTTACTTTATCATGTAAGTGAATTGGTACTTTACTTGCTCTCTGTTTTTTGAAAACTGCGTCTGGTTTTAACGGGAGATGTAGTGATGAACTGATTTTTCCAACATCGAATTTTGATGTTGCATAGACTGATGAATATTTAATTAGCTGTTTGGCTAATTTTTCGAATTCGTCTTGTGTTATTTGTGAATGTTGGAAATTAAACATTGTTAAAAATTTTTGTTGGTCCTCTGTGTAGTTACTTATGTTAAATGTAGGTTTGAAATATGGAGTTTTTGTGAAATAATCCGTATTTCTGTTTTCGTTACTTATTATATTATTTATAGATAATTCTTCATTAAGAATTGTAGATTGGCAAATATCTAGTAATTGGAGTATATTATTTACGCGATAGGCTTTTTCGTGTATTGGTGATATTGTAGCGTTGGTTTCACAATATCCTAAAAGTCCTAAAGGTAATGTTACTTGGTAAGGTGTGTTGTTATAGACATGTAAGGAAATGATATCGGAATTCGAATCTTTTAAATATTTTATGGATGAGATTGTGATTTTGAAAAATTTGTGAATAGGTTTGAATTCAAATTCTGACATATAAAATTTTTGTTTGTTTTGTTCTTTATCATATTGGTGAACTTGTTTGATTGAAAAATTATAGATATTTCCTGATAGTGGTTTTAGGTGTTTTCTTTGTTGGTTAAATATCGGGTAGAATTTTGAAAAGAATGGTGGTTGTTTATTTAATCTTTGAAAAAATGTTAAGGATGTTTCTTTTGTTTTTGTATATTTATCTTTGATTAATATTTTACTATTTAGTATGTTAATTGTTGGTATATACTTCGAAATAAATGGTATTCCAATGATATTATATTTAATGTCAGTGATATGGAATATTTGTTTAAATGGCTTATTTAAAATTTTGCTTTGCTCCATTGTTCTGGTGGGGAGGAGAAATAATTGGATTTTTCCGTAGTTTATCAATGTTGATCCTTGTGCTGTTGCTAACTTACTGGAGGTTTCAAGAGGTGTTAGTTTTGGGTGTAAAGTTTTTATTTCATTCCATGTGGGGATGTTTATTATGTTTGATTCTGCTCCTGAATCAATTAAAAAATCTATTTCAAGGTCTGGTGGTTGAAATTCTTTATTTCTTGGGCTTTCTAAGAGAAATGGTATTGTCCAAATTTTTTCTTTGGGTTGTTCTTTTTGTATATTTTGATAAATGTGGTTTGTATTCAAGCATTTTGTTTTGGTATTTTTATTGGTTTGATTTGTAGTGTTAATCTCATTTGTTTCTTGCGTCGTTGGTGTGGAATTTATGGGTGTAGTGTAATAATTTTGAAGAAATTCTGATTGATTTTCATATATGTGTGTTGGAAAGGGTTGTTCATATATGACAGATTCATAGTCATTTTCGACTTTTATCATATTGATAGAAAGAGTGTTTTCAGTACCACTTTCTGAATCTGATGATGTACAGTTTATTTGATTGAGTTGTAACGTATCAGTTACTGTGTCATCAATACCTGGAGGGTCTGATGTTGTTTCTGGATTAGATTGTACTTGATTGATTTGTCTTTGATGTTTAGGTGTACTACTTCTGTGGCGATTATTAGAATTATTATAGTTATTATTATTCCGGTGTGGTGATTGGGAATAATTTCTATAACGATTATTATAACTTGAGTGTCGATTTTGTGAATTATTTCGCGATCTGTTTTGGTAATTATTGTTTGGTCTGTTATAGTTCGATCTATTATATGAGTTATTCCTTGATTGATTGTTCGGGTAATTCTGGTTTCGGTTGTTTGAATAACTTCTATTTCGATTATAGGAGTAGTTTCTATTCCTATTGTATGATGAATTTCGTGATTGGTTGTTTGGATAGTAGTTATTTCTTGATTGGGAATTAGATCTAGAAACAAATCGTTGTGTATTTGAATGTGATCTGGAGTAGTTATTTCGACTATTTGGTCTATTGTAGTTATTTTGTGATGAATTATTCGTGTTTCTTCGTTCTGGTGATCTTCCTCTATAACTTGAGTTATATGGTGATTGATTTCTTGTATAATTTGTATTGTTCGGGAGTGGTTTTCCTGAACTGTTGTTGCTGTAGACTGTTTTGTTCGGTAGATTTTGATCTTTTTTCATGTATTGATAGAATGATTTATTTGGTTCTTTATATTTTTGAGGTTTATTTTGATTGTCTTGCTGTTTTTGTCTACATTCGGAAATACTATGTCCGTATCGTCGGCAATAATTACACCATTTTTGAAAGATGGTTTGCCTTTAAAGTTTGGGTTCTTTTCGTAAATATTGAGTATTTCAGTGATTTTTTCAACGAGGTCTGTCTCTGATTCCTGTATATTATTAATATTAGTGGGAGTCGTTTCAATTCTGTTAACGTATTGTAATTTCAGATTTTCCGTTTCTTCTAGTTTCATCGTGATTTCTGCTTGTTCTAATTTGTCTACTAGTTTTCGAAAATCTAAATCGGGTTCTCGAATTGAAGAAGGATGGGATGCTCTCTTTTTTATTGCTATTTTCCTTAATTGTGGTGTTAAGGTCATCATTAAGATTTCTGTCATCTTTGTGTTTTTATAGTCGTGTGTATTTAATGAATATGCTTTTCGAACTAGTGTTTCGATTCGTACTGCTATTTGCTTGATGGTTTCGTTTGGTAATCTGCGAATTTCATTACATAAAACTCTTTGTTGTTGTTTGTTTCTTTCGGAGTCAAACATTTTTGAAAATTCCTGTGTAAACCTTTTCCAGTTTGATTTTATTTCTAGAGGTAGTACTGAAAACCATTTTTGGGCTGCGCCATCTAAGGTTGTTTGTATTAACGCTGTGCGTCGATGTATCCAATTTTGATGTAGTGGCGTATTAATTGGTTCAGGTCCAATATTTAAAATCAGGTTTGCTGTTACTGCATTTAAATAATCTTCTACAGAGTATTCAGGGTCTGTTCCTGTGAAAACCATTAAAGGTTTGTTTGATGTTATTGATGATCCACCCATAAGGTATGGATTCATTGTCATTTGTAATGATTCTGCTGCATTTGGCATTTGAGAAAAATTTGAAAGTTGGTTTCTTGTTATTTCATGTTGTTGGAGATAATATGGGAGTGGTATTTCATTTTGCATTTGTGATGCTTGATACGAGTGTGCAGTCATTGGATTTTGTTGTTGAATTGGTTGAAAAGATTGTGTATTAATTAGATTTTGTTGTTGAATTGGTTGTTGATGTTGTGCATCTATTGGTTGTGGAGAAAAATTTCTATGATTTGTACGTGTTCTCTGTATTCCTTGTCTACGATATTCTTGAGTATTTGGTGCAAATATATCTGGTTGTAAGAAATCATCATCTGAGGATAAATAATCCATTTGATAAGATGTCTGTTTTTTATTTTTATTTTGTTGAAAAAATGGGTAATTTTCACTGTGATCCTGTGGAGGATTTGTTTGGAAATTTATTGAATTAGGTTGGGTCATTGGGTTATCCCAATTTCGAGATCTTGTATATTGGTTAAAATTTCTTTGTGGTTGGTTATATGTTTTTGATGGATGTGTATAATTATAATTATGGTCTGTAAAGTTGTTTCTAGTGAATGTTTTGCGTGTTTTTGATGGTATTGTCATGGGTCTGTATGTTTGGTAATCCATATGTGAATATTTAGGAGCAACCGAAGGTTTAACGGTTGATTGTAAGGTTACCTGTGTTTGTGAAGGATTTGTATTTCTTGGTGTTGTTAAATTTGGGCGTATTGGTGAAATACTTTGTTGTGTAGTTGTTGTGTGTACAATTTCTTCATTTATGAAGTGTGATGGTGTCTGGATATCTTGTTGAGTAAGATTCCTAGTTCCATTGAGGTTTTCATTGTGTATAACTGTAGAGTTTAAACTATTGTTTTGTGTATCGGGCAAAAATGTATTATAGTTTAATGGTGTTGCATCAATGGTTAATGGTATTACTTTCACATAATCTCTTATGTAAGATATCGTACTTATTGCTTGACTTGAGATTGATTGTGGGAAGCTTATAAATGCGGGATGAGACCATTCGGGGTCCCAAACATAATCTGATTGTTCTGTGATAGCGGTATCATCGTTCGAGTTTTGGGGTCTAAAATTTTTTCTTGCTTGTGCAATTAAATCAATATTGTGTGTGAAATAATCTATTATGAACCATGCCAAAATTTTTTGTAGATCGTGTTTTGTATGTTGTGAAACGTCGTCTTTCGTGAAATTTTCTTTAATGATGTTTAAATAACTAGAGAGTAGTGTGATTTCATGTCGTACTTTCAAATGTTTAGATGTTTCTGTCGGTGAGACATTTGTTATTGGGATTTCGTTTTCTAATATCGAAATATAACTATATATTATTGCGAAAACTTCATTGGTGAATATGGAGTTTGCTCTTTGTGAGTTATGATATTGGATGCTTTTTATATATTCTGAAAAAACTTTTGAAAATTCTAAATCAAGATCGTCTGTCTGAATTGTATATTTTCTATTATTATGGTTTGGTGAGGTGAATTCTATGGAGTAGATTCCATACTGTTGTGTTATGTTGCATATATCTTTTAAGTAGTGGTCTATGATTTGTCTTTTGATTTTTACATCTGGGAACTCTGTTTTACATGGACTGATTCCGGGTTCAAATAAATTTAATAGTAAATTTTTGCAAAATATATGCTGTCCTCTATCAGTGGTTGCATCTACTATAAAAGGAAAGATTTCATCATCATCTGGACTTTCTTCACCTGGGGTGTGCGTTGAGCTCATTTTTTCGTTCGATGACTGTTAATATGTAATTATTAATGTGTCGAATTGGTTGATTCCAATTGTATAAATGTACTGGTTTGTGTTTATACTGCTTTTTTATTCTTCTTTTTCCTCTTTTTGATGAATTTGAAGTTGTTTCTGAGTCAGAAAAATATAATTGATCGTGAAGTGGGCAATTTTTATCTATTGATTCTTTTAGTTTGTAAAGTTCGTCTAAACTGTTGGTTTCTGATTCTGAAAATGCGTTTCGATTTTTTGAAAATCTTTTTCGTGTTATTTGTCTTTGTTTCGTTATTATTTTTCTTTTTAGTGTTTGTCGTTTTGTTCGAATGTATCCAACTGTTTGTGTATGAGGTGTGATTACAAGGTCGTATTTTTTGTTATCTATTTCACAATTGTGTAAAACGATTGTTTGTTTATTTCCTAGGTTTTTAAATGACATAAGGTTTAGGATGACGGATGCAAAAGGTTGTTAAATGGTTTCTATTTTCCTAAACTGTTAGTTCTTACGATTTTTTGGTTAGCTTAACCTGGGTCTATTTGTTCAGGGTTGGAGAGAAAAGTATATCGATTCCGAAGAATGATTTTTTACTTTCTCGTGGCTAGTATAAGTTAAGGTGTTAACTTACTTAATCTTACTTAGGGGTAGTGATTGTGTTCAAGGGTTGGAGAATAGTAAATCGATCCACAAGGTTCAGGTATAATTAGAACGCGAGTAGTTCGTTAGATACTATTTTAAACTTACTAAGTCTAAGATTTATCCTGGGTCTGGTAAGAGGGGGGGTCAAGTGAAGGATGAATAACCGAAGTTCTTCACTGTTTATCCTAATTTGAATGATAAGTTTTGTTTAAAAATTTCTATTAGTCTTAGGTCTTTAGAAAGGGTTGGGTAGTGAATCGACGTTTGAGGTCGTTAGACACTAATTAAGTGGATGGGGGAGAACAAAGTTGTTCTGTTTGATCCAAGGATAAGCCTTGATGATCAAATTTGAAATTTAATTAAGTAGAAAATGATTTAAGATCCAAGGATAAGCCTTGATGATCTGGTTTTAAAATTAAGTGAATTTAAGTTTTAATAAAATTTTAAATGTGTGTAAAGGAAAGATTTAGTGTTTTGATGATATTAGTGGGTTTATGATTGCTGTTATGTTTTAGGTGATGGAGCTGGAACAACAGGATGATTTATGATTACTAACCATTTATTGTCATGCTACTAATTTTTATTTTTTATTTTTCAATAAATATTTTTCAAACATGTTTTGTATATTACTGCAGAGTTTTAGGAAAACGATCTTAGATCTTTTTATCAATCGTTATTGTATATTAATAATTTTGTTTAGCGCCTGAAATGATTTTGAAGATTAACTTCAAGGTTTTATGTTTGCAAATGAAAATCTAAATTCATTGCTAGTAGTATTCTAAATATAAAAGTTTGTTCTGGTTTTTGCCTAACTATCATATAGCTATATGGCAAGTTTCTACTTTGTCGTATGTCGTCTCTGGTTCGAGGTCTTCTTCCAATTCCGGGTAGTTCTGTTATGGTTCGGAATATTGGCTCTGATCTATTGAGTCGTAGAGACATTTCGATTAAATTATTGTCGTATAACATTTTTTAAATGTTTTTGTCTAATTTCTAATCTATTTTGGTTAATTCTAAGCTATTAAGGTCTTGTTCGAGACTTATGGTCGCACCAGATGAGTTATGACCGAGTTGGTTAACTCATAGAGTAATTTCGGATAGGTTACACCGTCTGCTCGTCACGCTATCTTATTTTCGGCCGGATAGATTCGTGCAACTTCTTAGTCTAATACCGATCCTAATCTTACTCTTATACTATCTAGTCTCAGGTTGTTTAACTAGTCTCTGCTAGGCTCAATAGATCTAGGGTATACTGGTTTATTGCGGTTGCTGAAGTGCTCGGGAGAGTCCAACTAATTTCTAAGTTAAATTCAAATCTCTCTGGTGCTGAAATTACAAGTAACTTCAGCACTTACAAATAAGTGGGTTGTTAGTTAGATGGATCATGATTGGTTAATATTAAATACTTTACATTGGTAAAATATCTAAATTATCCAATCATAAAATGTAGTTTAGATCAGGTTCCACTATGATATTTTTTCCATACTTTTCAAATATTTGAAAAATCAAACAAGCTAGACGGAACAGCAAAAGAAGACAAAAAGCTGGTTGACTTAGAAAAAAAGAAGACGCTTCTGAACGCATCAAGCTTGTGCAGTAAAAGCGTTGTTCGTCGAATCGTTGGGAGCCGGAGGGCTCAGCGGCCCATTTGTGACCAATCCGAACCCTCCAAAAACCGAAAGTAAAAAGAATAACGACGTTATCTGTTGCAAATTGTGGATTTGGAGACCCGGTGCCCAATAAGGTTTTGCTAATTTTAAACCAATTCTAACAACTATAATGCTTTGAACGGTTGAGTTCAATTGCGATGTTTTAAGCTCCGAAAATCACAAACAGAGATGGTCGGTCTACAAAACAGTTGCGAAAGTTTACTGTATTTTTCTCTATGAGGTTTCTCTAAAAACTTAAAACACCGGCTGATTGTTAAAGTATTTTCCGACAAAAAATGAGAAAACTTTCGTAAATAAACTCGCGAGAGAGGTGAAACTTGACTGTAAACTTACAAAGAATCAATTGAATCCTTAAATCGAATAATTTGAAAGTAAAACGAGAAAAATATGTAACGGTTCCATCAAATTGACTCGTATTAGATTGTAATAAATTGCTTACAACTAAAGTTGTAAATGATTTTCAACAAAAAATTTTTGTTTTTGGTCATTTGGTTTTTTCTTTTTATTAATTTTTCTAATTACTCAGGTTATTCCAAATGATCTTTAAGTATTCCTTATAAAAACGAATCATCTCATCGATGGAAACACGCGACAAGGCAGAGCTAAAATTTTGCTTGCCTCGCTCAATATTTATAAAAATCTTCCTCTCTCTGCTAATTCGTCTTCAACCGCCTGTTAATTTTAAAAAAAGGTAAATAAAGAATAATCCTCATATATTAGGTCAACTGGTCACAAACTGAGATGAGAAGAGTAAACAAATCAGCCAGTTATCAAACATTTTGACAACCTCCACAAACCGGAAGAAGATAAGCGGAAACTGAGAGAGGCAATCACCAGCTCATCTGTCTCAAACAAAGATGAAAGCAGGTCGATTTTGAGCAAAAAAGCAAAGGATTTAAACCACGAGACAATTTCCATTCCAAATCTCAGAATACACTAAAAACTAATTTTTAGGGTCAAACATAACGGCTCGTATTAGACTTGAAACACTACCAAATGACACAATTGTGCACACTTATAGGGCAAGTACCACCGAGGAAAAACGAAACCTATGAGTCGAAATGGTGTGTATAAGTTGCAATGCATAAATCAATACAATACCAAATCTGAGCGAAAAAAAATCAGTTTTGATTCCAGATGACATCAAGTTCAATCCCGAAACGGTTGCATTATTTGAAATACCCCTATTTTCTTTAGTCAAGAAAATAGTTTGACCATTGACGCTTAGATTATTGACAAGCAAAGTACGGCAATAGGAATGGTTTCTAGGTGCTAAAGATCTACTCCAATGATGAAGGAAATCAAAGAAACAATTTTTTTTTTGGGAAAAATTCAGATAACATGCGAACTCCATATCAACTTATCAACCATGAAACCATCCTTATAGCAGAAAAAAACAACGGCACTTATTTTTTTATTAAGAAATTTTGAAAGTTTGAATCGTCAAAACCAACAGCCAATTAATTATGCGAAGTTTTTCCGTTGGTAACGACAATAATTAAGATAATCTTATTCCAAAAGCCTGGTATTTTTTCTCTTAACAAGATAAAATGCTTCTGTAATTTTTACTAGTATCTCTGTATTTGCAATGAACGAGCCTTAACAAATTGGTATTCACAGTTTTTGAAATAAAAGAATTGATGAGAACAATTATCCACGGGATTTCGCAGTCTATCTTTCAAAATTTTACAGAGTGCCTATCTCGAGCACTTTCCTGTTAAGAATTTTAACTCTCCAGCGCACTTGTTTCAGTATTTATCCTTTACAAAACGTTTGATATCTTCTAAATTAATTTCAAACTTGTTTATTTTATTAATATTTTTTCTTTAAAAAAAACAAATAGGGTACATTTACTTAACTCGGATCCCTGTAAAATTTAAAATTGTTTAAAATAACTATAGAACTACAGGAAAAATATGAAAATTGTTAATCTAAGCTTTATAAATTACAACCGAAAACAGTCAGACCTCAAATCACTCGTGAAAAAAAATAGAAGGAAAACGATCTTTGATTTATCAGAAACACGGTTCAACGACTAAAATGACAAAAAATTGTAGGCGAATGAAAGTTCAAATTTTGGTTTAATAAGAATTGACGGCAAAAACTAAACAAAAAGAGGAGGTGTGATGCTATTTGTTCCAAAAACTGGAACCCAAAACTACGGCAAAATTGTAACACACTGCAAAAAAAACTTTGATAGCATCTGGGTTGAAATCAAAAACTCATCAAGCAGGAATGAAAAAACAGCAATTTTGTTTTATCATGCACTCCAAACATAACGAAAAAATTTGAACTTATTGAGGAATTGGCTATCTTTCTTTTCTAAGCACAATCATAAAATTCTAATTTGATACTATTAGGAGATTCTAAATTCAATGATTTGGACGCACAACAGAAGGCAGACCTGATTATGTTTTATTGAATGCATTTTTGGCGATTATGTTGATGTAAGGTTAATTTCAGCTTGACGTATCTGGAATGGACAAACACAAAAAATAACAAAAATTAAAAACTACTATATTGTTCCGGCCCTGTTTTGAATGGCCTTTGCGTGAGTTTGCATGACCTAAACGATATTTGAGTTCCATTTGCTAAGCGTACCACAAATCGGCTCCAATCGATTGAAATAAAAATTAATAGAGATAGTGTCTCTGGCCCTTGAGCCAATTGCTAGAGAGCATTTCACTCTTAACCTCTCATGCGATTGAACCAAACGACTTTTACTTAGTGTTTTCATGGCCCTCTCAGGAAGGCCTGAACTACCAATGATTCAGTTAGCAGCAGACTAATCTGCAACTGACTTGATGAAAGTGGCAAACCATCAAGGACGATGAGTCATTTTGGTTAAAAAAAGCACAACGGAAGATTAGGTGAATCTAGATCAAAGCAGAATAAAAAAAGTAAGCTACCGAAATTGAGAATTTTAAAATGGATCCACGATCTCTCAACAGGTAGAACAGATAGAAGGGGGGGGGGGGACTGACGAGAAACCACATTCGGGAGAAGATACCGAGTTTTAAGTGGATAGCCAGAGATCAGCCAATCAAGATTCCTTCTGCCAAACTAGAGCCAGCGCCAATAATGTGGGTACCGTTAAACATTGTGTCTGGGGAATGGAGTAATTTTTACCAAAGAATTTTGATTAAAAAGCTTAAGGAATAAGAAAAACCAAGGCTGTGGAAGTGGAACAGGAAGAAGCTGAACCAACCACTTGCAGAAAGTTCAGAGCGAAAATCGGAATACGCAAAAAATGCTCAGAAAACCTTGTGCTCACTGATTGTGACTTCAACTTGTCTCATAGAACAAGCGCGATCTGCGCAATCGCAGACATTGAAGACGAAAAAAGATTTCAAACGACAATATCGCATAAAGGAATTCATATTTGGACAGAGACGAGGACTGTTTGGATTAGCTGCATTCCCACTCATGCTGTCGCAGTTTTCTGACAAAAAAACTAGGTTTTTTATACCAGCAAGAGTGAGCGGGAAAATATGGTAGCTCCAGAATACGTCGTGCTAGCGCTGACCCGGAGGGTAAACTTTTGATTAAAAAAGAGTGAACGAAGTCTCGATATCAGTAGAGGACCCAAACAGAGAAAGAATGCATCCAGGAGAACTCCATGCCATTCTGCGCGGAGATTGAGATAACGGTACACCTCCACAAAAAATAATACTTCAACATCGCCCGAGTAAGACAAGGGCGACTAAGCTTGATAAACAACGTATTCTGGGACAGAAAGGGGCTCTAAAGAACACAACTTAAGCCTAATTCTTGAAGATTCATTATAGATCTTGATTTGCTCTCATTCAAAGCTAAAAGAAGGGGGTTATACTCTTAGCATGTTCGATACAAATTGGGTTATATATATATAAATATATACATAATTATTTACTAATATTAATTGCTTGGTTGACAGTCAATGAACTAGGCGCTATAAAATAATTTTTGCAGGGTTTTTAGAGTAAATAAGCCACTTGCAGAGACTTCTGAGGGGAGCTTTTTACTGTTAAGAAGCGGTTGGAACAATATTTACTTCCTTTTATCAAAAAAAGCACTGCGTTTTTCAACGGAATTGAGGGCATGTGTTGAAACTTAAAACAACATTATAATCAGTGTAGAAAAAACACGACGGGATACTGTAGAATAAATCGATAACTATCCGGACTTAACACGCTTCTCGAATTTATTATTCCTTAGTTTGGTTTTCTTGAGGTTGGTTTTCTTGAGTTTTTTTTTAGTTTCAGTCTTCTTGAGATATGTTAGACCGTTTTTGGCAACCAGTTCGAGCGGCTTTGAAGCGCCAGTACGAACTCTTGAGAAACCTGTTTTGCACTTTAGTGAATGAACACGAGGGCAGGAACATGGGGCAGGGTAATTCCGTCATCTAAACAAACCGGAGGTCATGACTCGAGCCAAATCATCAAGTAGACTGTCATTCATGATCCGAGCACAACAGACTGAAGTGGAATATCCAGAGACTGAGGCACTATAAAAGGAAATAGAATGAGTGCAAAACGGACAGCGGGGAACTTCACCGAAGAAGTTTTGATGCTTAGAAAGCAATAAGGTGGCACGCATAATTCAATTCAGTCTCAGCAGTTCTTTTCAAATGATTTGTGAAAAAATATTTGCTTTATTTTGCTCTATCATGTCTCGTTTTTATTATCTTGTCCCCCGTTTTGTGTTTTCGACGGTTTCATTGGCTTTTTGTTCCGACCATTAAGAACAGGGAAAAACTTTGGATTCAGGTGTGTTTTCATTTTTTCCCTCTTTTTTGGTTTTCCAAGCAAATTCAGGTACCAGAATTAATCATCGATTGGGTTGAAGTGATATATCATAATAAAACACTTTCAGTTGTGATTCAAATGACAGCTGAAAGTTTTGAGATGTTTTGATTTTTGGCCTAGTTTCGTGCAAAATAGGTGAGCAAGCACGCTTACAATAGCTTATTTATGCTTAAGTTAAGCCGTGAAAACTTAGTTTTACTCGAGTAAGTTAGTTTTTTGAAATTTTATGCGCCATTTTGGAAATAAAACCCTTCAAAAATCAAAAATTTTCTGCAAAAAAAGATGATGCATTTGATTTTCTTAAGGATTGTTTTCTTTTTCTCGGAGGATTTGTTTTTCATTTCGCCTATTTTACTATGACTTTCGAACATCTCTAAATTATAGTTTTCATGCAATATCTTTCTTTCGCACCACGCAATAGAAAACGACACTAATTTGTCTAAAATTTCTTTTGTTTTTTCTCAAGACCATGGTAGGTACGCGAGGCAGTCATTGTAAACTACAAAAAGGACAAGACTGGCAGCTACGAGAGAGAGGCAGAGCTGAAAAGGTTGGAGTGCCTCACAGAAGAGCAGGAGATTGGCTTTTGAGACCTTTACTGAACTGATTATCTGGAGAAGCCTCTCGCACCCGACGAAAACGTTCATCCAATATCTGGTGATAGCCTCAATAGGGTGTTAACAGGATTGACAGCTCATTGGCAAATCAGAGTCTTGAATTTCTTTGGAGCGGCGATGCCTCAAACTTTGACCTCGCTAGAGATTTTGGTCATTAAAAAAATACTGTGACGCTAATGGCGGCGACAAACGGTGTACCTAGAGGCCGGTACTTCGAAAGATACTTCAACCCCGCCGTGCTCACGATTTGCTCTGTGCCACACATTATGAAGGATGGCGATAACGTGAGATGCTAGATGTGACTGGCAAACTGGAGCAATCACTACCTGAGGGAAGCTCGAAGTATGTAATACATTTTGATAAACCAATATGCAAAGAATGGTTAAATAAAATATTTCAGCATCGCATCGACCCACCTGAATGAATTAGTCCAGACCGGACGCCTCAATTTTGGTCCGCCTCCGAATGCAATCTTCTGTGTATCAAGGCCTTTTGATTCGACCTTTTGAGATGTTTTTCCAAAAATAGCGCTGGGGAGGGCGGAGTAGGAATCTTAACTCAACCTCGCACAAGAGTGAGAGGAGAATAGCATGCACACTCCAATGTTTTGTTAATCAACCACCTTTGGTAAATGAGCAGAAGTGAGAGATGAAGACCGCAAACCGCCCTTGATACCTTGAGCGAAATCTTGATACCTTGAGCGACTGAAGTAATTTGACCTATAGGAACCGTCGATTGACAAGAGCCGGCGTAACCACCAGAAGTGAAGAGCTTGACACATGAGAGCTTGAGTGATTCCTATTGCGTGGAGTGGCGGAAGGCTCTTGAAGCTCATTTTTTTCGAGCTACCACTCTAGAGATAGCCGAGTTGCCAGGATTGCCAAAGGGAAGGATCTTTGGTCCGGTAAACGCGAGAATACCAATGGGAGCTGGAGACTAACGGACGGTATTAGAGCCTCCCAAAACACAGGACCAGCTTGGTGAAGGTCTGAATAGCCAATTCCACCCAGAGAATGACCAAACAAGTTTCTGGACCCACGAATAATGGCATTCAAAACTCAGCTTACGCAGATCGTTAGCTGCGCAGGACGTTCAAAATCGGGAAAAAACTCGGGGCCTCCGTTATCTGAAGGCTTTAGCAGTCTGTGACCGACAGGACCCCGGAGCCGTAAAAATGGTTATCATTGCGAGCTCTGACTTCATGGATTCAACTAACAGGTTATTTTGGTCGGAACATCTCATATAGGTGTTAGCAGGGTCGGAATTGAACAAAACGCTGACCTTAGTGGTAGTCATCAAGTCAGAAAGCCCGTGGGAGCATGAGTTACTCTTTTTCATGAAAGATCACCTGCATGCAGCGGTGAAGCTTATGGGGTTGCTTCCTCTAAAGAGAATCTGCGAAGCGATCCACACAATCTTTGCTTCATTGTTCGAGGTTCAGGAGCTTAATTACTCCCGATTCGGGTAGACAAATCGAGTCTCATTTACAGCTTCACCTATGTACACCATTATATTAGACTGCTGTTGAATCATTTCGTGTAGTTCGTCAATAAATTTCATTTCATAGCAAAAAAACTTAATGAGTTCGGACTCAGGAATGTTGGAAAATTGGCATCGAATGGTAAAACTGTTTATTCATGTTTACTGAGAAAAAACACCTAACCACATCAGCACCAGCGGGCGGATCAAGGGCGGGGGGCGGGGAATATTAGGCATTTTGACCATTAAGAACAGGGAAAACTTTGGATTCAGGTGTGTTTTCATTTTTTCCCTCTTTTTTGGTTTTCCAAGCAAATTCAGGTACCAGAATTAATCATCGATTGGGTTGAAGTGATATATCATAATAAAACACTTTCAGTTGTGATTCAAATGACAGCTGAAAATTTTGAGATGTTTTGATTTTTGGCCTAGTTTCGTGCAAAATAGGTGAGCAAGCACGCTTACAATAGCTTATTTATGCTTAAGTTAAGCCGTGAAAACTTAGTTTTACTCGAGTAAGTTAGTTTTTTGAAATTTTATGCGCCACTTTGGAAATAAAACACTTCAAAAATCAAAAATTTTCTGCAAAAAGGATGATGCATTTGATTTTCTTAAGGATTTTTTTCTTTTTCTCGGAAGATTTGTTTTTCACATCGCCTATTTTACTATGAATTTCGAACATCTCTAATTTATAGTTTTCATGCAATATCTTTCTTTCGCACCACGCAGTAGAAAACGACACTAATTTGTCTAAAATTTCTTTTGTTTTTTCTCAAGACCATGGTCGGAACGTTCTTGGCGACTTGCACAGTTTTCGGCTATCATTGTATATTCTTTCGAACATATGATTTGCAAACAACCAGGCAGATCTTTTTAATAAAACTAAAGAGTTTGATTTTTGAAAATAAAATTTGAAAAATTTGATTTTTGTTACATTATCTTATCCGCCGATCTCTCGAAAGTGTTTGATCAAAGACAGCTTATATATTAAGTGATTTTTTTCTTTTTCTCGGAAGAAGAAAAAAATCACTTACGACTGCTACGACTGCGTGTCTGCTACGACTGCGTGGTGCGAAAGAAAGATATTGCATGAAAAACTATAAATTAGAGATGTTCGAAAGTCATAGTAAAATAGGCGAAATGAAAAACAAATCTTCCGAGAAAAAGAAAAAAATCACTTAATATATAAGTATATGTATATATATAAATTGGCGATAAAGTATAAAAAGTACAAGTTAAACTAGTAGTCGTGTTAAACCTGTTTCAATAATCTCGAGATGTTGGTAAACAAGATTCTGAAGTTATGCTCATTTGATTTTGAAGTCAATGTTCATTTTGCCACTAATTCTATGTAACTTCACTCATTATTCTATTATTTCTAGACAACAATTAGAGTCAAACATTTGCTGTCTTATGAGCATCATTAAGTTATTAGTTATTCAATATAAAACAGTAGTTAGTTAGTAATAGTTAATAATTATGAGTGTCCTTGACGATAGAATAAGACAGTACTCAGGGTCAATCCATCGGAAGACATCGAGCAGCACTCAAAAGTCAAAGTCAAAGGTCAATTTGATGGCACTAGGTGGTGACCCAAGAATATATGGAGTGCATTCCAGAAGAGATGCTCTGGTCATGATTCCAGAAGTGCTCAATCCAAATACTGTATCAAGGTTCCAAAGTTGGCTCTTTCCAATTATAGCCCTTCTTACTACCCAGCAACAATCAATTAACCCATGCCCTTCAACCAAGCAGCATTTTTTTTTGGGGGGGCTCCTTAAATTGCGCGGAAATAGAATAAAATAGTCTCTATCAGTTCATTATCATAACGAGACACCTATGAAGATGTTCAAATTAAGATTCGCCAAAAACGAATTTTTTCATCAGTTATTATAAAACACTGAATTCTTTTCTTTCACTGAATTTACCTTCAATGCGGCCAAACTTCACTGATAATTAACTTCACCTCGGAACTGTAGTTTTTTAAACAATTTAATTCACACAAAAAAAGATTTATTTCCAATTATTTAGTCTTGAATGATTCCAGGTTCGAAAATTTAATCGATGAGGCCTTTCAAAATCCCAGAGATGCGAAAAACATTTTGCGAGCAAACGAATACATCAAAGAGTAAGTGATCCTTTTAAAAAATATTTAAAAATATTTAAACTCCAGGGCAAAAAATGCTGGAATTTATCGAAGTTTCCTGCGATCTTAAAATTTTATCCTATAATATTTTATTCTGTTCACTTTGATAGATTCTCTTTTTAGATTGATGGAAGTCAATAACTTCACTGGAGACAAAATTGTCAGCATTTTGGAGGTTAATCTCAACATCTTTTGTTTTTACTTTCAAAATAAAAGGATTTTGAGCGACTTATTTTGGCTCTGCTACCACTAAACTAACCCCCACCACATGCATTTTTTCAAATTTAAAGTATTTATGTTTCGCAATTGGCATGAAAGATGGTATGTGAGTTCATGCATAATTCAAACACATTTTGTTTTCTTATACACGTTCGTAAAATCAAGAGTTACTCCATAAAATTGAATTTTGTATCTGTTGGGAGGACGGACGGTAGAAAACGTGAAAAGATAATTTGTCGCAAACCACGATTAGTCACGGGCGACTATTGGTAGCATTACCAAAAACGACCACTCGTCACTGGACATTTTAGCTTAAAAAATGATTGATAAACTATTTTAGTATAAAAAAATGTTTGAAAAATTTTGATCGAAAAATTGAAAAAAGCACAATTCTATATTTTAAATTGTTTCTTTGTTTCTGTGCCCGAGCGCTATAAAAAGTAGAAAGGGATGTGTTTAGCGTCTCGTAACCCAAAAATACGTCCAATTTATTTCCTTCAACTCAATTTGGACCAATTTAATCCACGTTTATCTTATAAAAAGAAAGATATTGCGCGTTAGTTATCTCAAGCTGGCCAAATTGGTAATTTTCAAACACCCATATGTCCACACAAAAGTATTACAGGTGAAATTTTTTCTATATTTAAGCAGCGCAACAACAATAATTTTCAGGTCAAACAAAAATTCTGTCAAAAAAGCTTGCTTAAAAAGTCGGAAATTGAGTGAATAAAAAAACTAAACCAAGTATAAATATTCCGCACTTTCTTAGAAAGTCGGAACAAAAACTAAATCAAAACGAATTGATTTAGTTTCGCCCAGCAACCAAAAACGACGTTTGAGCCATTGTAGAGTCTTGTTTTCCGAACTAAATCTGTAAAATGCTCGTTTTCGATTGGCTGAAAACTCGAACTTAGGACAAGTTATTATCCTCGCCACCTACAAACTGCTTTGGGGAGAGGATGTTAACTTGGTCCGTTTCATGGAGCTGCAAAGCAATGAATCGATTTTAAGTTTCCTTTACAACATTTTTGCACCTGCTACGAGTGTTCGCTTGCGACGAATGGTCGCCCTACCGATAGAAGAGTCCTTATGTTTTTCTTGAAAAAGCTGCGCTATAAGTTACAGATGAAGTTGATCAATTTTAAAGTTGCAAACTGCTTTGTGAGCAATTTATGAATAAAACTGAACCAAAAAAGCTTAATTTCTGGCGAGAAACGCTTAACTTGTAATCTAAACATCTGGCCATTCGAAATGCCTTAATAAAGCAAGGATGTTTTTGAGCTTCTTCTGATCACCAATTAGCTGATCTAGGCTATTTTGGGCAAAAACTGTTTTCCGATAGTTTGAGGTTTGTTTTAACGTGCTAACCGCTATGTCACTTGATCTCAGAAATTGCTATTGTTGTAGCAATCTAATGTAAAGTAACAGCTGTTTACAAGTGTTATTTTGCATTGTATTGCTACGACTATTGTGTATACATGTATCAAATCAGGGGCGGATTCAGGGAGGGGGGCGGGGGGCGGACGCCCTCTCCTCAAGGATTTGACCCCCTGCCGACCTAAAGGGGACCTTTGATATTTTTTCAGAAATCCATTTTTGGCCGACCGACCCTAAAATTTTTCTAAAGGCGCCTTTGGCGCCAATATATACTAACTTTGAGGGGGAGCGCGCGCCAAAAAAACGCAATTTTTTGTCAAAATTTTTCAAAAAGTGCCCAAAAACGGCTATTTGACTGTTTTTCAAAAATTTGCCTGCGGCGCAGAAAATTTTGCCAAAATAGAGGCAAAACAGTGCTTTGGGAGAGCTCGAAAAATCAATTTGGTCGACCTAAAAAAAAAAAAGGTCGTCAAAATTTTGGAAATTTTTTGAAAATCCGCCACCCCCCCCCCCCCCCCCTCGAGAAAATCCTAGATCCGCCCCTGTATCAAATCATGCAGAATGTTTGTTTGTGGTCGGGGTGGGTTTTTTTTCAGACAAATTTTAACTAGTCATTTTTGACGGAATTTTTTTATATCATTCAAAAAGTATTGTTGTTTTGAGCCTAAAATTGAAAAGATATTTCACCTGTGATTACTTTTTGTAAAGTTATGGGGGGATAAATATTGCCATTTTGGCCAATTTGGAACAATTAACTTCCGATATATTTCGCGCCATAAACGCGTGAGGAGAGATTTAATCCGTCTTGGAAATCGTTCCAAATTGGTTGAAAGAAGCTTATATGCCATAATTGATTTGTTAACAGGGGTAAAATTCATTCTTTTGTACTTTATATGGCGTGTGGGGGGATGATTTCATAAACAAATTTTAAATTTTAGAAAAAAAATTTTCATTTTGTTTTATTACATTTAATTTTTTCATGTTACTACTGCTCCATAAACCTTAAAAAGCAATTGGAGTGTTCAGGGCTTTGCCCTGATACGAGCAGTTTTTTTTTCTAGAAATTGTACATTTCTAATGTCGGATGAGAATCAAATCGCTTTTATACAGAAAACGCAAATTATTATATTAAATTATCAGTTAAAAAATTCAATCCAGATTAGAATCCTTTCTTGGACACAGGATCAAGTAAATTTAATAGCTTAAAAGGGGGGTTAGGAATCGAAAAAGTGGCCATCGTTCGTCTTGAAGTATTTCATCAAAGTTATTTTTTTGTAGGAGAGGCTGCGTTACAACTTGCAGCTGAAGTTGACTCTGAATCTGGATGCGAATGTAGAGATTCTTGCTGAGTTCCTCGGGGACAGGTGGGACGAATACTACAACCTCCTCGTGCCTCTCTTCTGCATCGCACTCAACGCTAAAGGAATACACATGGTAGAGTTAGAATGTAATAATAAGTACAATTACTGATTTTTCTGCGATCCCCAGAGGATCCATGATAGCTATCAGGCTTAGTCCGATTCTTAATCTTAGTCGTAGGCTTAGTCAGAAGCGTAGTCCGATTCTCTTATTCACCTACATTCTAGACAAATTAATAATAATGAGCGAACTTACATTGCGAACTTAATATATTGCGAAATTTACATGAGCGAACTTTATTCAAATAGAAAAAGGCGATGAAGTGATTAAAGACAAAGAGATCGAAATTCGTATAAAATCAATCAAAAGAAATCCAAAAATGTTTCTGAAAATAATTAAAAATAAAAATCAATAATTGGAAAAGAACCTCATGAAAAAATTCGATTTAAGCATAAAATAACTACGCCCTGTTGAGTTAGGACCGAGTTGGTTAACTCATAGAGTAATTTCGGATAGGGTACACCGTCTGCTCGTCACGCTATCTTATTTTCGGCCGGATAGATTCGTGCAACTTCTTAGTCTAATACCGATCCTAATCTTACTCTTATACTATCTAGTCTCAGGTTGTTTAACTAGTCTCTGCTAGGCTCAATAGATCTAGGGTATACTGGTCTATTGCGGCTGTTGAAGTGCTCGGGAGAGTCCAACTAATTTCTAAGTTAAATTCAAATCTCTCTGGTGCTGAAATTACAAGTAACTTCAGCACTTACAAATAAGTGGGTTGTTAGTTAGATGGATCATGATTGGTTAATATTAAATACTTTACATTGGTAAATTATCTAATTTATCCAATCATAAAATGTAGTTTAGATCAGGTTCCACCCATCCGGGTTTTACAGAGTTTTTTAGAACAGTTCTTCTGTAATTCAAGGATGGATGATGGACGTTGGTATTTGGTGAACATCATAATTTTCTTCCGCTTCTTCTTTGTTAAAGAAGTTTCAGGAAGCTGGAGTTAGGGACATAAGACGTTGTGTTCTTCTTGTGACAACGACTGAGTCTCTGCAACAAAATCAATTCTGATTTCAGAATGGTTGGCTATGTCAGGTTTTTCTGTTCTTCGGGGAGAACTTCTTTTGTGTCTGATCTAGCTTGGGAATGGCGTGGAGATTGTGCGTGGAGGGGATGCCTGGTTACTCGGATCTGTACGTACACTTGGGTCATCGAGGTGGTCATTGGTCTAGTTCAATGAAGTCCTTTTCTGCGAGGTCAAGTCGTACTCTAAATCCTTTGAGTTGTGATTGTGAGCGGCATATTGATTGTAGTTGGTCATTCTCTCTCGAGTGTGGTGGGGTCGTTTTGTCTTTTGATGTTCGTCCTTGGTGTTGTATTCTGATCTATGTATTGCATCATGTGATTTTACATTTTATAAAACTTTTTTTAGTTTAATATTTTTTAATTATGATTTTAGTTAGTTGTTTTCACAAAAGCTTTTTGTTTTAGTTCGGTTATTTTGAAGAGTTACTCACCCTTGAGTAGCTCTTATTAAAAATAGAGGTGTGGTCACAAAGCGTGGATGTAGCGCGGTGGGTTAGGCCGGCTATAGAGCATGCTCAGGACGTCCTTCCTGGTGGGTTAGGCCAGGAATGGGAGTATGATTTCATGCGGTTTTTGTGAGGGGTCCTGTTATGTGACAACGTTTTATGTTGGGTTTGTTGTGGTTTTTCTTATGTCTTGTTGGTTATGTCCTTTTTCCAAAAATCAAATTGTTTGTGGTATGGGTTTGTCTTTCGACTTTTTTGTGTTTTATTATTTCTTTCTTAGACTTTATAATAGTCTTCAAAAGAATAAATTATCCAGTTTTAAACTGGGTTAATCCGGTTTGGGTACCGTTGGTTTCCTTTTCTTACGGATTGCATTCATCAGCTTTGGGTCAGAAGCAGTTTTGAAAAAGCCGGCTAATTTTAAACATAATATTTCTTTGCATAGCCATGCACCAGATACTAAGCACAGTTATGCACCAGATGCAGCCATGCACCAGATACTAAGAACTTCTATATGAGTTCCTGAGGCGTTTTTCTTCCACGCTTGAGGTTCCTAAATGCAAGCGTTTGAAGTTTTTTTGCAAAATGAGATTATAACATTACATGCTACAAGTAGGAGAATCCGGAAGCTTTTGAGTTTTCCTGCGTAAACTCAAACTAATATTGCCAGCAGGTTGAAAATACATAACATGGCATTTTTGGTCAATCTCGATCCAATCAAGCCCACCATTCTGCGTAAAAAAACGTTACAAAATGACTTGTCCTATTTTTCGCTTTATATAAACAATTTTATCAGACACAGTTAAGAATAATTAAAGATTCTATGAGCAGATTATACGAAATTGAGCTGCCCAAAAGATTCATGTGAGAGAACCTAGATGAAAAAGAAAAAAATTGAGGAATGCTAACAAAACGACATTGAACCCACAAAAAACTCAACTCACGATAAGAAGCCGGAAATCAGATTTCCCACTACCATTTTGTGGGATAACACAACAATTAATCGCACAATCACTGATAGACAATTAGCGTCAAAATTTTGACAAAAAAAACTGAATTTTTCATTAAGGAAGAAGTCAAACAAGTTTACTTCAAATTGTTACTCCAAAAAGAAATTTTAAGAAAAAATGTTGATAAAAACCTTCGAAACGTTTCTTTTGTTGTTATGCTAAAATGACATCTTTCTGTCGATAACTGCATACAAAAATACTCTGTTCAAGTTGCCAAGAAAACAAAAAGTTTTTTTTTGCTGCGCATTATCAATAACTGCAGAATATTTGACAAAGTTGAAACTGGTAGAAAAAGATAAGAACTGCTCAGATTTCTAATTACGTGTACACAAAATACGCAAACTATCAGCAAAGTATTCAAGATCTGAGCGCACAAGCGACTACGCCGAGGGTTTTATCTCTTAAACATATTAGAAAATTCTTTAGGTGAGAAAAAAAGCTTCGGTTTTTACCACTTATCCAATTAAGTACGCTTAACAGCAACAAATAAAAAAGATAACAAGCAGTTATCAACAACCCTATACACCACGTTTGCAAACCGTGATCAATTGATACTAAAAACGTTTAACGCTGAAAAATCGAAGCTTAAGCCTAATCATTAATTTCATTGTATAAATTAATTATGTAATCGACTCGGAGGTTTTTTGTAGTTTGGTTTACTTAAAACTAAATTTAATTTTCCTAAAGTTTTTTGACATTTTTTTTGTTTTAAAATTTTCCCTTTTGAACATTTCTTTAAAAACATTTTTATCTCTTAAAATAAAAACTATTATGATTGGATTCACTGGCAAATGGTAACTAAGATAAAATGCAGGAACGCTCTCATACAGCAATTTTGGCCAGGTTGTTAAGCCTTTACTGTCAGTTCAAGCTCAGCGTTCGGCGAAATATGCCTTATACTAAATTAACATGGTAACAAACCGTCATTGAGTGCAACTATTGTCTATTACTAACAGTCAAACTGTTACCTTTTAGAGATCAAATCTAAATTTTCAAAATCTCTCAACTCATCATAGCTAAGGCTAGTTTCAATAGCTTAGAGGTAAATCTGTCTCAAAAATTTTTGTTTAAGATTGTTTTGGAATTAGCATCTTTGTGACAAAAACTTCATATCAGTTGTATTTGACATTCAGATAAAAAAATAATTTTAGTAGTTTTACATTTATTTCCATTGATGATTTTTAACCGTCATTTAAAAACAGAATAATCAGTTGGCTGAACATACCTTTTGCTACAATTTGAAATTAATATGATAACTTAAAAAACAACAATCACACTTGCATGTAAATATACAATAACAAATTGTGTAAAATGAAACTATTACTTTAAATATGAAAATAATCTTGAAAACAACCAAATGATCGATCAATAGGGATTTTTGTTTATGTCTATCAAAGAATTCAAATTCAGTTTTTTGATGAGGCAAAACGTTTCTGAGTTTTTGATTAAGCTTCTTATTTTTTACAACTATGGCTGGATATAGAATTCTTTCATATTTTGTTTGTAAGAGCTTTTTTTTAAATCGTTTAGTGGGTTTCTTTCTTGTTATGGAACTGCGCTCTACCAATTTCTTTTGTTCTAATATTTTTGCCAAAAAAATGTTTTTAGGCTTTGATGGGTCATCAATGGTTTGGCTGGTAATACTTTGGATTTGAGAAGTAGATTGCGTGCATTTTCAAATTTTCTGCTATGTTTGTCGGTTTAGTCTGTTAACATGAAAGTTGCTACTTTTAAAAACATTCAAGTAAATGATAAACGAGTATTTGATAAAATCAACTATTTGAAAACTTTAAGTAGTAATAATAAAAAGTAACAGCAAGTTGTAAAAGACAATTAGCTATAATAAGTATTCTGACTTTGTTGCAACAGCCATTTCGCTTGAGCATTTGCTTAAATCAGCCAGAAGTTTTTGTCTTCTCGGCGTTCTTTTTTTGTGAAATGGTTTCTTTTTTCTAATAGCTTTAGTTGTAACTACCCTCTTTCTCAAATATAATTTCTACTTTATCATTATTGAGGACCGTTTTTTTTTCCGTCAAACAATCGTCTACAGCTCTAATATTTTCAAAATAAAGTTATAGGGTCAGCTGTTGAATTACGAGAAAAGCAGATGCTCGTAATATTGGCAATTTTCACTAAATTTAGGTTCCTGTTGATTTTTTCAAATTCAATTATACGAAGAATGAAAACAAAAATGGTTTGACAACATTACCTTGTGGTTTGCCATGGTTGTAATTTTCGGAGTCAAATATATGTTTGAAGTTTTGAAGAAATATTGGTTGTGAAGAACCACTGCTTAAGGTCTCTTAAGAATGTTCAGGAGATTTGCAGCGCTTTGTTTTGGAAACCATACAATTTTTTTTTCAAAAATATTTCATGAGAAAAGGAATTGAAGGTTTTGGCAAGATCTAGAAAAAGTGCACTTGTGTGTTTCTATACTTGTGTTCACTAATCATTCCGGCAAAATTGATTGCATCTGTCGCAAATTTGTTTTCCTGATCTGATTTCCTGGTAGATGTTTATTAACGAATTTTGTTTGAAACTTTTCATTATTTGTTTCAGAAGCAACCGCTCGAAAATTTTAAATGTTTGATAGCGTGATAGTCACACACATGGGCCTGTACTTTGATGCTGCCTGTTTTTCACCTCTTTTAAAACCAGGTGTTTTATATTCATCTTCAAGTAATGACAATTTTGTGCTCGGAGAACACGCATCATTTGTCTAATCGCGATAGTCCAGTCTGCGTTCTTTGAAGATAAATCATTGCTCAAATTAATGTTAAATTGCCCGATTATAGATTTTTACTAAAAACAGTTTATAAGAACGTCGAAACTAATGAAATAAAATTGGGATCTCAATTGCGTTATACTTTCACCAAAAGAAAACCAGGATTCAAGCGTTAAGCTCCCCTCGTCACTTGATTCCTCGGACTAGAAATCGAAAATAATTCAAACATGATGCATGGCGCAACTATATAAGAAGGGGAATTCAACAGGAATTTAGCACCCTGATAAAGCGTTTTTTGTCCAACCTGTGAAAAATGTAGGTTCAATATCGTAAATTCACTGAATTTAGACTGACTTGTTTTAGTCTTAACGGTTAGCAACAATAACTCAAAACACACACAGACTTAACTAAGATTGGCAGGTAGTAATTAATTGTTAGCCGCACCAAACACATGGCTAAACCAATGGCGCCAACAACGTAATATATAGTTAGATACTAGGAATAATATACATATGACATTCCCTCAACAATCATTTTTTTAAACAAACGTTTTAAAAATTATCCGACGGATAAATGTTTGAGTTTTGGACCCGCAGTAGTCCACCCTCTCCTTGGGCATAAGTTTTTTGTTTAGTTTAAATAGTTTTCTTTAGTTTCCTTTTCACTTCATTTTTCAAGTGTATCTTCCTGCTTAATTCGTGTCCCGCTCTCTGTCCGCTCCTCCTTTGGTTGTTCTCGCTTTCAATATACTGTCTATCATAACCCCGCCGAATTTGGGTACCGCCGTCCGTTTTCTGGTACTTTTCCTTGATCCTGTCCCATCTTGATCTTCTGATTCCTGGCTAGAATATGATACGAGGCGTAAACGTCGCCCTCGCTCCCCTTTCTTTTTGGGCTGTTTTTCCCCTTGTCCTTCGTTACTCAAATTCGGGGCACTTCCCCCTTGTTCGGTGCTCATGGTTTGGACCTCCGTGTCCACCCCCTTGGATGTTGGAATTCCGCTTCCTTCGGATAAATTGGGTCTTTCCGCTACGCCTTCTACATCTTTAGGCACCTTTGGTGCATTCACTTCCACGTCCCGATCGGGTGCAGCTGTTGGGTTCCCTGCATATTTTGAAATTGTTATCGGCTCGTACTCCGAATCCGAGTCTGCCTCCTCCGCTGGTGGAATTTCTCGCGTTCTGTTTTCGGCCGTACTCTGTGTGCTTGTCCCCGCCGCCTGTTCGTTTAGTGCTCGTTTCCATTCCGCCCGACGTTTCAGCGCACTCATGGCTGGGGGTGGTAGTGTTAGTTTGCTCGCAGTATTCGGCGCGTTGGTCTTGAGGACTTTCTCAGCAACTCCACTTTTCCTAAGTACAGAGCCATTTGCTAGAGTTAGAGTATGCTTAGATTCGCTAACTACCTTCTGGTTTGTGGGTCTATACCTTTATTGCTGTCCTTAAGTCGTTGGAACAAAAGCTCCGTCCGTTTACTTGGCTGTTCGGACTTGCCCCCAAGGCCTGTTTCCCGCCAACCATTGGTGTTCCATCCGCCGCCGAAACTAGTTGATCCTGTGCCAGTCGTCTAGGGTGGTTCATGTGATCTACATCAAACTCAACGTCGGATCGTTCCTCCCAATCAGTTGCCATGGGTTGGGGAATCTTCTGATTTCTTGGGTCAGTAGAATCTAAATAGGCAGATTTTTGTTTCAACACTCTGTCCCAGTTTAGGTTTTGCAGGGTTGGCTTTTTCGTAAGATTTCGAAGGACCGTATTTGCTTCCCGGCCATGGTGAGCTTCCAACGGCGATATTTTGAGAGTAGCATTCGGAGCAAATCTCAGAGCACTCAAGGCTCGTTCTATCATTGATTCTAAATTTCCGCTATCTTTTTCTTTTGCGTAAGTTAAGACAAAGTTTTTCATGCTGCCAATGGTACGTTCAACACATCCGGTTGCGCGATGATCATTCACGGGTGAATATATTATTTCTATTCCTTCGGAATTACAAAATGATTTAACTGCATTCGATGTGAAACTTGATCCTTGGTCCATAAAAATGTTCCTAGGGACACCATGTTGAGATATGTATTGTTTAATGAACTTAAGGACCTTATCGCTTTTATTATTCCCGCAGATCATTGCAGAGGGCCAGCGTGAGAATCGATCAACCGCTACCAAAACATATTTACTCGATTCATTTAAGTATCTAATCGGGCCCCAAAAATCTAGCTGTAGACATTCATTCGGCTCCCGTGGTTCATAGACTTTCCCAACGTCACCTTTAGCGGTTTAAGGCTTTTACCTGCATCCGTGCATTTCTTGCACCCATCCGCAGCTGCAACTAAACTCCTGTGGAGATAGGGGAACCAGGCATCCCTTGCTGCCTCGAACATATTCGAGCGCCCGTGGTGAAAACAATGTAGACGATTCACTACTGCCTTTCTGAGTGGTATGGGGATGACGAGTCGTTCTTCCATCCACAGGCAATTCTCCCGCACGTGGAAATCATGTGTGTGCTGTCCGAGGTAGGCACCCATTGCTCTGACCTTCTTTTCCAATTCCGGGTCCTTACTCTCCACCAGTTCTTTTATCGCACGCATCTGAGGGTCCCCATTATAATTTGCTTCAACTGGCTTGAGGTTGAATAGTTCTGGCAGTGCACTGCTTTTTCGGACGATCTTACAGTCCCGGGAAATCACTGACATGATTACATTTCCTCCCGCTGGGTATGCCGCCGGAAAGAGTTCACCTCCGAATGCCGAAGAAATGGAAATTACCGTGTTGCATCGGATGTCCCTAGTGTGATGTGTCTCCGCCTCCAGTCGTGCGTTTACTATCTCCACCTCGCTGCTACTGCCGCTTGTGATTTCTGGGTGTTTCAACAATAATTTATTTAGTTTCTTCAAATTTAGTGATGTCATTGTAGAGGTATTTGTTTTGATAGATTGATAACTTGTTTTGTTAAAAGGAGGACTACTGTTTACTGTGGAATTGATATCAGACTCACGTAGTTTACATTCAGTAATTGACTTTACTACTTTCGCGCCCTCACGGTCATTACACTCAGCTATTCGTTTTACTGGCTTCTGATTGGTTGGCCGACGGTCACGCGTTTTGACGCCCTCTTCCGATGGAAAGTTAATTATATCGTTTCCAACTTGTTTATCTTTAGCTGAAACAACTGATTTCCTTGATGCTTTAATAATCCCTTTATTGGTATCAATATAACCACGTGAATTGGTAATTGACTGCAATTTAGCAACTGTGAAAGTGTTATCATAGAGACTACCTCTTGTTGCTTCCCCCACCGGATGCCTTGATAGATAATCCGCCAGGCCAATTTTAGCCCCAGGCATATGTTCAATGACAAAATCAAAGGGAATAATTCGATCGATCCAACGAGTCAACCGACTGAACATAGTTTTGTTCTTCTTATTGTTTCCATTTAATAATGATACCAAAGCCTTGTGATCTGTCACTACAGTAAATTGCCGCCCGAAAAGGTAATTTGTAAAACATTCGGAACCCCAAACTACGGCCAACATTTCTAGCTCATTTGTCGAATATTTCTTTTCGGCCGCGTTTAGAAAACGAGACGCAAATGATATAGGTCGCCAACCCTCGGCGCCTAATTGTTTGAGTACAGCCCCCAAACCATTATGGCTTGCGTCGCACACGATACGTATGTCCTTATGCACATCAAAATGCTTAAGTTCGACTATGTTCGCAACTTGCTTCTTACGCGATTCGAACGCTGTTTGGCAGTCAGTTGTCCATAGGAATTCGTTTTTCTTACTAAGCAGCGGACGTAGGGGCGCCGAAGTTTCTATGGATTGACCCCATGAACGACTTCAATTGTAAGAGCGTTTTTGGGGCAGCTAATTTGTCAATCGGATCTGTTTTCCGCACCATTGGTGTAATCCCTGATTTTGTAATCCGGTGGCCTAACCATTCGCAAGTATTTTTTGCAAATTGACATTTTTCTAGTTTCAAAGCCATATTTTCTCTATCTAATTTCGCTAAAATCTTCTCCCTCAGGGCAATATGTTCGATTTTGGTACCTTTTGGAATCAGTAATAAAACATCAATGAAAGCATGCGCACACGGAAATTCAGCCAGAATGGCATCCATGACCCGTTGAAATTCCGCCGGCATGGTTGTCAATCCATAGAATTCTGTCTTGAAGCGATATGTACCGGTGGAGCGGCCTCCCACCAACGAAAAATTACAATGTTTGCTAGTATTTTCATTTAAAGGAAGTTGACCGTATGCGTACGTGAGATCTATCGTTGTAAAAAAAACATCCCCCTGTTTGCGTTCACTGATCGTTTGCCCTACAATGTCCATTAGTTCTTCAATATTGGGCATTTGATATTTATTTTTATGCACTTGCTTGTTCAATTCTCTGGATTCCAGTGCAAGTTTTACCGAACCATCCTTTTTCACTGTGATGACAATAGGTGAAACAAAATATTCATCTGAACATTCTTCCAATTTTTGAATATGACCTTGTTCCAAAAGTTTGTCAATCTCCTTATCGACTTTTTCCTGTAATGTTATGGGCACTCGCCTACCCTTTTGTTGAATTGGAGTAGGATTCTTGAAGAATTCGGCCTGCACATTATAATTACGGATACGCCCTGCCCTGCGAAAAAGATGGTGAAATTGCTTACTGAAATGTTTCTGCCAATCATCCAAGTCATTGTCCGTCGCCACAGTTCCTTCCTTTGAATGTATGCTGTTCACCCCTTCCGTCGTTGGTGCTTGTACCAACATCAGTCCTAGTGCTGGCATTAAATCCCTGCCAATAATAGACGGTCTGCACCCTCCGATGACGTTGATATCCGCCGAGCTAGTCCATCCGTTGGAATGAAGCGTGACTTGCATTTTCCCCAGAAATTTCAACGGATTGTTGCCGTAGTCGCGGAACTGGTCCTCTTTCGGATCCAGCGGTTTCAATTGTACGTTAGCTGTTCCCAGGGTACGTTTTAGTTCCCCAATAGTAAAGATGGATATTGGCGAACCACTATCAATCCAGGCTTGAGTTGCTTTGCCATTGATTTTTAAGGCTAGTTTTGCCCCCGCGATTCTCAATTCTGTTTCTTCCTTCCGCCGGATTGACATAACTACATACTCCGTTGAACTATCCGAATCCCATCCATGTGCCGGTGCCTTTGAATCAGTCACCCATCCAACGTAACTTCCGTAATTGGATGCACTCTCCTCCGGATAATCTTGTGCCGTCTCAGTGCCGTCCTCATTTATCATGCCTACACTACACGACCCCTATTCGCCGATCGACGTCCTCTACAAGTTCGCTCGTAATGCCCAGTTTTCTTGCAAAAGTTGCAGGTTGCGTTTCTTGCTGGACACTTTGGAATATGATCCGGGGTAAAACCACTCTGGTCACAATTGTAGCACTTGCGATCTGCTCCTCCGCGGCCCCTTGTGCCTCCTCTGCCAAATCCACGTCCGCCTCTTTGAAATAGTCGGCGATAACCTCCTCTGATTGCGCTTATTGGCTCCGCTTTAATTTGTAGTGAGCCCGCTGGTGCTGCGGTAAGTCCCCCACCGGATACTTTATATGACTCAGCGTATTTGTCACCGCTCATATGACAAAGCAATCCGATAGACCTCATCTGGTGTCTTAGTTGAACGACATAGTTCCGTTTGAGCCTCCTTATTGGACATATTAACTATAAATACGTCACGCAACACCCGTCGTTCCAATGCTCCCAATGAGCATCTAGCGGCCAGTCCACTCAATACGGAGTGAAATTCCTCCAACGTTTCCCCGTCGCGTTGTTTTCGAGATAGTAGCTGGTACGTCTCGAACGTTTCGTTTCTTTCCTTCCTGAAGACACTCTCAAATTCATCCAAAACCCGTGGATATCGGGTAGTCGCCAGGTCCAAATGGGGTTTTCGGTTATGTAGTTCGTCCTGTCCACGTTCCCCCAAGCACAAGTAGAGATTAGAAATTAATGTCTGCTCCGCTTCCAACCGATTTTTCCCATTCACCTCGTCTGGCAGGTCTGTAATTTGCGCCGCGGTTAGCGTCCGATCAAAATAGAATGCCGTCGGATTGAATGAGTGTTTTGCTATTACACCCCAGGTAAATCGTGTAATCCAATGCTCCCACAGCATTGGTGCTTCCGTGCATTTACTCGGCCAAAATGCCGTAATCCCCAGTGGATTTTTTTCTGATCCCGCGCTTTGTCCTGCTTGCTGCGCCATGTGAAAAATATAGGTTCAATATCGTAAATTCACTGAATTTAGACTGACTTGTTTTAGTCTTAACGGTTAGCAACAATAACTCAAAACACACACAGACTTAACTAAGATTGGCAGGTAGTAATTAATTGTTAGCCGCACCAAACACATGGCTAAGCCAATGGCGCCAACAACGTAATATATAGTTAGATACTAGGAATAATATATATATGACAAACCTTTCCAAAAAGGAGCTCAAAATGGAGGAAATTTAGAAAAAAGTATTACCTACAAACTTGCTAAGTTTCCAATCTGCCCCTGCACTAAGGCATGCTTGTTTCATCTAGAGAACAACAAGAGTAAGGAATCACAAGGGTAATTTTTGCGGTCACTACAGCTATTTAATCATCTTATCGAGGATCAATTTTTGCGCCAATAATTGGAAGATTTAAAAAGAAACCAAAATCTGCGGAAAATAGCAGCGATTAAGAGTAACGAACTTCTTCAATAAAACTTACGGTTTCCGATTAACACGCTGTATATTATGCACTAAAGGGTAAATTTTTGGTCTTATCACTCAACTTTTCAGAAAGCTTTACTTGTACTGGAAAGTTTATATTTTCAACTGTTTCATTTGTTTCTTTTTAGAGAAAGGGTTTCTTCCGAGTTTTCGCCGAGGAGCTTCTGACAAATGAAAGTGTCTTGTTCAATTTTTCAGGTTACAAAAGCAACTTCAAGGCATTTTTGCAAGCTTTTAAAAATAACGTATTGTGAATTTTATTTTGGTTTGCAGAACTGTTGAGGACTTCTATCAAACTGCGCAACATGCTCGTCATCCTAAATGTTAGTGAAATGGGTTTGGCTAATGATTAGCTTTGCAGTCTTGAACTTTCTCAAAAGGCTTTCGAATGATTCCAACTGAGTTTTTATTACGTAGAAATCATTCGCTTCGATTGCTGTTTCATATTAAAAAAAGTAGCGACAAAACTGCTCGTATCAGGGTGACGCCCTATGTCCCGACTGCGATTAAACTTCAATAAAGTAGTGTTCACAAGTTTGTTGCATCTGAAAGATTTGCTGGGATCTCGTTAGCTATTTCCCCCTGTTGGACCTTGTTAACTATTTTCTCATACGAAAGCTTTTTTTTTCAGAACTATTTCTGTATAAAATATGAATTTCAAAAACATCAGTTTTTAATAGGGTTTTCATTTTTGCTCGTCCGAATTTGTACTACTCACCAGTCTCTTTTACCGGTTACGTAGCAGTATTTAGACAACTGCGTATTCAGACACTGTATTAAATAATCAGAATCGAGACAATTCGAGACAGATATGAAATTCAATTCTTCCTTGTCTCGATTCTGAATGGTTAATGCAGTGTCTGAATACGCGGTTGTCTAAATACAGACCGCACTCCTCTCTTTACCAGACCGACTTTTTACCAGACCGACCTTTTACCAGACCACAATGCAATAACTTAATTAAGATAAGTTAAAATGAATGGCAGATTCTAAAAGGCAGCGGTTAGAACAAAAACACTTTGCTGAGAAACGGTACAATCCTTGTCTTTAACCAGACTAAACGTTGTCATTACATCTGTCAATTAAATTTGTTTATCGAGTCTGGTAAAAGGTCCGTGTTAGAACTTTTCTGGTAAAAAGTTGGTCTGGTAAAAGGTCCACCCCTCACTATTTTTTTGATACATACAGTAAAAATTTTAATTGAATCAATTATCTGAAAACTGTTTTAAAACTATTGAAAAAAGGCAGCTTAAGTTAAAATTTTAAAAACTGAAGAAGGGGGAAAATTAACTTTTGCTTTTCCGAGCTCAATTTTGAAACTATGTTCTACAGGTTATCAGTTTTCATACCCGCACTGACAAAAATGGATTAGGATCGGTTTTAGTATGAAAAAAGTACGTTGATTAAATTTAGATCGATTTTAGTATGAAAAAAGTACGTTGATTAATTTTAGATCGATTTTAATTTGAAAAAAGTACGAAGATAAAACAAAAAATATGAAGATTGATTTGGATCGATTTAAATTGATCTTAAATCCCAGCTAAAAATAATTGATCCGAATCGATTTTAAATCAATTTAAATGCAGTTTTTTATAATTGCATTGCCTTTTTTCGTGCTTGAAACTGATTTATGTGGATAATTTTATTGAATTCTATAACATCTGGCACGAGTGTTTACATTTAAAAATCGAGAATAAAAATTCCCAACAATTTTTCAAAATGTATGTTTTTTCGCCTTGTTAGCAAAAAAATCTATTTTAGTGAGTCGGAAAATCCGTCGAAATTGATTTAAATCGATTTTTTAGACACTTAAATCGGTTTAAAATTTTCAAAAAGATCGATTTAAATCAATTTAAAATGGATTCAAGTGAGATTCTGATGGATTTAAGTGAGATTCGGATGGATTTTAGTGAGTCCGAAAATCCATCGAAATCAATTTGAATCGATTTTTTAGACACTTAAATTGATTTAAAATTTTCAAAAAGATCGATTTAAATCGATTTACAATCCATTTAAGTTCGTAAAATGTACATAGTTATTCCATTTGGATCGATTTAAAATCGATTTAAATTAATCTTAAATCCCAGCTAAAAATAATTGATCCGAATCGATTTTAAATCAATTTAAATGCAATTTTCTATAATTTCATTGCCTTTTTTCGTGCTTGAAACTGATTTATGTGGATAATTTTATTGAATTCTAGAACATTTGGCACGAGTGTTTACATTTAAAAATTGAGAAAAAAAATTTCCAACAATTTTTCAAAGGGTATGTTTTTTCGCCTTGTTAGCAAAAAAATCTATTTTAGTGTGTCGGAAAATCCGTTGAAATTGATTTAAATCGATTTTTTAGACACTTAAATCGGTTTAAAATTTTCAAAAAGATCGATTTAAATCAATTTAAAATGGATTTAAGTGAGATTCTGATGGATTTAAGTGAGATTCGGATGGATTTTAGTGAGTCGGAAAATCCATCGAAATCGATTTGAATAGATTTTTTAGACACTTAAAGCGATTTAAAATTTTCAAAAAGATCGATTTAAATCGATTTACAATCCATTTAAGTTCGTAAAATGTACATAGTTATTCGATTTGGATCGATTTAAAATCGATTTAAAATCAATTTAAATAGACCGGAAACCATTTCTGTCAGTGCGGGTAATATTATGGTGGTTTGAAAAATGGCAACAACTACGTTCTATTAAAGCAAGAGTGGCAATCAATCGGGTTCAGATGTTTTCTAAATTTTTTTGAAGTCTTATTTCTTGGGACCCTAAGTGCTTTGCACAGAGGCGAGCAGACTTGGGTCTTTTTACTTAATCCGCCCAAAACTGACCTTATTTTGCTTCAATCTGATTGGCTAGCATTAGCCAATCAAATTTCAACGCCATTTCAAAATGATGTTTTGGTTTACAACTGATTTTTTGATATAAATAAGCCAACTTAGCCGAAACTTTTCATGGTATGAGAAACTGTTTAAATTTAATTCAAATAAGCTGCAGAGATTTACCAAAAACAGAAAAAAAAACAATTAGCTTCAGAAAAAAAGTGCCACCTTCACATCTGCTCAAAACTTGACCTCGTTAGAAATCAGCTAAAGAATGCAGTGATTGCATTTGTATTAACCGATCCAATCGGTGCGATCACAATTTTGTTTTCTGCATTTATACATTTATAAACAATGGCCAAATGAAGAAATTCGGGCCCAAAAAGTAAAAAGGCCCGCAGACTTTTACAGTTTTTGCCACATAAATGGCTATTTCTTGCAATATCAGCGAATCTGAACGAAGTTATTCCAGTTAAGACTGCTCATTTTGACGCTGAAAATCTTTTTTTTGCTCATCTCAGATACTGAAAACTCGGTCAAAAATTTAAATAACCCCTATTAAGCGTCGCAAGCGATAAAATTACTCAGAGTCAACATTTTTGCCAATTAACATTTTATTACTCAAAGTCAACATTTTTGCCAACAATTCATCATCAGCTATAAATCTGTTTAAAAATAAAAACTGCGCTGAACGTGAAGTTATGGATTTTCTCAAATTTGGCAAGGTAGTTGCTTGCTTTGAAACGTTACATGCTTTAGATGAATGCCTTCGATGGACAGTTCTCACGAGAGGGATCAGAGAAACTCACTTCATTCATCAGACTAATCCACAGCTTCACTGCGACATAGGCTATTCATTTGTTTCTGCGTCTAATTAATACTTTCTTTGATTTTCCAATCTTGAATAAAATTAATTCGGCAGCAGTTTCAAAAAACTATTTTATTGTTCCGACTTTCGATACGAAAGTAACGGAATATTTGTGCTCGGGGTGGGCTTTTTTTTCTTCAGACAAATTTCGAATTTTTAACTAGCCATTTTTGACGGATTTTTTTTTATCATTCAAAGAGTATTGTTGACTTGAGCTTAAATTTGAAAAAATATTTCACATGTGATCATTTTTCGTAAAATTATGGGGGTTTAAAGATAGCCATTTTGGCCAATTTTGGACAATTAACGCGCGATATATTTCGCGCTTTTAATGTGTAAGCGGAGATTTAATATGACTTAAGAATCGTTCCAAATTGGTTGAAAAAGCTTATTTGCCATAATTGATGTGTTACAAAGAGCGAAATCTATCCTTTTGTACTTTATATGGCGTGTGGGGTGATAATTGTTTATAAAAAATTTCAAATTTTAGAAAAAAAAATGCATTTTATTTTATTACAAATTGTGTTTTTAGGTTATTACTGCTCCATAAACCTTAAAAGGCAGCCGGAACATTCAGGGCTTCGCCCAGATACGAGCAGTCTTGTTGTTCCGACTTTGGATACGAAAGTAACGGAATATTTCTGCTCGGGGTGGGTTTTATTTTATTCAGACAAATTTCGACTTTTTAACTAGCCATTTTGACAAAGTTTTTAAATATTATTTGAAAGGTATTGTTGTCCTGAGCTCAAATTTGAAAAAATATTTTACCTGTGAGCATTTTTTGTGAAGTTACGCGGGTTTAAAGGTTGCCATTTTGGCCAATTTGGGACAATTAACGCGCGATATATTTTGCGCTATTAACGCGTAAGCGGAGTGTTAATCCCTCTTAGAAAGCGTTCCAAATTGGTTGAAAGAAGCTTATTCGCCATAATTGATTTATTACGAGGAGCGAATTTTATCCTTTTGTTCTTTATATGGCGTGTGGGGTGATGATTTTCATAAAAAACTTCAAATTTAAGAAATTTTTTTTTCATTTTGTTTTATTGTTCCGACTTTCGATACAAAAAAAAACGGGATATTTGTGCTCGGGGTGTGTTTTTTTCTTCAGACAAATTTTGACTTTTTAACAAGCCATTTTTGTCGGAATTTTTTTTTCATTCGAAAGCTTTTGTTGTCCTGAGCTTGAATTTGAAAAGATATTTTACCTGTGATCATTTTTCATAAAGTTATGGGGGTTTAAAGACTGCCATTTTGGCCAATTTGGGACGATTAACGCGCGATAAATTTCGCGCTATTATCGCGTAAGCGTGATTTAATCCCTCTTAGAAATCGTTCCAAATTGGTTCAAGGATCCTTTTATGCCATAATTGATTTGTTAATAGGCGCAAAATCTATCACTTTGTACTTAATATGACGTGTGGGGGGATGTTTTTACATAAACTCTCAAATTTTTTCAAAGTTTTTTTTTATTTTTTCAATTACATTGAAATTTTCCATGTTATTAATGCTCCATAGACCTTAAAAGGCAGTCGGAGCATTCAGGGCTTCGCCCTGATACGAGCAGTCTTGTTTCATTTAAGATTTTTAAATGTTATTACTGCTCGATATACCTTAAAAGGCAGTCGGAACATTCAGGGCTTTGCCCTGATACAAAAAGTCTTGTTCTTTTTCGGATTCATTAATTTCCATGAGCAAATGTTTTAAGCATTAAAAATTTGGAGCCTTCGCAAGTTTTTACGAAACACAAAAAAATGGAAAACAAACAGAACAAGACTGCTCGTATCAGGGCGAAGCCCTGGATGTTCCGGCTGCCTTTTGAGGTTTCATGAGCAGTAAAAACACAAAAATTTTAATATAATAAAATAAAATGAAAATTTTTTGTCTTAAATTTGAAAATTTTTATGAAAATTATCCCCCCACACGCCATATAAAGTACAAAAAGATAGATTTCGCTCCTATTATTATATCAATTATAGCATACAAGCTTTCTTGAACCAATTTGGAACGATTTTTAAGGCGGATTAAATCTCCGCTTACGCGTTAATAGCGCGAAATATATCGAGCGCTAATTGTTCCACTACGCGTAAGCGGAATGTTAATCCCTCTTAGAAATCGTTCCAAATTGGTTGAAAGAAGCTTATTTGCCATAATTGATTTGTTACAAGGATCGAAATCTATCCTTTTGTACTTTATATGGTGTGTGGGGGTATGATTTCCATAAAAAAAACTTCAAATTTCAGAGAAAAAAATTTCAAATTTCCATTTTTTTTACATTCAATTTTTTTATGTTATTAATGCTCAATAGACCTTAAAAGGCAGTCGGAACATTCAGGGCTTCGCCCTGATACGAGCAGTTTTGTTAGTCTTGTACGCTTTCTTTTAACCAGCGCATAATTTTCATGAACAAAAATCAAGTGTTTGAAATTAGTGGCTGATAGTTGTGATTGTAGTTAAACGTAGTTAAATATTAGAACTTTGGCTAACGCATTAGAATAACAGCTGACGGAGCTGACGCAATACAGTAGCTGGCTCATTACTGCATTACTCACGAAACGATTCAACTTTGAACTCCTCGCTGGCGCACACCTCTAGTTCTTGTTCCGACTTTCGATACGAAAGTAACGGAATATTTGTGCTCGGGGTGGGTTTTTTTTTCTTCAGACAAATTTCGACTTTTTAACGAGCCATTTTTGACGGATCTTTTTAAATACCATTCGAAAGGTATTTTTGTCCTGAGCTCTGGTTTGAAACGATATTTTACTTGTGATCATTTTTTTGTAAAGTTGTGGGGGTTTAAAGATTGCTATTTTGGCCAATTTGGGACAATTAGCGCGCGATATATTTCGCGCTATTAACGCGTAAGCGGAGAGTTTATCTGTCTTAGAAATCGTTCCAAATTGGTTGAAAGAAGCTTATTTGCCATAATCGATTTGTTACAAGGAGCGAAATCTATCCTTTTGTATTTTATATGGCGTGTGGGGGGGATGATTTTCATTAAAAAGTTTCAAATTAAAAAAAAAAAATTCATTTTGTTTTTATTACATTTAATTTTTCAATGTTATTACTGCTCCACCTTAAAAGGCAGTCGGAACATTCAGGGCTTCGCCCTGATACGAGCAGTCTTGTTTGGACTTAAAATTTTCAAAAACATAATTCGCACTTTAAAAACTTTCACAAGAAATGCGGGACCAACTTTCATACTTGCTTTTTCTTCGGAGCCAACTATCAAACTTGTACATGTCCTCCACAAGGCGCATGTATTAAATTTGAAAATTAATTACGCATAAAAAATTCATTTCAAACAAGCGAGCTAAATATACTGCTGGATTTTTTTTTATTGAATAGATATTTTACCTTTTTATATTAAAACCGGAAGATAATTATCAGAATTTATAAGATATCAAAAGGTTGTCGAAAACATTTGAAACTTTAGACTAAATTGATTTTCTAATAACATGCTAATAACCACACTTGCAATTCGATTCGTTACGCACCATATTAAAACTCTGACTGGTTGATAGCCAGTACTATAAAAAAAAAATTTTTCATTAGAATAGGGAGCATGTTTCAAATTACTTTAGAATGATAATAATAACTTTATTTTGAATTTTTTTACAAACTCACAACAGGCATCGATTTAGCGGCACAAAAATTGCGCCTGAAGACCCGAGCTGTTTAGCATCGATTCAATCTGATTTCAGACAATTAAGCAGTTTCTGATTAACGAGAGTTTTAAGGCAATAAGTGTGATGATGATTTCTCAAAACCTACAAACATTAAGCTCACATAATTGCATTGTTGTTTACTGAGTCAACATTTTAGACAGTTAAAGAAAAGATACGCTGCTGGTGTTTAAGAAATCGAGACATTCATTTTGACTTTTTAATAAAAGTGATAGTGTATCTCTCGTTGAGAAGTTCCTACAAAATAAAATCGGGTCAATGCATACTATTTTGTTTCTGAAGATATTTGACCTTAACCTTTCATTATTTTTTTGGACAAAAATGCAAGTAATGAGAATCAGCTTTCATTTGATCCACTCAGTTTTTTTATCTAAGTCAGTTTCTGATTAATTTTATAAACTTACGGTGACGGAGAAATTCAATTTTGAAGTTCAAACTTTGACAAAACACGGTTCTGTTAGACATACACCTGTCAATCAAGGTCGGCCAAGACCGTTTTATGAACTAATTTGAATAGCTTAAGAAAAGAAAAAATGTATTTTGTGCGTTTGAACACGGGTACAAAGCGTTGTTTTCATATTCTGGCGTGTTTGGCTCGTTTTTGTTTCATTCCTCAGATGGACTGGGAATGTGGGATTGCACCTGTCTCTAATATTAGATTGCTTATAATAACTTTACTTTGTTCCTAGTCTAGCTTTCTATTTGTTCAGCAGGATCATCAACCCATGAAGAGGTGATACTAGGATCAAGTTTATCGAGGGGCATGACTAATTGACCTGATAAGGTCCTAATGGTTGGGGAGCGCACAACGCCATCCATGCAGTCGTGCAACGAAGTTGCTCGACCAAAGTTGAAGCCCACAAATGCTGCTGGGATTGACGATCCAAACGAGATTTTCAGCTCACATTGACGATCCACGAATCGATTCTTCAGCTCACTCAGAGGGCTTGCTTATTTTAGGGACATACTGCTTCAAACAATGCTGCAAATTGCATTTTCGTAAGCTTGTGCTCTCACATAGCGCTAATGGTGGTCGAAGCTTTCATCAAGTGTTAGCGACAGAATTCTACCCGAGTGCTCGCCTGAGAGAAGACGATTAGTCAATCACGCTTCCAATTTGCTTCCACCAGAAAAACAGGAAATTGTGGACCGGAGATTAACAGTTGCTCCACTGACAAAAACGTGGTAGACAATGCCTTATCCGTTAAGTTGCGAGTACCGATGAATAAGCAGAAAACACGTTTGCAAAAAGCACTAGCCTTTACCAAGACCCGCTATGATGCGTTGCGCCGGCAGGATTTTATTTCTTTTTTAACCCGTTATGCGCTAACAAGTAATGAGCTTTTCTGTTTCAACTTTCTACACAAAGCACAAATTCTTTCTAAGCACCAACCAAATTTATTTTGTTGTCTGACCACCGAAATCTACTTGTACAACGGCGAGCAATTAGTCTTTCAACCCCATGACGCAAGAGCTGCTGTCAACAGTCGGAACAATTTCGAGAGTACGGCACGGTTAATCATACAGGTGAATAGAAAAGGCCATCTTTTTTCACTACTGCGGCTAACAGTCACATGAAATGGGCAAAAACGTTCAACCACACAATTACCGCATGGCCGTTGGCGGTAAACAAGCTGTTCGAAAGGGAAAATGGACACCACTATATGTAATGTGTGCTTGCCTTGCACTTTTTGCAATTGAAGCAACCTTTTTCAATTGCACCGAGGGTCGCTCGCACACCAAGCACTAAAAACTTCATGCCAAACATGGATAGCAAATAACTCAATTGTTGCTGTTTGTGAGCAAGATTTAGATGAATGAGATACAATTTCAACAATAAAGGACGAGATTTTAAGGTGCTGGAATTCTTAGCATCGAAACTTATTTCAGATAAACGCTGAGCCCTGAGGTTGAAATTGAGCTAAAAGTAATGTTTTAAATTTCGCAATCACTAACTGTGCGTGAAAAAAAACCTGAGCGATAGGACGAATGAAGACCTTGTGTTTCCTCCATAACCCCAATATAAACGACAGTATTGCTTATGGCCGTTGACAGCTTCGAAAAACTCGTGAGAAGGAAGGTGTGTCGAGTTATCTAAGGTGTCGTCCATGGACTTCTTTGAGAGGATGGCAGTAAAAACATTCAGATCTGGTTCGCAAGGCTATTTTTGTCCAACATGGAGGTTTGACCTCTTACCCAACTACTTTCCTTCGGGCAACCCGCCGATATTTCGCGTGTACTAGTATACGAGGGATCGTTTTCACATTTCGCATGATTTAATTTACAAAGCGTGGTAAGTTCCTTTATTTCACAAGCAAGGTTTGTAACAAAATCGGTAACATTTTGACGGCACCAGTATTTTAATTTCTTTCAACCGAGACGCCAGTAGGGCTACCTGCAAACTCAGATTCGGAATGGAAAAATCTTCACTGGTGCTAGCCTTGATTTACCAAATACGAAGGCTAGATAGAGTTCTTGTCTATTGAAGGAAACCAACCTCGCAAAAGATATCTTGCAAACAAGCCCAAACATATAGAGCTGGCATTGGCCGATCCAGTCACCAAAGTAGCAATGCGAGCGACTATTTCTCCCAGGACAAACAGACTTGAAGGCTACTCAATAAAACGCTGCTGCACCGCTTCTGCAATGGGATCTTCCTATTGATGCTTAGTTATGCACCAATTGCCGTTAAAAAGAAGTGCAGGTCAATTTTAGTTTACTGTTATTTTTGTGTTTATTGACTCTTTTCCATCTGTCTGTTGGCTTTTTGACTTTTTGCGATTTACATCAAGATTTCTTAAAATTAAATTTTACTTGAATTTCAGAAATCCAATTTTACTCTTCAACAACGAAAGTTAGAATAGCAATAAATAACACATCTGATCCAGTTTTACCGTGTCCTATATCATTGACTCTTTTCCACCTGTCTGTTGGCTATGTTTGATTTGTCGCGGTTCACATTAACATTTCTCAAAGTTAGGTTCTAATTGATTTGCGTAAATAAAGGCAAGTTAGGCTCTCCAACCGGGAAAAAAACAGCATAAAACATCACATTTTAATTTGGAAAGATTTTGACCATGCCCTTACACTGCAGGAAACCACCAAAACAACAGCGTCAATGACCGAAGAAAAAACTTTTTTAACAGTTCGTTGGGTCACGGACATTTGGAGCCTACAGTCAACTCCATAATTAAGAACAAGATAATTTCTTCCACGGTTTCATCGAAAACCTTAACACGAAAGGTTCCAATGGCCACTCACACTGACAGTATTCTATAATTCTTCATTTGCATCAATTGAGCTGTTTAAATGTTTTTCAGTTGCGTGAACAAAACTAACAAAATTGGTGAAACAGAATACCCCTAATTCAAAGAGGTTTACCAGATCCATGCTTATTTTCAGAGCTTCATCGCGATTTTCGAGTAAATTCAAGAAGTTATCCAGAACCTTGTAAGAGCTGCTCTAGATACTTCAGGGTCGTTTTCGACATTATCCCTCGTTGTTTACTAAAGTCAAAATTAGCGCACGTCGAGGTTCCGGGGCACCGGAGAAATGCTAGGTTTATTCGAATTTCCTCATTCGATACAGCTGTGTGCGGAGACGGCAAAAGGTTGAGCGAAGCGCATCAGCATGTGTAACAAATAATGGTTGAAATACCTAACAATCAAAAATTAGTTCAAAGATTTGACGTGTTTTTCAAAACACAACATGTCTCACTCGGCTGGTCTAAATCGAGGACAGGCTATTGGGACACAAAAACTCTTTTCGAGATCTTCATTTTTTGTATCAGGCGTATGAAAAATTGTTAAGCCGTTTTTAAGCGATCTTAATTGTGCCAGCGCTGAGTAGTAATTGGCTGGTAGAGAGCTGTTATCTTCGGCACATAAAGTTTCAATCCTAAAACCTTCGCCATCATGGTATTTTTTCACTCACGAAGATGTAGTTTTCGCTGATTGGCTGCAGAACAAGCGTTAGTTATTTTATATGTGCCAAAACTTTCTAATTCATACCATGCCTTAACTTGATGATTACATTATACGTCCTCAGCATTGCACTTAAAACACATTGAAAACAACCCTGACGACAAGGGAAGAGAATTCGGCTAATCGAACGCCACTCTAACGTCAGACGAACAGCCTTTCTGCTCAAGTTTATGAGTGTAACCAAGTGGGCGTGAGTAGTTGTAAAAGTCACGACAAATTATCCATTCGAAGTCCAAATAACAATAATAAACTGACTTTATTGGCTCCAAATGGATGTTAGATCTGAAAGGCCGGAACATCAGCCTTTTAAGACCCGAAGTAAAACTCGTCGTTCACGTAGGTGGTCGTCTTAAAAGTCTTAACAATATCACTTACATCAGCTGATAGTGTGACCTCAGCGAAAAGGCAGGAGTGATTACTCGCGGAATCTCACACAAAGGGAGCGTGATCGGCTTAGACGACACACACAACTCAATAAATTGAACAAGATCTTTACCGTCTTTCAAGGATGCGGAAAAATACGACATTAATTTATCTACCGGAAACCTTTTTATGATTTATTTTCTAGATGACCGGTAGATGACTTATTTTCTTCCTTTCGAGAAGAAACAAGGTTGGCACAATGCATGAAGACATTTTGAACTCGGGAATTGTGCGTACTTTTGCTCTCGGGCTTTGTGCGGTTTTTAAATGCTACTGCGAAAATGCAGTCCGCTACCAGACAGAAAAATAAGAGCGTTGAAAAATCTTTCTTTTGAACAGGGTTCTTTTTCTTCAAATGTTTACAACCCTATAAAAGATTGTTACCGCCGCACTGAAGGCAGGGATGATGTTCAACCCTTTTAGGCATAGCACTGGATGCAAAAAATTGGGTAGTAATTTTTGTCTTAACCGTTTTCTCGGTTTTAGTTTGACCCGGCAAAGTTTTCCCATGCTTATGCATTTCGGTTTTTTTTTCTACCAATCGATGAACTCAAGATGACTAGGGCAATAACAATTGCATTGACTGCTTACGAAAACCAAAACTCCTACAAGTTTGAAGGCTTGATTCAAGTTTGCGGTTTTCTCGAGATCTTTTTTGCGTGAGAAAGATCCAAGCTCACAAACGAGACTTGAAATTACATAAGAAAAACTAATAATGCTTTCAGAAATATGCACTTTCACAGGTTGAAAGCTGGTAATTTTTTTGATGTGAGCACTCACAACGGTTTGAGGTGGCCCAAAATTTCGTTCAAGGACGCACAGTGCATCCCGGTACATCCGACCGGATTACGCGAAGACCCATTTGCCAGCTTGAAGTCATCCGAAAAAGCGGATTGAGCATTAACAGCGCTGCGAAACTGGCCTATCCATTCATGCCATTTCAACGGGTCACCATCATACTTGGAGGGTTTGATTTTGGGTAATTGATCCTTCCTTCCTGTTTGATGCCGGTACTTCGGTTCAGTCTCAAACGGACACGATTGCGATGTTGGACTGACATAATAAGGGACATGTTGCTGTACGCACAGTTTGATTGGCTCTAAAGTTTTTACTTGAGAACGGACGAATTCGGGTTGTTTGACGCTGTTGATGGTTGCGAAGTTCCTTGCTCATGTGGCGAGGCGAAACAGTTGCCGTTTTACTCCACCGCTAGTGTACGGTAATGTGGCAGGTTACGGACTTGCTACTGAAAAAACCGCCTCGAATACGTGTGACATTTCATTTAAAGTGTACGAGTTACAAACTGTAGGAGTCTGTGTTGAAGATGCAGGGAACCACGATCCCAGGTTTGGGTTATCGATTTGGCTAAAGAATCCGAGATGATCTAGAGGAAGTGCTGTCAAAACAAATGCGATGTCAGGAGGTGATTTGAAAACGGCGGTGACGTAAAATTTTTGATAATTAACAGACCTGGCCGGCTCAGCATTGTTTCTCTGTTTTGCAAATAAAACCGGTGGGGAGTGTACCTCATTTTTAAAAACATCAGTATTTTGCTGGGTTTAAGTACCGCATTAATCTGCGTAAAAGATGTAGAAACATTTTGAAGGGATTGAGCCCTATGCATAAAAATTGAGGACAAACCACCTAATTGGGCGTTATTCGCAAAAACAATTGTACAAGGGGTGGGGGAGGGGGGTTGTACTTAACCTTATTTAATCCAGAAATTTATGCGTTCAGTTCGGTTACGGGTGATACTGGATTCAGATTCGGCACAATTTCCACCCAAGTTTCTCCATGTTTGTATATTGTTTTTTTGCTAAACTTACAGAGGTATCAAACTAGTCAATTTGGTCGGAATTTTCATTCAATTTGGCTGCAGCCATTTCTCCTTCAACAACATCGTTTCTATTCTTCTCACGGATTTGAGTTTTTCCAAGTTTTGCTTAGCTTCTAACTCCTGGTGTTATGCCTCATTTTTTCTTTCGACCTTTTGTGTTCTCAATCTAGCTAATACTAAATCTCTTCTCCCTTGACTAAAAGTCTATAATCTGACTTGACACCATAGACCGATGTTTTACTCTGACCTGATACACTAGACTGATGATAACTTTCGAAAGCGTTCGAAGAAGCCAGTTCCCCGGAACGCGATGAAGTAAACCTAGAAGTTTCCTCAGATTCTACATAGTTCCTAGCCTTTTGCATTACCTCATCGTGTATTTTTCTTACCAAGTCAAGCCATTTTTCTAGTTATTTCCTATTTTAGTCTTTTATGCAATTTGAACTCTCAATTTCGAACAGCTTTCATTAACTTCAACATTGAGGTTGAGCGACAATTTCAACAATGAGCCTGAACAAGTTTTAAGTCTTCATGAAAAAAAATCATCAAGTTTTATATTAGAGTCTGAACTATGTTCATCGACTCAAGCACGAGTTTGGGAACAACCTGTACAAAAAAATCTCATAACCAGATTCATTACGAGGTGAAACTGTTCACTGGATAGGCGCACATTTTGCTGTAGTTCAAAAAACAATTAATTTTATCTTTTCATGTTACCTTACACGCAGTCTGGAAATTCTAGTCAATATTATATCCAAATTGAAAAAATTTGAAAAATCTGGATCCAAAGATATTTGTTCTTGCGCAGGTAAAAAAGAGGACTCAGCCCGTTGTATAACAGATATCGCAGCTCCATTATCATCTCCCTTAGCACGAATCTGGATCAGAAGGTAATTCTTATTCCGCAGGGAAATCTCAGGACTCCAATTCCTTTTTGGAACTTTTTTTTATGAAACTAGCCCATTTTGAGAAAACTGGATCAATAAGTAAAAAGTTTACTTCGCTGAGAAGTTCGATAATTAAAATCCATTTTTGAAACTAGAAGTTGATCACGCTTTTCGTTACCGCTACAACTTCTGTCCAATCGTGGAATTTGCTTTTGCTTTAAAAAAGTAAAGCAATAGAATTTAAAGGAATTTAAAAATTAAACTCCGAAAAAGTATTTTTGAGCCTGAACAAATTTGATGCCTTTTCCTGAAAAACAAAAAAATTAGCCCAGCCTAGGAAAGAGTCTGAAATACGTTCATCTACTGCTGAAAATAGATGGCCATAACACTCTTGAATATCTAGAACAAACTATAGTTGCCATTTCTTGATTAAATCAACCCAATTTCAGAGAATAGGTAAAATTTTCATTTCGCTGGGAAATTCGCTAATAAAATTTCACTCTTGTAACTAAAATTCAATCACATCTTTCGTGACCTTCACAGTTACGCTAATCGATAATGGATTTTGCCTTCATTCAAACAAAAGAAATTAATTGAACTTCTAAAGAAATCAAAATACAAGTAACGAAAAATATTTTTGAGCCTGAACAAATTCTAAAACTTTACTTTTAAAAAATCATAGCAATCTATATAAGAGTCTGGACTAAGCTTTTGACTTTCTGGGACAATTAGGGATTGATTTTTTGATTAAAAAACAAATTTGAGAAAACTGGATCAATATTTTCAATTTGTATATCGCTGGGAAATTCGATAATTAACTTCCATTTTCGGAAGAAGTCACTCAAGTTTTTTGTGACCTTTACAAGGTTCTGTTCGATAGTGGAGTTTGCCTTCTTTTTAACAAAAGAAAAAAACTCAACTTAAAAAGATATTAAAAGTCAAATCGCAAAAAGTAAATTTGAGCCTCAACAAATTTTAAGCCTTTTCCTTTTGAGCAGCCGTGGTCGATTGGGAGAGCAGCCGTGGTCGAGTGGGTTAGGCACATGTCTCTGAACACGATTATTATGCGTTCGAATCCCGCTTCGTTCACGGTTGGAGGGGTCCCAGTGTCATCCGCCTCCTCAAGGTGGGACCGGCTGCGTCGAAATGGATGATATCTCCCTCCCCCACGCGGTTGATCCTGCACTGAGCAGGCCGGGGTCTAATTTAAAAAAATTAAAAAAAAGCTTTTTCCTGAAAAAAAGAACGAAAACGCAGCGCTCCCTATATGAGTCTGAATTACGTTCATGGACTCCTAAAAACTTTGCCTACACAAAATTTTGACTACCTTAGTACCTCAATTTGATAACTGCTTTTGGGCAAATTTTCAAAGAAAAAATTAATGCCTTTTATGCAATTTCAAACAGCTTTCATTAACTTCAACATTGAGGTTGAGCGACAATTTCAACAATGAGCCTGAACAAGTTTTAAGACTTCATGAAAAAAAATCATCAAGTTTTATATTAGAGTCTGAACAATGTTCATCGACTCAAGCACGAGTTTGGGAACAACCTGTACAAAAAAATCTCATAACCAGATTAATTACGAGGTGAAACTGTTCACTGGATAGGCGCACATTTTGCTGTAGTTCATAAAACAATTAATTTTATCTTTTCATGTTACCTTACACGCAGTCTGGAAATTCTAGTCAATATTATATCCAAATTGAAAAAATTTGAAAAATCTGGATCCAAAGATATTTGTTCTTGCGCAGGTAAAAAGAGGACTCAGCCCTTTGTATAACAGATATCGCATCTCCATTATCATCTCCCTTAGCACGAATCTGGATCAGAAGGTAATTCTTAATCCGCAGGGAAATCTCAGGACTCCAATTCCTTTTTGGAACTTTTTTTTATGAAACTAGCCCATTTTGAGGAAACTGGATCAATAAGTAAAAAGTTTACTTCGCTGAGAAATTCGATAATTAAAATCCATTTTTGAAACTAGAAGTTGATCACGCTTTTCGTTACCGCTACAACTTCTGTCCAATCGTGGAATTTGCTTTTGCTTTAAAAAAGTAAAGCAACAGAATTTAAAGGAATTTAAAAATTAAACCCCGAAAAAGTATTTTTGAGCCTGAACAAGTTTGATGCATTTTCCTGAAAAACAAAAAAATTAGCGCAACCTAGGAAAGAGTCTGATATACGTTCATCTACTGCTAAAAATAGATGGCCATAACACTCTTGAATACCTAAAACAAACTATAGTTGCCATTTCTTGATTAAATCAACCCAATTTCAGAGAATAGGTAAAATTTTCATTTCGCTGGGAAATTCGCTAATAGAATTTCACTCTTGTAACTAAAATTCAATCACATCTTTCGTGACCTTCACAGTTACGCTAATCGATAATGGATTTTGCCTTCATTCAAACAAAAGAAATTAATTGAACTTCTAAAGAAATCAAAATACAAGTAACGAAAAATATTTTTGAGCCTTAACAAATTCTAAGACTTTACTTTTAAAAAATCATAGCAACCTATATAAGAGTCTGGACTAAGTTTTTGACTTTCTGGGACAATTAGTGATTGATTTTTTGATTAAAAAACAAATTTGAGAAAACTGGATCAATATTTAAAATTTGTATATCGCTGGGAAATTCGATAATTAACTTCCATTTTCGGAAGAAGTCACTCAAGTTTTTTGTGACCTTTACAAGGTTCTGTTCGATAGTGGAGTTTGCCTTCTTTTTAACAAAAGAAAAAAACTCAACTTAAAAAGATATTAAAAGTCAAATCGCAAAAAGTAAATTTGAGCCTCAACAAATTTTAAGCCTTTTCCTTTTGAGCAGCCGTGGTCGATTGGGAGAGCAGCCGTGGTCGAGTGGGTTAGGCACATGTCTCTGAACACGATTGTTATGCGTTCGAATCCCGCTTCGTTCACGGTTGGAGGGGTCCCAGTGTCATCCGCCTCCTCAAGGTGGGACCGGCTGCGTCGAAATGGATGATATCTCCCTCCCCCACGCGGTTGGTCCTGCACTGAGCAGGCCGGGGTCTAATTTAAAAAAATTAAAAAAAAGCTTTTTCCTGAAAAAAAGAACGAAAACGCAGCGCTCCCTATATGAGTCTGAATTACGTTCATGGACTCTTAAAAACTTTGCCTACACAAAATTTTGACTACCTTAGTACCTCAATTTGATAACTGCTTTTGGGCAAATTTTCAAAGAAAAAATTAATGCCTTAAGTCTTTTTCAATTTTATTTTTTGAGATCTTATTTTGATGCGAAATCGTGACATAAAGCTTCTTATGAAGCTTAATGGTCAATCGCGTTTTTATCCTCCATTTGCCTTTTATTAGTGCAGAGTGTAATTCGCCTTTCATTTGGAAAATGAATATTAATAAAATCGGCTCTTTCCAATCATAGTTCCCCCAGGCTATAATGAGAAGGACCCAAAAAATCGAACTGCATATCATCCAGCAAATGCTTTAGCATGAGTCCAAATTTCAGCATGAACAAAAGTTTTGAGATAGAATATCCACTTCGTTCACTAACTTCAAAACTAACGAGCACGTTATATATGTCACGTTCTCAGCCCCTCAAAAACTCTAGTTGATAACTCAAAAACTCATGCTAAATGTTCGAAACTTGATTGACTAGGCCTCGGAGCGTTTAACCTTTTAATTTATTTCAACCGGTTAACTTTTCATTAACCGGTTAACCGATGGAAATGCACACCAAAGGGGGACCATTTACTAGAATTCCTATCATACTACCACGTTATATTTTGTCGTTTTCAGATAAACATGTCGAGTTGGGTGTGGAAATATTTCAATAAAGTCAACGCTAAATCGGCTGAGTGTCAGATATGTCGGAAGTCCTTCACCCTGTCTGGGGGCAACGGGGCGTTTCTGTATCATTCGAGCAAGGTTTTAAATTGCGTACTAATCAATTTCACTACTGTTCTTTATAAAATTCAATCATTTTTGCCTATGATTGACGTATTAAATTCATTCATTGTCTGACGTATTCGCTGCCCATCGACAACTGGCGGGCAACAAAACCCAATGTCTACTATTAATCGCATGAATTGTTGGAAGCACTGGAATTTTAACCTCCTCCCTCGCGCTGTTTTTTCATACACCCTTAGAACGCATCTCAGTAGTACCGGAAATAACTCAGGGCAAAACAGCTTCAATGGGGTAATAATTTGAGCAGTTCTGGAAATTCTATTCTAATTGATTTTATTGTCTTTTAAACATTGACGTCGATCAACCTTTGATGACAATCCAAGTCTAACGAAACCTTCTAATGCGCTTCCATGACTTTGTTCATCTGGTTTAAAAAATAAATTATCGAAATAGTTGAAATTGATTTCAGTTACGAACCACCAGAATAGGAGCAATTTAGCATTTAATTAGAAATATCACTACTGACAGAAAGGAAGTGTCCACATATAAATCATTCACGATTTTGGATCAAAGCTGAGCCAGCTTCCTTTTCTTTATTTTTCTAATAAAGTAAAGGTGAGAGAAGCAAATAATTTATTTTTACTTCGATTAAATTGATTGCACGAGTCATTAATTTAGTTTACAAAATATGATTTTGGGCGCACCGAAGAACAGGCAAACTGTTTGATCTAATTATGTTATTTACACCTGAAATCAAAAGAAGAAAAGCTTCGAAAACAGTTAAATCTGCCACAATAGATCATTGAAAATAGAATCAGAATCAAATATTGTTAGAAAATACAGCACTGAGTTTTCATTTAGATATTTCTATCCTTGTTTCGATGTTAGTTTCTTCGTTAGCAAAACAATTGAACCAATTTAACACATACTTGGAACCAAATTTTGGCTGCACATTTAATAACATTGCCTAAAATATTATTTTTAAAGAGGTTCAAAAAAACTATTTCGCTAGTCTAATCTAGAATTTTGTGAGTTCTGATGAGTAGAGATACAATAGACTACTAATATGAGAGGGATAATGATTTCACGCTTGAGTTCAAGAGAGCACTGAGAAGGTTTTTGGGAGAGAAGAAAGAGTCAAAATGAGACATCATTAGTCTACGACTGGGAAGAAATGGGATCGCACTCTCCACGGAGCTAGTTAGGAACTACTTTTTAAAAATCAAACTAAATCGAATTATGAATGGTTAGCTCAAGCTACAAAAATAGAGATTTCTATCCTTTTAATCCCAAGCTTCAATTCACTTTTCATTAAAAAACGTTGTCTAGTTTTAAAAGAAATTTCAGCTTTTTATTCATTAATTCCAGAAGGATGAAACAGGTATTGTGAAGTTTGATTTGAAGGTAGCATATGATTTGTTTATTTACTTTGCCGTGGCTGAGGGGAGAAACTGATTGTTTGTTTTCGATTTGGACTTGAGTTTGGAGTCCCTGTTGATGATTTTATTCATCTCCTTAATGTGTTGCTTGATCAACTCACGGTCTTTCTTATCCACAACTCCAATTTCCTGCACAAATATTAAACGAGTCACTAGCTGTTCATGCAAATCACAAATTTGGTTCATAAAAAGGAACAAATGATCATAGCAGAATAACTAGAAATGATTTATTATCGTTCTCAGCAGCAAGCATTTTGCTCCAACCACTTCACAGAAAGGGAAGGAACTATGTTGTAGAGTGTTTTTCCGACCAAATTTGACCAGCTCGAACAAACCTCGCGGGTTTCACAAGTGGAATTATTTTGAATCGCTTTCAGTCCTGATTCGGATTCCAAAAAATCACAAAGTTTGTCTCAATGTCGAGAAAACTAGAGCACAAGCAACAGCTCGCTTTTGATGCGATATCTTTCTGTCAAATATTTTTCCGGAAACTGTGCGTCAAATTCTTTCGAATTATTCAAAAAAAAAAGTTGTTCCAACCACCCCAATAGAGGATATATGAGACAGATTGAACTTTTTCCTCCCGATTTTGATTATCTAAAAGAGAGCTCGTAGGGCTGATATCCTATTCAAGCCCTTTCAGCCATGATTCGGATTCCCAGAATCGAAACATAGCCAACAGACAGTTGGGAAAGAGTCAATAAATGCAAGTAAACAGAAAAAAAAACGGATTTATTTTTTTTGAAAAAATCTCAACTTTCCAATTTATTTCAAGAAAAAATCGCCATAAAGCTCTGAATTTCCGGAACAATTTATGATTTACACTTTTTGATAGAAGTAACCCAATTTGAGAAAACTGGATCAATAGGTAAAATTTTTATTTCGCCGAGAAATTCGATAATTAAATTCCAGTTTCGATACTAGAAATCGATCACATTTTTTCGTGTTCTTTACACTTTCGCAGTTCGATAGTTGAGTTTGCCTTAAAAAAAGAATCAGATGTCAAACCGCGAAAAAGCAAATTTGAGCCTGAACAAATTTAAAGGCTTTTCCTGAAAAAAAACCGAAAAAAACTCATCGCCACCTATATAAGTCTTCACTCTATTCATCGACTCTTAATAAAAATTAATTTTCGCAAAAATTAATATGGTCAGAACATTGGGTTTTACTTGTACAGTAACCGGCCGTGTCCTTGTTTATTTTTGATCTATGAAGGCACTTAAGCAGACTTGTTTTTTGACGGTAACTTTATCACTTACTCTGTTTAAATTAGGCCCAAAATTGACCAAGCATCAAACCTTGAGTTTTTCGGAAGACACTAGCTCGTGTAAATTAGTCCCGTCTATGTGATGTCTTTGGAAGAGCGGATAGAGCTTCAGCAGGTTCAATTTCAGTAACATCTGTTTGGGATCTGTGCGGATGACAGCAGTAGTGCCTCCACCGCCCATCTGGTTTTGGGAGACAGAGGAACAGATCGATGAGTCATTGTTCATGTCATTGGAGTCTGTGAAGGACTCGGCCGATGCCTCCCTCGGAAATCCCGGCTGCCCATCTATCGTTTCATGATCGAAGCTAGATCTGAAATTACTGAAACAAATAGATAAACAGTGTTTTAGAATGTCAGGTCTACGCATATGAACTAAGTTAATAACATACGATCGCTCATTTTGATGTCAAAATCTATTTTCATTGAATGACAATAGTTTAAAATAAATAATTAGCCTATAAAACCCAATAGATTTTGTACCGATAGAGATGCTCAAGGTCACTAGCGGATGTACGGGCTCCACAAAACCACACTCCCACGTATTTGACCCAATAACCACCAAAAGGTCTCCCATTAGTCTCTATTTTTGGTCAAGCAAACCTTTTAAATTTTAAGGAGCGCGCGCAAGTCGAGAAAAAAACACAATTTCTCGGTCAAAACCTTCCAATAATGCTCAGAAACTGGCGTAAAATAGAGTTTTGAGAGAGCTCCGAAAATCCTTTTGGTTGACTAAAATTTTTGAAAACCCGCGCTCCCTCCTTCAAAAGAATTCTTAAATCGGCACCTGCTCAAGGTCACCGATGATGCCAAAAATTTTACATGTAACTATATTTGACTTCAATTAAATAGATAAATCACAATTTCTACACTTACAATTACACCATGTTCAGTCATAAGCATGTACATAAAGATAAAGAAGCCCTTGTGAAGGATTTTCTCTCTATCGAACATAAGCTTTCACATCATGAGCCTTACCTGTCATGGGACCCCGTTGCGGCATTGGGACTGTTTGGGATGAAGTTCGCAGAGCCCGTTTGATGTGACGTAGGAGACGTGGGTCCGACATTAACGGTGTACTGAAACGCAACAAACATCATTTGAAACCTGAAGATATATTCCACGTATTTCTCTAAAATATATAAGATATTGAAAATCCCAGTCAATTAAGTTGATTCAACCGTATTCGAAGACACAATCCTGGGTTGTTCTAGGCCAAAACCCTAGTTCAACCTATGGATAATAGTAGCGCCAATTCTTTAGCGCCAAGGTCACCGATGATGCCAAAAATTTTACATGTAACTATATTTGACTTCAATTAAATAGATAAATCACAATTTGAAAAGATCACATGTTGCTGACCTTTCCCTGCTTGGTGAATGATGACCTGAGCTTCTCTGCGAAGCTGCGTGAGGAGCTATTCGATGTCTGGAACTCGTGATGGAACCCGACACCGACCACATGGGCATCCCCTCCTACTCCTCCATTCTTGCTCTTGTACTGGTGCTGCTGCGAGGAGTGGTAATTGCTTGAACTGTGATGACCTCCTGAGCCGGATCCAGTAGATGACGTGTCACTGTTGTCCTAAACCAAAGAACATTACATGCCTGAACAATCTGTCCGCAAGCATCTTCAGGAGTATGCATGCAGCAATTTGAGGATACTATTGATGTTGATAGTAATGACTACTCATTCGTTGAGTTGCATATGGTTAGTAGCATGATAAAATGAAGCTCGATCTAGCTGTATCATATTGATCATACAAGTTGATGAACATCGAAATTTGACAAACAATTTTGCCTGGCCGCTATTTATAAGATGATTAACAAGCGCACGCACGGTACCGCAGCACCAGGGCGAAATTCATTGCTAAATTACACTCAGGAACACTGCTCCCGATTCAATTTGGATGTTAATGTAATATGTGCAGTACCACTTCGTGATTTTTCTGATGCTTATTTTGCTCAAACGCGCATGAGATTTAGTTCAAAAGCTATAATTAAGCACCGCAATGCAACATACTTATTAATACTTATTTCATCCTGGTATGCATTTGAAAGAAAAGTAACAGAGTTACCTAAACACTCACGAAACATTTTAGCACATTTGTAAGTCTGCAAGTTGATTTGACATGAAAACCTTATTGAAATATTGTCATTTTCAGATCGATTGGCTCAACATGCAGTAATAAAGCCTAGATTGTGATGTTAGATTCAATAAAACACAATCAATCCACATACAATAAATACAAAGAGTTCAGCTATTGCCGGTCAAAGGTCTAGACAGATTTGCTTTGAAAGTAGCAAACACATAACTGAACTGAAATATGAATCTTCATTTTATTACCATGGAGATATCAGAAGTATCAGGCAATCTACGGTATCAGTATCAGGTATTTGTCTTTAAGGTCTTCTTTTAAATCTTCTTTTTGGTTGAGCTAGTTGCTATAATGCTTCCGTGTCTAAATCTAAGCATCGCGGATTAAAATTATGAAAAATTCTCATATCTGTGAAAAAATGACAATAAATTGAATCAAGACCTTAACCTGAAAATAACTTAAAATTGTCCATTCAGGGGCGGGTTTAGGGGGGTGGCGACACCCTCACCCATCAGGAATTGGACCCCCTGCCGACCCTTCGTACTACTTTGAGATATCCATTTTGGTGACGGACCCTAAAATTTTTCTAAATGCGCCAATAAATACTAATTTTGAGGTCAATATATACTAATTAACAATATAAAATGATTATATTCCATATAGCAAAATTTGAAATTTCCAAAACGTGACTAAAAACGCCTTTTTTGGCCTGTTTTTTCGAAATTTAGCTTGCGACGCAGAAAATTTGGCCAGTATTTTTGGTGCTTTGGGAGAGCTCGGAAAATCAATATGGTCGACCTAAAAAAAGGTCGACAACATTTTTCGAAAATGCCACCCTCCCTTCCCTCTACCTCGAGTAAATCCTAGATGCGCCCCTGAAGCAAAAAAGTCACACCAGGTCCTACACTTTCAATCCTGCTCCTAAATTAATTTCGTCAACAACAGGTAGTTTGACTATATCATATATCCCTATTCTGACCGTTTTCTAAACTGCGTGGAATTAATTTCAAACTTTTTCCCCTGATTCATCGCTCTGATGGCTTTAATGTTAATCGCTTGACCCTGAACTGAGCACAACGCTTTGTGGACAGTCGGGAGGCAATTGAACTGGTCAGCCAATCCCAACCTACATACACGTATTGTCCGTAGTTGACAAATTAATACTTCTAAATGCACTTTCATGACCATCTGCCGCAGGTTCACACACATTACATGCACATTCATAGAAACAATTCAAACTAACAATGCAACCACCTAACTTAATTTCACGGAAACTCACTGTCACATCCACACGTCACAACATCGACATTATTGAACCAAAAAAAATATTTACATGACAAATTGTCTTTTATCAGTTATTTCACAGCACAAAACCGATGCAACTTGCCATTACAGAACGGATGATTATTCTAGTCCCATGCTTCTTGTTGTTTTCTATGAACTAGGATGAAATTAGTGAACAACAGTGAACAAGTCAAGTTTTCATGCTACGTTCTCACATTCACGGAATCCGAATCGAGTTCGTTTCTTTTTGACTTCACCTGTTTATTATTATTTGTTCCGCAGCGAGCTGCCGACCGGTTATTTCGATGACGAGACGGCAGAAGTCTACGAGCCATCGAGCGGCTACTTTTCACGAGTCTCGCTTTGTACTTCAACAGCGAAACGTCAATACTTTTCTCATTTGCGTTCGATGACGATTGAGACGTCGGCGATGCTATGTCTTGTTGGTTTAATTTGAGAGGGGGCAGAGTTATTGCCGGCCCATTTTGGGTGGGGGTTTCGCCTTCCTCGTTTTCAGGTATTGAACTGCTCTTGAAGAAACGAAGCTTGCGCGAGATAACTTTCTCGTTTGGACTTGACGCTTTAGGTGCAGTTTGCTGTTGCAAAACACAAAATTTATAGTCCAAGTTTTAACTTATGTAAGTCACGATGGTATAACAAAATATGATTTATAGTACAGTCACGATGTTTTCATATCCTTTACATTGTTACCATCAAAAGCTTTAAAATATTTGTAGCATGAAAACTGATTATCAATAAAATTGTCAAATAACGAAAGAGAAACTTTTGTCTTTGTTTCAAAAAAGTCTCGATTTGAAAATAATAATTGACTTCAGTGTCGATGAGAAACAGAAGTTTTGTTCTAATATCTTGTCAATTTGGTATCAAATACACATGATAATGAATTTAAATTATTACTACTTTTGAACTGCTAGTTTTATTCAAGTTTCAGACTGCATTCACAGCTTATGTTCAGTCAGTCATATGCAGTTCAGTTTCAGTTTAAGCTGAAGCAGACTAGAACCTAGTGATGATCTGAAAGCACATCGTTCAACTTAACATCATCAGTTCGGTAATTTTAAATTAAAACATTTTTCAAGATAAAAATTATGAACGCGAAATCAAAATTAGACTATCGAGGCGACAATTACCGGATTATCAAAACGTACAAATCAGATTTTCGAAAATTTCGTCGAATTGATTTTCTGGGCTCTCCCAAATGTCGAATTGATTATCTGAGCTCTCCCAAATCACTATGTAGAGCCTAATTTGACCAAATTTGGTGCGCCAAAGCCGTTTCCAGGCACTTTTTGCAAAATTTTGCCTGAAAAGATTGTTTTTTGACGCGCGTTTCCCTCTCAAAATTAGTATGTATTGATTCCAACGGAGCCTTTGAAAAGTTTTAGGGTCCGTCAGCCAAAAATAGATATCAGCTCAAAATAGTTCAAAGGGTGGAACCTTTGGGTAGTCAGGGGGTCGACTTATTGAGGGGTGGGGGTGGGGGAGGGGGGCGTTTACCCTGGTTAATACAGCTCCTTGGCAAGTTTATCGAAAACGACCAAGGATATGGTTGCTGAGAAATAGAATGTGCCTATAATTATCACCTCGAGCTCCCATTTTGATTCTATTGAAGGTTTTTGAACACAAGAATATATATTTTCACATTACAAAACAGTGTCTTTTTATAGTTAACGCTAAATGGCAATATCGGCTACCTTGAGCAATTAAATTGGTCAAAACATGCTGACAAGAGTGAAAAATTTGTTCCAAACGTCAAAAAGAAAAGTTTCAATTCAACTAACTTCTTCCAAATTCGTTGATTGAAAAGGATATTGCAAACAATTTGGCATTAACTATGGTTAGTTCAGTTACATCTGTTTTTATGATAACATCCAGTTTATCAATCAAGGTCGCACATATAAGAGTTGTTCAATTACCTGCACATTCGCGGTTCCTCCATTCGTCTGTTTGCGATGACTACTAGCTGTTGATTTCGCTTGTGGCGTAGAGTATTGAGACGTGTGTGAGTTACTGTCCTCGTTTGGGGATGTGTAGTTCCTGTTCTGATTGGGGGTGTGTTGTTGGTCGATCTGACTGTTGGTATATGAGGCTGTAGATGCCGTGGACACGGGTCTGTTGTTGTTGGGAAGGGGATTGAATGAGTTGCTGTTGCGACTGAGTCTGTTTTCTGCTTGGCTGTTGCTGTCCAACATGTCATCGTCAGAGATCATTCCATCATCGTACCCTAAAGTAAACATCATAATTTCATTTCAAACTATTTCATTTTGATCCTAACAAAATGTGTTTTCTTTTAAGGATGGTAAGGCAAAAACGAATTGTTTCGTCATATACAGATCTTAAAAAGGGTATGATTATTGATCAAAGCATGCATCATCATGTTATCAACGTATTTTGCTGCTTATGAGCTTCTTTGTTTACTCGAAAAAGTTTCTCTAAAGCGAGGATTGGCTTGAGCGTGTTTTCCCTGCATAATTTTTCTAGTCGTTGGTTCAGAGGTGTATTTCTGAAAAATGTCTCCAAATTCAACGATATTTATTATCTTTGTGTTTATGTGACAATATTGTTATCATTTTGTTCAAAAATTCTGTTTATAGTTAACTAGTAAAAGTATGTTTAAAAAGTATATTTTCTGGCTAATACACTCATTTTCCTCAAAATTTGGTTTAACAGTGAGCAGAATTAGTATGACATACTGTTATGGAATCTCCTAGGAGGGGTCTCGAGGAGTTGGATGACCTGGTTGAACTGGGACTCCACGTAGCTGCTCCTCGTCCTCGCCTCAGTCATCAATTCAGTGTGTCGATCTTAACAAAAACACTCGTCATTACACTTCAAATGAAAAAAGCAACTAAAACCATAACCTCATCATGTAACGACGTAACGTTTCATCATTCATTAATACTAAAAGCCTAACACGACAACTCGCAAAAAAAACCAACTTGTATAAAATAGAAATTACGACAACTCGCAATAAACTCGTAAGATAATCTTTAAATTATCCCTAAACTAAGAGCCGTAATCCAATACTGAAAATCAGTATACTTAAATTTTATACTTAATTCAAAATAGTTATTGCGAAAAAATATGAGTCTTTTTTGTTCCTTTAACACCAAAAATTGAGTCCAAAACCTAGATAGCATTAATTTTTATATCATCATTTTGGTTTCTAAATACGTTTCTACTCATTCAAATAATTTTGCAATTCATTACAAGCAAGCGCGGGAAACTAATCTTGATCTTTGAAGATAAAAAAATAATGAGGTTCGATTTAATGAAAAAAATGGGTTAACAAATTGGACATGCTCAAAAAGACATTGCAAATCACAATTATACACACGTGATGATTTACTTGTGGGGAAAGAAGTGGATCATTTACAATCAGTGTTGCCTCATGAGCGAGTAACTGAAAAAACAGTTTTCTACAGGTCTTAACTTTTTTTTTGCATTTTTCAAACTACAATTTCAAGAAATTCGGTTCAAAAAGGAGTAAAAAAGCATTACCGGTAAGTGCATAGCAGTTAAAAATTGAGAAATGTAGGAAAAAAAAACTTTGACAAAATTTCAAAAAGTAGTCCTAACTATTTGCAGTACAACTGGGGTGGCAAAATGTAAATTTCCGCAATACTTTTAGTGTCATGCAAAAAATTAAAGAAGGAGCACAAAACACGCGAGAGCATACCGATCTATTATCAAAACGTAACGAGCACTGTTTCTGAGGAGTGCGCAGCAAAGATGCCCAAAATTACGTCGGTTGCAAGAAAGATTCAACAAGAAAAACAATTTGGAGTTGTGCCAAAAACCGTGGGGGACATCGGTATTCCCATGGAACTTCAAATCACCTTTATGAGGGGAAAATTTCTACGCTCATGCCTCGGGGCCGAGGGATTCCGACCGACTTCTTATGTTCACACTGAGGCAAACTTTGACATTCTCGAGCGTTAAACAACTTGGCACGCTGATGGCACAATTAAAATATGTCCCGCGTTATTCTTCAAGTATTTACTGGACATGCTGTTATAAACAACTGCTCCCTCCCATTGGTTTACTTTCTGTTATTGGGAAAAAATTTGAGTCTTTTGTTCGTTTAACAGTGAAAATTGAGTCCAACCCTTGATTGCAATTATTTTTATATCCTCAATTTGGTTTCTAACTACGTTTCTACTCATTCGAATAATATTGCAATTCACTACAAGCAAGCGCGGGAAACTAATCTTGATCTTTGAAGATAAAAAATTAATGAAGTTCGATTTATTGAAAAAAAAAAAAATGGGCTATTAACTTGGATATGCTCAAAAAGACCTTGCAAATCAAAAGTATATACACGTGATGATTTACTTGTGGCGGAAGAAGCAGTTCATTTACAATAAGTGTTGCCTCATGAACGAGTAACTGAACAGTCAGTTTTCTACAGGTCTTAACTTTTTTTAACATTTTTTCAAACTAAAATTTCAAGAAATTCGGTTCAAAAAGGAGTAAAAAAGCATTACCGGTAAGTGCATAGCAGTTAAAAATTGAGGAGAAATGTAGGAAAAAAAAACTTTGACAAAATTTCAAAAAGTAGTCCTAACTATTTGCAGTACAACTGGGGTGGCAAAATGTAAATTTCCGCAATACTTTTAGTGTCATGCAAAAAATTAAAGAAGGAGCACAAAACACGCGAGAGCATACCGATCTATTATCAAAACGTAACGAGCACTGTTTCTGAGGAGTGCGCAGCAAAGATGCCCAAAATTACGTCGGTTGCAAGAGAGATTCAACAAGAAAAACAATTTGGAGTTGTGCCAAAAACCGTGGGGGACATCGAAATTCCCATGGAACTTCAAATCACCTTTATGAGGGGAAAATTTCTACGCTCATGCCTCGGGGCCGAGGGATTCCGACCGACTTCTTATGTTCACACTGAGGCAAACTTTGACATTCTCGAGCGTTAAACAACTTGGCACGCTGATGGCACAATTAAAATATGTCCCGCGTTATTCTTCAAGTATTTACTGGACATGCTGTTATAAACAACTGCTCCCTCCCATTGGTTTACTTTCTGTTATTGGGAAAAAATTTGAGTCTTTTGTTCGTTCAACAGTGAAAATTGAGTCCAACCCTTGATTGCAATTATTTTCATATCATCAATTTGGTTTCTAACTACGTTTCTACTCATTCGAATAATGTTGCAATTCACTACAAGCAAGCGCGGGAAACTAATCTTGATCTTTGAAGATAAAAAATTAATGAAGTTCGATTTAATGAAAAAAAAATGGGCTATTAACTTGGATATGCTCAAAAAGACCTTGCAAATCAAAATTATATACACGTGATGATTTACTTGTGGCGAAAGAAGCAGTTCATTTACAATCAGTGTTGCCTCATGAACGAGTAACTGAACAGTCAGTTTTCTACAGGTCTTAACTTTTTTTAACATTTTTTCAAACTAAAATTTCAAGAAATTCGGTTCAAAAAGGAGCAAAAAAGCATTACTGTTAAGTGCTTAGCAGTTAAAAATTGAGGAGAAATGTAGGAAAAAAAACTTTGACAAAATTTCAAAAAGTATTCCTAACTATTGGCAGTACTACTGAGGGGCAAAATGTAAACTTCCACAATGCTTTTAGTGTCATGCAAAAAAATTAAAGAAGGAGCACAAAAAACGCGAGAACATCCCGATCTATTTATCAAAACGTAACGAGCACTGTTTCTGAGGAGTGCGCAGGAAAGATTCCCAAAATTACGTCGGCTGCAAAAGAGATTCAACGAGAAAGAGACTTTGGAGTTGTGCCAAAAACCGTGGTGGACATCGCAATTCCCATGGAACTTCAAATCACTTTATGAGGGTAAAATTTCTTCGCTCATGACTCGGCGCCGAGAGATTCCGACCGACTTCTTATGTTCACACTGAGGCAAACTTTGACATTCTCGAGCGTTAAACAACTTGACACGCTGATGGCACAATTAAAAGATGGCCCGCGTTATTCTTCAAGTATTTACTGGACATGCTGTTATAAACAACTGCTCCCTCCCATTGGTTTACTTTCTGTTATTGGGAAAAAATTTGAGACTTTTGTTCGTTTAACAGTGGAAATTGAGTCCAACCCTTGATTGCAATTATTTTTATATCATCAATTTGGTTTCTAACTACGTTTCTACTCATTCGAATAATGTTGCAATTCACTACAAGCAAGCGCGGGAAACTAATCTTGATATTTGAAGATAAAAAATTAATGAAGTTCGATTTAATGAAAAAAAAGGCTATTAACTTGGATATGCTCAAAAAGACCTTGCAAATCAAAAGTATATACACGTGATGATTTACTTGTGGCAAAAGAAGCGGTTCATTTACAATCAGTGTTGCCTCATGAACGAGTAACTGAACAGTCAGTTTTCTACAGGTCTTAATTTTTTTTTACATTTTTTTAAACTACAATTTCAAGAAATTCGGTTCAAAAAGGAGCAAAAAAGCATTACCGTTAAGTGCATAGCAGTTAAAAATTGAGGAGAAATGTAGGAAAAAATTTTTTGACAAAATTTCAAAAAGTATTCTTAACTATTGGCAGTACTACTGAGGGGCAAAATGTAAACTTCCACAATGCTTTTAGTGTCATGCAAAAAAATTGAAGAAGGAGCACAAAAAACGCGAGAACATCCCGATCTATTTATCAAAACGTAACGAGCACTGTTTCTGAGGAGTGCGCAGGAAAGATTCCCAAAATTACGTCGGCTGCAAAAGAGATTCAACGAGAAAGAGACTTTGGAGTTGTGCCAAAAACCGTGGTGGACATCGCAATTCCCATGGAACTTCAAATCACTTTATGAGGGTAAAATTTCTTCGCTCATGACTCGGGGCCGAGAGATTCCGACCGACTTCTTATGTTCACACTGAGGCAAACTTTGATATTCTCGAGCGTTAAACAACTTGGCACGCTGATGGCACAATTAAAAGTTGTCCCGCATTATTCTTCAAGTATATACTGTACATGCTGTTATAAATTACTGCTCCCTCCCAATGGTTTACTTTCTGTTACATTAAAAACTCAACAGCAATATCAACAAGTATTTCAAGAGTTACGTGAACATGAACCTTTATTAGAGCAAACAAAGTTGTTATTGATTTCGAAAAAGAAGCAATTTCTGCTTTAAAATCGGAATTCTTCACAGCGTCAGTAGAAGTGTGTGTTTTCGTTTTGCGCAGGCCATTTGGCGAAACATACAAAAATTAGGACTGGCGGTTGCATACAGAAAAGACGAAGACTTAAGAAAGAAAGTGAATCATTTATTGCGCTGGCGCTCATTCCTGAAAGGGAAGTTGGCACTAAATCTCTCTACGCAACAACTGAGAATGAGCAGCTGCAGTCATCTCTCGATTATTTCGAAAAAACGTGAGTTGGAGAATATGTACGTGGATTTCTACGTAAAGATCCAGATATCATACGAGCTATATGAAATCAGTTCAGCAATGCGATAAATAGAAATAAAAAAGCTAACAAGTCGGTGGAAGGATGGCAAAAAACTTTTCAATTAGGAAAGCGCTATGCTCACCCCATTGTATCAAATTTCATACAGCAAATAAGGAGGGAGCAAAGTTTAACCGAAAATCGCATGAGTCGGTTCAAATCCGGAGAAAAGCCCTATAAATGTCCTAAATATAAACAATTGCAATAAAGTATATCAGAAACTCTTAAAAACTATGAAAACAATGATGAAATTTCGCAGCTGGAAGCTCTTTCATTTAACTTTGACCAGGAAAACTCCTTTATACAGAAGCAATTTTGACGCCCCAAAGGCTTTGATGTTTTACCGCTTTTTTGTTTCACATTTTAGATTAAAGGGAAATTTAATTTTCTTCCGAGTTTTACAGGAGTTGTCTCTTTCTGCGAGTTGTCTTTTTCTTAATATTTTGCTAGTTGCCTTTTGTTGCGAGTTGTCGCGGTACCTAAAAACCCTTTAACCATCAAAGATCATGTAATTTATATCAAAGATCATGTAATTTGTATCAATGGCAATTAAATATTAAACATGCCCAGTTCTACAAATAGATCTAGAATTGACCCAAAAACAATCCACGGTGAACTAAATGATCAAAGTTTGTGCCAATTATCTGCTAGCATTTAAATGAAACAGTTCTACCTTTTGCTTGGCTGCTTTCCAGCTCAATTCCTATCACCGGAGTCTGGTTCACAACATCGTCTCTCCCAGAATGCAACCCGCTTACTGAATCATGACTGACACTGACGTCACTCGACCCTCCTGCAGTCACTTGTTCTCCAGCTACATTAACAGAAGAATTTCCTGCAGCTTGCATTTGGGTTACGGTCGACGCCTGTTGCAGCAGTTGGGCTTCTAGAAGCGCAATCTTTTCATGCAGCGTGAAGTTCTCCTCTTGAAATTCCTCTTTCATCGAGTTCATTTGCTCCTTGACAGATCTCACGTGTTCCTTCATTTCGTTCGATTCGGTGGTAAGATCTTTGATGAGTCGTTTCGCTTTCGTGTACTTCTTTTCCAGTTCGTCTCTTCTAGCTTGTGTAGTTTGCAGCTGCTCCTGCACACTGGCTATCTGAGCCTCAAGACGTGGGATCACTCGGCCTCCCAGCTCATCTCGTTCAGACTGGATTCTGTCTAACTGCATCAGAGCTTGTTCCCGTTCTTCTTGGAACATCGCCCGAGTGCTTTCACTCTAAAATAAACATAGAATGATGAAAACGTGGCCTACATTATGTTGTTCAATAACAGAAATGCCACGGGCGCAAACAATGAACCTTGTCGTTTAGTTTCGAAAATGGAACTTCATTGCACAGAGGTTGAAATCGAAGCAGAGCTCAGCATAACTTACGATGCCAAACAAACAAAGCATTGCACACAAGAAATTGAACTGTTAAAATAACTAAATTTACAAAAATTTCCACTTTTTTTGATCTCTAATGATGTTCAATTTGAGGAAAACACGTCAAGCAACACAAGTGACGGCGTTGAATAGGATTCAGAAACATTTGAAAAGCCAGGACTAAGCCGACAAAAAAATTAGGTAAACGCCCGTTGAGCCCAAAAACAACAAATTGCCATGAAAAACTTTGAGCTATACAGTTTTGAAATTCGCAACGTTTACGCCATTCACCTTCCAGAAACACACAAAGGGTAAAAATCTAATCATCATTTCAGAAGACCTAAGATTAGGTCACTAAGACGATGCCATTTCAGCCAAGTCATTTAGGTTGAATAAAGTTTTTAAGCTTTATTCGAATGATGTTCAATTTGAGGAAAACACGTCAAGCAACACAAGTGACGGCGTTGAATAGGATTCAGAAACATTTGAAAAGCCAGGACTAAGCCGACTAAAAAAATTAGGTAAACGCCCGTTGAGGCCAAAAACAACAAATTGCCATGAAAAACTTTGAGCTATACAGTTTTGAAGTTCGCAACGTTTACGCCATTCACCTTCCAGAAACACACAAAGGGTAAAAATCTAATCATCATTTCAGAAGACCTAAGATTAGGTCACTAAGACGATGCCATTTCAGCCAAGTCATTTAGGTTGAATAAAGTTTTTAAGAATTTGAACAAACATAGAAATAGTAAACCAACAAATTGCAACTGAATCAAAAACGCTTTCAATTACAAACATAGCCAACAGAAAGTTGGAAAAGAGTAGTAAATGTAATGAAATGGACACAGAGGCGAAATTGCACTTCACATACACAAGCAAAAATATGACCGATAATGCTACTGGGAAAAACTGAATGATTAAAACTTAGGGTCTACAAAATTTCTTAAGTGACGCACGCCAATTAGGAGTCTACATAATTGTATAGCGATGCAAGGCAATTATGACGCATTAGCAGTACCAGTCAATTTGAAAAAAAAAAGTTTTGCCAAGTAAAATGCCTCAATTTATAGAGCGGACACATTTCAACTAGTATACGAAATAGTTCATTAAAAACATCCAAGCCCGCCCAGGTTTGAACCCTCTTATTTTGTTGTGGGTCTCCCCTACCACTACAGATCCATGATACCTTGAAGCTAAAGTGCTATTTGTAATATAATAGTCTGTGTTAACATCTGTAACATTGGCTGTACTTAATAGCTGGTTATTGATAACACATTTTGTCGCAACAATCTTTGCGACTTAGATCGAAAAAAAAAGATAGTTCATACTATAACACAAGCTTTGCTTTGTAAAAAGAACAACAACGACCTGTTTTTTAAAACAAAATTTCAACTTTTGAGTTTCAAAGTAAAAAATATTTAGCCTTAAGGCTCTTTGAATTTCAAGAACAATTTCTGATTGACACTTTTTGATAAAATTAACCCAACTTGAAAAAAAAACTGAATCAATAAGTAAAATTTTTATTCCACTGGAAATCTGAAACTTAAATCCATTTTCGAAACTAGAAGTTGAGCACGTTTTCCGTGACTTTTACACTTTTGCTGTTCGATAATAGATTTTGCCTTCCTTTCAACAAAAGAAATGAACTTAAAAAGAAATCAAGACGAACCGCAAACAATCCTAAGACAAATTTTAAGACTTTTTCCTTAAAAAAAATTTAAAAATCAACGTGACCGACATTACGTAAAAGACAATAAAACTCGGCGAAAAATAAGCAGACAAACTATAGATCGATAATTTTTATGAAGCCGAAAACTGATTAATAAAAACAGGTCCTAACTCGTTAACTCTAAGCCAAGTGTGCCGGAGAAACTCGTCAAGAAGAGTTTACTAATCAGCACGCTATCAAATGATTCAAGTGATCTTGTTAAACGAGTTGTTTACTTCAGAATCTATATTCTTATTAAATAACGCTTTTTAATCGCAACCCTTATTAAAACTTTCAGTGGAAAAAACATTATCTGATCATTGTTGGATTTATCAAATCATGAAACATTCTGGAAGCTTAAAAAAACTTCCAGGTGACTTAATTTGCCCAATAAAACGAAGAAAAAAAAACTCGTTGCATGAACGCGAGGAGCGGCGTCAATCTGCGCGTCTCAACCGAAATATCAATAATTCGAGGCCCATCATCATCCAAGTTGAATGCTTGAAGGCGAGTAAAAAATACTCAGACCACAAAAAATCTTCAACATGTCAGCAGTTCTCAGTTAAAACCTGAACAGCTCGTATGTTATTTCTTTATCGGAAATAATCTTAATTAACAATTTTGCAACTGCATGCTGGCTATGTTTCAACTTACGTATTGGTACATCATCTTGAGCTTCTCGAAGTTCTCGGCCGTCGGCAAGAGGTCCTCCACAGACTCACTGTAACCATCGTGCTATAAAACAAAACTCATTAACAAATATACCAAAACACCACAATCCAAAAATTTTTCTGATATTTGGCACGTTTATACCTGTATCTCAATTACTAAGCTTCTATTATCTAAAAATAAAAATCTGGTAACCTATCAAAACCTTAAATATATTGATTGGATTGACTAACCGCGAAAGATTCTGAGTCGCCGGCCGAGCCAGTGCTGGCAGTGTTTGAGGGTGTGTGTCCGTGCTGGTGGTTGTTCATACCTTGATGTGCCGCAGACACCGCCTGTTCCTCTGCGTGTGCGTCATGCAACAGACGACTAATCTCTCCGTTTTCCTGTTCTCGACCCAACTTGAACCTGAACATGAACAACATCTTGGCCATTTGGGTATAATATCGATCAAAGCCTCCCATTCAGACACAGCTATATATGCCAAAATTTTATTGGCAATATGTGATTCTGTCAATTAATCTGAATCAAAACTGCCCATTTATTTTGACGTCAAAACTCAATTTTTTTACTCATGGAGTCCAAACAGCACCCTTTTGATCGATTAAGTTGCTCAAGGTCACTGCTAACTAATAAGTATGAACTATAATAAGACTAAAATAAATATCCACTGCTCGTCTTCAGAACAAAATCCCAAAAATAAGCACAACGAAAAAAATGCGATAAGATAACATGAACAAAAAAATTCAATAGTCAGTTTCGTTTCAATTTTGTTTTTGATATATGCCAACTATTGCGCCATTTTGTCTCACTTTATATGAAGTCTTCTTAATAAAACGTTTTTTTTTCCATGTAAATGGCATTAGATCATTGATATACAACAGCAGTTAGACGGCTTGGTAATCTAAAAGCACTGGCAGTCTCCTAAGCATTTGCGGAATTTCTATTGCTATTTCCATCAATCAGCTTAAATAAAATCATGATTTAAAAATAGTGCTTTTTCAGATTAAGAAAGGATACACGTCACTGTAGCAACAACTTATCAATCGATCAAACCCTATTTGATTATGATCTACTTAAGTGATCGATGGAATACCAACTGAATTTGTACTAATGGGCTCCTTTCATCATTTATGTTGACCAATGAGCGAATTCAACGTATATTTAGGAATATATAATTTAGTTAGATAGAAAGAGAAGAGATTGCGAGGAGTTTGACCACTAATAAATGTATGTTGTATATGTGTGGATGGGGTGGGGGGAGGGGTGGCTGCGATGGGAAGGGGGAGGGGTACTGGACTAACTTGACTACACTCTCGGTGCTCTTGAGGACTGTGGCTGCGAACACCTGTGTCACCCCCACCAGGCTCTGTCCATTCACTTCTATGATCATGTCCCCCACACAGATTCTAAAATAACAACACAATACTCAATGCATACAGTGCAACACACGCACACACACATATTGCACAGCATCGGAGAAAGATAGCAAAGTACAAAAAATCACGTCTCTTTAAAGGGGAATTTTTAGTATTTAAATACCTCAGAATTTTCTAGAATAACAAACATAGCCAACAGAACGCAAGTAAACAAAATAAATAGCCTATTTTTTGAAAAAACTTCATATTAAAGAAAAAATAAATGCCCTTCAAGCTCTTTGAATTTCGGGAACAACTTATAATTGACACTACTTCGATTGAATAAACCCAATTTCAGAAGAATGGATCAACAGGTAATTTCTAATTCCGCTGAGATATCTGAAAATTAAATTCCACTTTTGAAATTGGAAGTCGATCAGGTTTTCTTTGACCTTTACAATTTCGCTATTCGAGTTTGCCTTCCTTTTAACAAAGGAAAGGAACTAAATTTACGAAAATTACGAAAAATTTGAGCCTAACAATATTAAAATTTTCACTAAGAAAAAAACAAAAAAATCATAAGCACCTATATAAGAGTCTGAACTACGTTCATCAACTCTGAATAATAAAAAAAAGGTTAAATCTATTTAGGAGTTTTCGGAGCCTGAAAATTCCATAGTAGATTTATTACATCTCTGCCATGTTATAAAGCTCTGAATTTATTCAGATCGTCTAAAAATGTACCATAAAGTAACATTACTTGGTTATTTGAATGAGTTTCTCGCAATCTTACTTTCCGCTCTGAGCAGCAGCTCCATTGGGGTTCATAGTCTTGATGAATATGCCCAGTTTCTCCACACCCGCATCCGCACCCACCCCCATGCCAATGATGCTGAGACCCAGGCCAGTGTTGCTCTTGTCCAGCTCCACGTCAAACAGTGTCATCTTGTCGATTCTCTTCTCCAACTCATACTCGGCCGATGCTCCCACTGGATCGATCTGGTCATTCCTCCGGTCAAGATCATTCATCGAGTACGTATATGACATCTGCAATTCATGCACGCAAATATTTCAGCAAAATCTGATATCTCGATAGATTATTGTTCATTATGGCGTATGGCAACCATCCGTTAGACAAACAACCATTTAATACACCAGCTTCAACTTTCGACGAGTTGTGTAGCGATAACATAGAAGTTAAATATTATGCAATATTCATTCACCTGACTTATGTTTTTCATGTTTTGGGCCGCCTAATCAATACACACATTTTAAAACATTTTGTTTCTGTACACAGAAATTTAGTTGAAATATTTCTCAAGTAGTTTGATTCACTGCAGAGGGATTGAAAAATATACATCACTTAACTCCGATTAAGGCTTCTTTGAGGTATCTTAGTTTTTTCTTAGAACAAATGACAATCCCAAATCCAAAGCTCCGTAACAATCACGGATGTGCACGGAGCGTTGTATTTGGGGATTTTTGCATGTTTTGGGGATTAAAAAATTAAAGCAGCACTTTTTAAAATTCCAAGCTTTTTTTTTACCGTTTATTATCCTTACGATGTTTTTAAAAGAGTAATGCAAGGAAACTGTTACGAAATTAATCCGTATCTTATCATACCTTTATATTACTTGTGGAAAATACGACTTTCTTTTTTCGTGTCATTTCATCATCCACTACGTAGAGATCTTCTTCCAGGGGAGCGGGAAGTCCGGCGATTTCATCTTCCTCTTGTAAACCCTCGTACACCTCTTTCCACATAAGACTTTCATCATCAGGTGGATCATACTCCTCAATTTCCTCATAATTATCTGACTGGTCGCGATCTTCAATAACTTCTGCTGCTTCGACGTTGGCGAGAATGTTTTTCTCATATGCCTCGCTTTCTGACTCAACCACGTCACTTTTTACATCTTTGGCATCCTCTGCCAAGTTGAATTCAGCTGGTAACTCGTTTCCTAAATCATATTCGTCTTCATTCGCGCTTTCAGTCTCATCTCCCATTTCCGTCTCAGTATCATCATTGCCTTCTTTTTCTAAATTTAGCATATCAGCAGTTTTGTTTTCCGACAATTTATTTTTATCGTCATTTTCACTGGCTATTTTTTCTTCGGGTTCAGGTTTTTCAGTTCGAGCCTCTGTTTCCAACGCAGTTTCTTGTTTAATCGAATTAGACGAGGGGATGAAGTTTTCTTCAACTGACCCGCTATAAACTGTGGGTTCTTCTTCAATGGAATCATCGAATGGTTTTTTAGTATCCACGCTAGATTCTACCACTTCGAGTTCTGTTTTTAAAGCTGAAACGGTTTCGAGTTGCTCTGCTTCATGATCAGCCGGTAACGGCTGTTCATTGACAGATTCTCCTGAGGTCACTACCAAGTCGCCAGTTGATGTCGGCGGAGACGGATCAGCCTGACCTTCAGGACTTAACCTAGGACCTAAGCTGTCTATGATGTTGTCACTATTATCGACAAAAGATGATCTTTTAGGCGAATCTGGAAGCAATCGATTCAAAGTTGAAGTTATAGGCGATGACTTTTCGGCATACGAGTTAGATGCGTTGCTATTTGAAATTCCATGGACAGGTTTGATTGGAACAGGAGGTGAAACCTTAGTTCCATTAGGAGAACGATTTTTAAAAGAAGTTCTTGGAACTTTCGATACATTGGTTCGATTTGGGGACTCAATTGAAGGCATATGCGATCGCGTCATATTCTCAAACAACGCTTTTGCGGATGCAAACCTTTCTGTATACGTTTTCGCATCTTCGGGTGCGTCTGCTTCAAATTCGACGGATAATCGGTTAAAACTTTCTCGAGCTTTTCGGTTCCCTCCTATTCTTCTAAAGGTAACTTCAGCTGGAGACGAAGGCAAACTTCCACTCATTTCACTAGGTCGCAAACTTGTTGTCGACTCATCATCTGGATTTCTGGGTGGAAGCGATTTCCTCTGCAAGGGAGGAGAATTCACCGAATAACCCGAGAGACGGTTATTGGTTGGAGTCTCCTGACCAGCGGAGTTATAGTTCTCAAACATTTCAAAAAATTATTTGGCTCATAATTAAACTGAAACAGCGTCTGCAAAAGTTTTGGGCACAGCGAAAGGGAGCTCTTTAAAGCAGCTCATAATGTTCTGTTATTCAACTTTTTAACATTATAACAAATACCATACCCTAAAATACAGATATGACTGTCCTGAACCTCAATTTTTCTTTAGAGGTGAGCAAAAAGTTGAAACACTAGTCGAAGCTGAACTTCACATCACTTGCGATAAAAATCTGAGTGACCTTGATTTCCGGCAAATGAAAATCAAATGAAAATTAAAAAAAACTTTAAATTTTTACCAAGAGCTTTCAAAATGCTAAAAAAGCCAAAACTTGCGGGAACTATGCAGACAAAAATTAGCAGACACAAATTTCCAAAAACTTTCAGTTTCCACAAAAAAAAAACAAGAGTCGACTGGAATCAAACTTCTGGGATTTATTGTCTCAAGCATGGGTGTTACTACTGCACCAAATTCAGAACACTCCTTAATTTTAACACAAGCGATGACCGATAACGCAAAAATATGACCGATAACGCTACTGGGAAAAACTGAATGAGTAAAACTTCAAACTACAAAATTTCTTAAGCGACGCACGCCAATTATGAGTCTACATAACTGCTAAATGACACAAGCCAATTATGAGGCATTAGCAGTACCAGTCAATTTGAAAAAAAACTTACCAACTAAAATGTCTCAATTTATAGAGCGGACGCATTTTAACTAGTATATGAAAAAGTTCATTTAAAACATCCGACCCTGCCCAGGTTCTAACCCTCTTATTTTGTTACGGGTCTCCTTCCCTACAGATCTTTGGTACCTTGAAGCTAACGTGCTATTTGTAGTAAAATAGTCCGTGTTAATATCCTTGGCTGTACTTATTGATCAAAAGCATTGGCTGAGCTGGTTATTGATCAAAAGGAACACTATCCAAGTGAACACTAATACTTGCGGCTTAGGTTGGAAAAAAAGAGAGTTCATACTATCAAACAATCTTTCCTTGTGTAGGAAAAACTTAGGCAAATTAGGTGCTGCAGCAACTAATTCGGCTAAACAGATAACAAACGAAAGTTTGACAGAGAAATTTTGGACTCGCAGACAATTTGACGATTACAAATAACAGGTGTTGGCCAGATTCGAACCATTATCTTGGTCTTTTTAGGCAATTCGTCAAAAGCGGGAATTGAGGTCTCACTATTGATTTCATATGAACCAAAGGTGAAATGATTCAAAAACGGCTTGTGCCCATGTTGCAGCAGGAAAGTCACATATAGATCAAAGGGGGTTGAATGCGAGAGTTGCCGAAACTGGTATCATCTAAAATGCGGAAAAATATCCGATGACGTATACGCATCAATAACCGAGATAGTCTGGTACTGTGAAAGCTGCTGCCGAGCTAAGAACAAGGAGAAGGATACTCCCCAGGTGAAATTGTTCCTCAGGTATGTGGATGACATTGTTAGAACAGTCAGAGGGGAGCCGAGTTGTCTTCTCGATGCCGCCAATTCTCTTCATCCAAATTTGCAGTTCACTCTAGAGAAAACTAATTCGGAGGGGAATTTGCCGTTCCTGGATTTGAACATAAATGTATCGCAGGATAGGCGTGTAACTTGCAGTTGGTATCAAAAACCAACAGATACAGGGACTATACTGAACTATAGAAGCTGCGCCCCAACTCAGTATAAGCGTAGTGTTATCCAAGGCACTGTACACAGGGTTTTTAGGAGTACATCTAGCTGGGAGCAATTTGATAAGGCTATGGAAACTAATAGGGCGCAATGGCTGACAAATCAGTACCCTGAAAATTGGTCCGCAAAGGTGGCTTCAGACGCCTTGTGCAAGATCATCGAGGGTAAAGGCAAGCCCCTGGATAGTGACAGGGGTTTGTCAGTTCAATCAACAAAGGATGAGAAGCCCCCAATGCTGATGGTGCAATATAGAGGTAACCAGAGCCAATATTTTGCTAACAGGTTACGAAAATTAACGAACGTTCAAGTGGTTTTCACCACAAGAAAACTACAATCATGTTTACCATCACTGAAGTCAGCATTTTCTAATGACCTCAAGTCAAGAGTGGTTTATAAACTGTCATGTAGTGGATGCACTTCCACCTATGTCGGACAAACTGTTCGACATTTGACCACTAGAATTGAGGAACATAAGAAAGCAGACTCACCGGTAGGCCTCCACCTTCAGCAATGCCAACTTGAGGGAAATAGCGCAGATCTTAGTTGGTAAATTATAGATAGGTCAAACAACCAAACAAAATTGCTAACACTAGAGGCAATACATATCAGGAAAGAGAAACCGGGCTTGAACACGCGCGATGAGTTTAGGAGCAGGGAGTTAACACTGAAATTTTAGTCCCAAAATATTTTTGGTTTTTTATTCAAAACGTACATGTCTAAATTGAAATTATGACTCAGAAACTTCCAGACAAATTAATTTTAAAATGTTTAATTAATTTTAGAGGTTAAAAGTATTTTAATCTTAATAGTAATTTAGAGGTCAACTGTGATTGGCTAATTTTTTATCATGATGGTTTAGAACCAAATTGTATGTGATTTATTGTAAATAACATTTGTAAATTGATGTTTTATCGTCATTTAGAGTAGTTTATTGTAAAAATCCTGACGATGCACATAGTTGCGAAAACGTTTGAAATTTACTTTTTAGCAAAAATTTCTGAAATGATTCAACTGATTCTATTGAACTAATTTTTAACCCGAAAAAAAATGTCTATACACCGTTTTGATAACGCTTGCTAATCGCAAACTTAATTATTAGGGCAACAAACCAACCATTAACAAACCAACCATTAAATTTTGGACTCGCAGACAATTTGACGATTACAAATAACAGGTGTTGGCCAGATTCGAACCATTATCTTGGTCTTTTTAGGCAATTCGTCACAAGCGGGAATTGAGGTCTCACTATTGATTTCATATGAACCAAAGGTGAAATGATTCAACTGATTCTATTGAACTAATTTTTAACCCGAAAAAAAATGTCTATACCCCGTTTTGATTACGCTTGCTAATCGCAAACTTAATTATTAGGGCAACAAACTCATCAAGCACAGTAAGTGTGAGTTGTGGGCCCCTGTGGAGTTCTCCTCCATCCCCGTCTCTATCCCGAGAGCAGCGTCTAATGGCTTCGAGCTTCTTGGCGCCCCCATTGGTGATACTGAGTTCTCAGTTAAAGTCCTGGACAAACGCATCTCGAAGGCCACCAAATGTCTTGAAAAGTTACCTCTTCTTGATGACCCCCAGCTCTCACTTGGCATCACTCGCACTTGCCTTGCTGCTCCCAAGCTGACGTACTCTCTTCGCACTCAGCCGCCCTCTCAGCCTGTCGCAGCTTCCCTGCAAGTTTTTGATGAACTCCTCCGCGATGCTCTTTCTGTCATAGTTGGCTCACCTGTTCCTGATCTTGCCTGGTCCCAGTCTTCCCTGCCTATCAAAGATGGCGGACTTGGCGTCCGGCAAGCTCGCGACCAACACATCCCTGCCTTCCTAGGGTCTTCGTGTCAGTCAGCTCATTTGGTCTCGTTTCTTACCGAATGCGACATCACTGATACGCCGGAGTTCCTGCGTGCCTCGAACGACTTCCGTGAACAGTCTGGAAGCGTTAACACTCCCGGTTTTACTCAAGAAGCTTTCCAAGAGAAACTCGATAAGGCCACCTACAACGCGTTCTTCTCGTCTCTTCCCGATTCCCGCGAGCAAGCTCGTCTTCAGTCGCTCTCTCTGCCTTACGCCGGCGCTTGGCTTACCGCAGTCCCCATTAAAGGTCTTGGCCTGCACCTGCTACCTGCTGAGTTCCAAGCTGCTGTCAGATACCGCCTTGGTCTTCCTGTGTTCGCGTCTGCTCGTAGGTGCCCCGCGTGTCCGTCTGGCATTCTGGACGTCCTCGGGGACCACGCTGTCGCTTGTGGGGGGAGTGGTGGCCGGATCTCCCGTCACGACAGACTACGGGACATTATTTTCAATGCTACCTCGGCTGCCTCTTTAGCCCCCATCAAGGAGCAACGGAACCTCATCCCTGGAGAACGGTCCAAACCCGGCGATATTTTTATCCCTACTTGGAGCGCTGGTCGCCCAGCTGCTTTCGACGTCACCGTGACATCCCCGCTGCAGTTATCTCTTCTCTCTCGTGCGGCGGAGACCCCCGGGGCGTCCCTGGAAGTTGCTGAGGACCGCAAAATTTCGAAACACGAGAAAAACTGTGAGGAACAAGGAATCTGTTTTTTCCCGTTAGCAGTCGAAACGCTCGGGGGTTGGTCCGCTTTAGCTATCAAAACCCTCAAGTCAGTTGCTATCCTCGCTGATGCCAGACGTTCTGGTTCACGTGACGCTCGTGTTGCCCCAGTTCGCCTTCTCCAGAGCCTCTCAGTGTGCCTCATGAGAGGAAACGCCACTATGATTGTCAGCCGGGCCATCTAGTCTTGTGCAGTTTATTACGTTTTTTGCATTCCCAATTCTGGTGCTCCTTTGTTCCTTTGCTGTTAGCGCATTCCCCCTCTCTTTTCAATCCTCAATGATTCATCCCACAATTGTTGTCTGTTTTGTATATGTCTGCCATAGGTTTTATCTTTATTATTGCTTATTTCTTTCATTAACAATTTTGCAATTGATTTATTACCATTAAAAAACGTCCCTTTTGATCGAATTTTGACGTCGGCGGCCTTAAAAGAAAAATTCATCATTTGCAACTTCTATTGCAAAGAAGACTGTAGTAGTAGTAGTAGTAGTAGTAGTAGTAGTAGTAGGGTAGGCTTTAGGATTTCTCCATGGGTTTTGAACCCTCGTTTATAAGTTCATAATTTTCCCCGGTGGGCTGCAGCTTCCACACCAGCAAAGAATTCTCCACATACACAAGTTGTTTTCTGCAAAATTTCTATTGAAGAATTTCCAATACGTGTTTGTTATAGATATTTTCAGGCTGTCATAATTGTGCCAGTCGGTCATATTTGGAAGTTTGACCTTGAGAAAAGCAAGAGCACTTAATTTTGGGGTGAAATTTAATTTTTCAAAAATTCGAATGGAGCCTGTCATGCACGATTTTCTCGCGATAACTGAAAACCGAAAAAGAGAATTCAGAACGATCGAACAACAATCGCGGGAAAGTTGCTAGATAAAACAGTGGGAAATTGCTATTCACAATTTCTGTCAGAATAGAACGAGAGTAGAGCTGTCCCATCTGAAACAGAGACAGGCGTATTCCCGAGAACTGGATTGTCATCACTCGATTGGATTATTATTTGAACTGAACTAGAGTAAACCTTCGGTGGAAAGGTGGACAGCTTGAGTGTCCCAATGGTTCACGAGAAACTACATCCTAGAGTTAAAACTTGTCCTTGTCATTGAAACATTAAAACTCATTTAGTTACATTATTTAATTCTCGAGTTAATTACCGACTGAAGTACTTCCCTTTCTTGAGTGTGCTACGATGTGAGTACTTAATTTAAATTTCTAGAGTGTGTTTTATGATTGTTTTGTTGAGGTAAGGCGAGTTTTAGGTTGATCCATCTGAAATGGATCAAAGTTCCACTGTCCAATAAAAAGTAACTTAACGGATTGTTCCAACCCGGTTTTTAACGGCGTTCATGTATTTTGGGTATCTAGAGACCTGAGTATGGGGACGTTATTATTTCTAGAGTGGGGGGATATTTTGGTAGTAGCCTTTAAGCTGTAACGGGTCGTAGTCTCATGTCACAAGCGAACCGAATTGGCTCCGACTGATTTGAGGTAGAAAAACACAAGAGATAGTGTCCCTGACTCTTGAGCCAATGGTTATAGGGCCTATTTTTCTTAAGCCTCATGTGTGACTACAGTAGACGAATGTTACATAGTGTTTTTATGGCGCTCCTGGGTGTTTACGACATCAAGACTACGGAGTCGAACCCACTTGAGACAGCTTCGGGCTGAATGCCCATTCTAGAGTACCGGTGGTACGGTTCGGCAGGAACGTGCAAACCTTCCGGTTGTACCGTGATAGCTTTTTAAGAAAACTCGAGAAAACTTCCTGGTACGCTCTCCGAACGAGGCTTAGCTAACCGAGTAAAAGGGGGCAACTAGGGGGACAAAAACACGAGCAAAAAGACAAAAAGGAACAAAAACCATAAAACGAAAAAAGACAGTGACTTTGACACCAGATTAGTTGGATCAAACCTTTATATTAATTAAATAGTATACCCATACTGTTTTACAAGTTCGATCGTTTCGATCAACATAGCAATTTAACCCAGTAACCTCAATAAAGTGCCCGAGTGTGGGGCGTTGTCAAGGGTTTTAAGATAGCTTGGAACTTAGCTGGACAACAAGGAGACTTGACTGGAAGAGGTGACCAGCCGAGTGGGAAAGTCGTTCAGGAGCACTTGAGCTAAACCAATAGGAGACTTGACTGGAAGAGGTGACCAGCCGAGTGGGAAAGTGGTTCAGGAGCACTTGAGCTGAACTAATAGGAGACTTGACTGGAAGAGGTGACCAGCCGAGTGGGAAAGTGGTTCAGGAGCACTTGAGCTGAACCAATAGGAGACTGGACTGGAAGAGGTGACCAGTCGAGTGGGAAAGTAGCCAAGAAGGATTTGGCAGTTCTCGAGTTCTCAAGTTGGGCAGAACGGGTATCGTTAAAATCCACATTACATTATAGGAGATAAGTGTAAAATTGGATAAATAAAATCCCCCGGTTTTGAAGAACGTTTTTACTTGAGCAGGCCTGGAGACAGGTCTACGGTTTTCTCTTGAGAGGTTTAGCACCCGGCGCTTAAGGTAATTTTAGGCTTAAGAAGGGGGGCTAAAAAGGGGGGAGGTTAGAAGGGGGGCTGGTTAGGTTAGAGGTACAGGCAATTAGGTACCAGACATTTTTTCGTGGCAATTAGGTACCAGACATTTTTTCGATAGAAGGTAGACATTTGTCACCTTTGAATTTTAGGTGGATTCATCTTTCTGTTTTTATTACTTTTTCTTGCTTGATTTTTGTTGCATTTTGATAAGGATTTGTGTTTGGCTTTTATACGAACAGGTGATCACAAGATACCTGCGCACAGGTTTTGGTTTCAAGTTGCTTGGAACATTGAAAAAGAGGTAACTAAAAAAAGGGGGGTCAGCATTTGGCCACTAAGAGAGGGTTTTTGGGAAAATTTTTACTAGAGCTTGAGTGGTGGTACAAGGTACAGTGAATCAAGAAGTCCCCATAACGAGGAAGAAAGAGGTCCCACCGCTCAGAAACTTGTCAACAGTCTTGGGACAGTGCAGTCCTGGACCAGAGCAGTCTTGGGACAGTGGTCTTGGGACACTAGCCTTGGGACAGTGGTTTTGGGACAGTGGTCTTGGGACAGTGGTCTTGGGACAGTGGTCTTGGGACAGTGGTCTTGGGACAGTGGTCTTGGGACAGTGGTCTTGGGACAGTGGTCTTGGGACAGTGGTCTTGGGACAGTGGTCTTGGGACAGTGGTCTTGGGACAGTGGTCTTGGGACAGTGGTCTTGGGACAGTGGTCTTGGGACAGTGGTCTTGGGACAGTGGTCTTGGGACAGTGGTCTTGGGATAGTGGTCTTGGGACAGTGGTCTTGAGACACTAGCCTTGGGACACTAGCCTTGGGACAGTAGTCTTGGGACACTAGCCTTGGGACAGTAGTCTTGGGACAGTAGTCTTGGGACACTAGCCTTGGGACAGTAGTCTTGGGACAGTGGTCTTGGGACACTGGCCTTGGGACACTAGCCTTGGGACAGTAGTCTTGGGACACTAGCCTAGGGACAGTAGTCTTGGGACAGTGGTCTTGGGACACTAGCCTTGGGACACTGACCTTAGGGCAGTACTCTTGGGACAGTCTTGGGACAGTGGTCCTGGGACAAGGGTCTTGGGACACTGACGGAAAGTACTGGGACAGTACCGAACAGTCTTGGGACAGTAGAAAAAAAAACCTGGGACGGTACAAAGAAGAGTAGGGACGGTAATTGGAAGTCTTAGGACGGTATAAAAATTGAAGTAAAATTACAATAAGTGTTTTGAGACAGATTTAAAACAGAACAACACTAGTCGGAACCCGGTACGGTTGAGACCACAAATAAAGAAAGTTTCAAGAAAGGTTTTTATCACGTTGTATATTTCCTTTTAAGAATTCTTTTCCACAAAAGATTTTATTCGTAGAATAGGATTGTGTATATAATAATATTGTAAATAAGAGCAATTGTAAATAGAAATAATGAGACGGAGTAGGGTACTTGTGCTCGAAAAAAGGTCAAGTGGATCAAACACGAAATATAACTCGTCGCTGCGCGGAACGACATCAATGGGCCCAAGCAAAACAAAAGATAACTTTTCAGTTAGCATGGTCAGCACGAGGAGTAGTACCGAGAACAAGACGCGAGAAGGTGCTAAAGACAAACAGGTGGAGCCCACAATTGAAATCGATCTAGAGACACCAGACCAGAGCGTAGATGAAGTGGAGAAGAAGACTACGGAATCCACACCGATGCCCCATATGGAAGATCAAAATCCAAAAATCGTGGAGTTTTCGCCGATAGACGCGTTGGAAGACACAACAGGCAATACCCGAGAAACGGTGAAAGACGACTCTCAAGTAAAGAAAACATCTTTTACAGAAAAGTTGGCGATGATGGTCGGAATGAAATCGAAAGACAACACGGCCGAAGAATCAAAAACTGAAAGAGCACGAACATTTGGGACAGTGAGCGCGAAGGCGACAGAAGCCGACCTAAAGGAAGAACAAGCCAGAACAGGAGCGACAGCCGAAAACAAGACAACTGCTGATCATGAAACAGCTACTCTTGAGCTTGGCGACCTGATGACAAAACTAAACCAGATCGACAAGAAACTAAAGTACAGTGAGGAAGATAGAGACTTAATAAGGAAAGAGTTGAAATACAACAAACACGAGTATCTGGATAGTTGTTTTAACCTGGCTAAAGCGACAGACGAGAGACTCCAGCAGATGTCAGACAAGGTAGATGCCACCAATGAAGAACGAGATAAGAACATCAAAAGAGATATGCAACAGTTGAAAAACCGATATGATGATGTCAACAGCCAATTAGGTAGCCTAGAAAAGGGGATGGACACAATGAACAGGAATCAGGCCGAAAGTTCGTGTGCAATACAGGCGAAGTTGGATGCAATCTTGAGAAATTCTACCTCACAAGAAAGACCGGCAGCGGATCGCACGCAAGGTACCAGAGTGGACTTTGTGGAACCACAAAGGAACAAACGGCAATCGACACCGTTGCCTTTAAACCGGGATGCGGTAAGCATAGCACCAACGGTTGCTAAAACAATCATGAAAAATGGGACATCAAACACAACGAGTGGTCCGGGGGACTCAACAGCTAGCAGCAACGCAGGTCCGGATGCCATGACGTGGGCAAGCACTTGGGAGATGATGAACAGGACTCTAGAGGCCTTCGCCACGAGGAACACTGACTCGAGCGATAGGAGAGACGGAAAATCAAGAAAAACTTTCAAGAAGCCAAAAGAATTCAAAGACGACTCCGATGGATGCATTGACACGTGGGTGGAAGTGATGAGATTACATCTAGAGCAAGATAACTTAAATGATGAAAGGCAAGCATGCACAGCCATACTCAGCAACCTGGAAGGCACGGCATTGAAATGCGTGGTTGCAAAGAAAGAAGAAGAACACGATACCGCGGACAAAATCTTCGAAATATTGCTGAATCGATTCGGATCAGGCATGAAGGATCACCAAGCGATGATGCGATTTGAAAAGAGAAGGCAGAGGGACGACGAGTCAATTGATCGGTTCCTAGATGACCTCGAGAGCTTGAGAAGAAGGAGTGACCCGGAGGAGTCGACAAACAGAAGAAACTTTAGCATTGCCTCGAAGTTCATTGATGGGGTAAAAAGTGATGACCTAAGAACGATGTTAGCGACATACTATACATTGTCGAAAGACAGCGCACCGACCCCAGAAGAAATGAGACAGAAATCAAGGGAATACATGCTGATGAAACCCAATAAATACTCATATTCAGAAAACAGGAACACGCAAGGGGGAAGTCAACCCCAGAGGTCGTCATGGTACAAGCCTAGAGATGACATGGACAAGCGCAGATCATGCGCGAACTGCGGGTCGGCGGATCACCACGTGGCTGACTGCACAACATAAAAACAAGGCATGAAGAGTCTAGGATACGCACCGGATGAGGAGGACATGAGCCAGATGGAGGAACACGAGTACTATAGTGGCTTAATCATCAAGATAGGCGCAAGATGCTTCTTCTGTAACCAGGAGGGGCACTTCAGAATGGATTGTCCCTTGTTCTGGGAAGCGGTCAAGGACCAGAGTCACCCCAAACATAAGTTGGCATTAGCGGCAGTGCAGAATCAGCGGAATAGACAAAACGAGTTTGAATCTAGGAACTTAGGAGCACCAAGCACGGAATTGCCGACAAAAACAGTGAAAGCTGTAACACATGTTAATGGTGCGATAGAGTCCGCGGCCGGGAACTCTCTAGAGATAAACTATGAGAAAGCGGCGACGGAAGCAATTGCCAAAGTGAAACAGGATCTGGCTGCGAAAGAAATAGAGCAACGACTGAAGCTGGAGATCGAAAGACAGAATTTCAACGAAGCATTAACCGGATCAAACCCAACACCAGAGGCTGTACCAGGCTCAACAAAGACCGGGAATTGTAACACTGTAAAAATGGTGACGGGAAAGCCATTCGGCATATCGAAAATCGGGGCTAGAATAATGTCGATAATCACAGTGGGCGGCCACGAGGTAACCAGAAACTTGAGCGAACCGAGCGACCAGACAATAATGCACATTGACGTGTACGCGGATTACTTGAGTTGTATAAGCCCACAAACGACTTCTAGAGCGCTGAGAGCACTACTCACGAGAGGGGGCAGCAAGTCGGTACGTGTTGACAACAGGTATACTGAAGCTTATGGTCCACACGAGGTGATGCTAAATATAGATGGAATAAACATCTATACCAAGACAATGATAACATGTGACGAAGACCTAATTGGGCAAATCTACGTAGGGAAAGAAGAGTTGAAAGTGAGATCGATTGGACACTGCGCTATGCTTGAAGAAGATGCGATGCACATCGGGACAGAGGCAGATGTGACAGGGCACGTGCTAGACATAAGTGGCAAAAAGACTCAACTACGTGGGTTACTTGATACGGGAGCAGTCTTGAGCGTCATACCAATCGAAACTTGGGAGCGGATGGGCTTTGACAAAGGTGACTTGATAGACTCGAGAATACGGCTGTCAGCAGCAAACAAAGGGGCCCTTCGGGTGCTGGGCAGGACGCCGATAATAGCCCTCAACTTGGGGGAACGTAACCTGTGGATGAGCTTTATCGTGGTAGAAAACCTAGATGAATCTGACCAATTCATTTTGGGCAGAGACTTCATCAGGAATTTCGACGTAACGATTGATCTAAATAACGCAATGTTCAGGATACGGAACCCGGATAGGAGGTACGCAATCAAACCGGTAAATTTAATAATGGCAAATGAAAACAAAGCACCGGTATTCTTGAGGAGGAGGGTGAGGCTAAAAGCGAATGAAGCGGCAATCGTAGGCTTGAGGATGAAAAATTACAATGAACTAAGTGACAACAAGCAAGTGTGTGTAGTTCCGAATCCTAATAGTCAAATTGCTGCTGTTTTAGGAAGATCCTTCTCGATAACGAAGAGCGGCCTCTGCGTCAGTGTCTTGTTGAATACCCTTGATATACCGATCACGATACAGAGAGGGAGGAAACTGGGATATGCTTTACCGGTTAAAACTCGATATGAAACGATCGAGAACTCAAAACCCAATCACAGGGACAAAATTTGTATCTTGAGACGATTGCAGAAAATAAAAGATTCTTCAGGTCTTATTAAATCACTTAAGTCAGAAACGGATGATGGGCTGTCGAGCTGTTCGATATTTCCAGAGCGACCCACACTAGATGAAATGCAAAATGAAAAACCGGTTCTGCCGGAGATTGAACATTTGAGGGGCAAACTGAAAGATGAACAGCTCGAAGCCATCAAGGACGTACTAGAGCGGAACGAGGAAGTTTTTTCGAGGCATAAGGCGGATATCGGCTGTTGTAATTTCGTTGAGCATGAAATAGAACTTGAGGAAAACGCGGTACCACACAGGGAGGGGGCGAGGCGCATGACCCCACACAAATCGGACGCGTGTAGAAAAGAAATCGAGACGTTACTAGAGTATGACATGATAGAACCATCCAAGTCACCCTGGGCGTGTGGAGTAGTGATGGCCAAAAAGAAAGGCGACCAGTTGAGGTTTTGTTGTGATTTTCGATACCTGAACTCCGTCACGGTGAAGGATGCCTATCCCATACCTAGGATTGATGAGAGCCTCTCGAAAATAGGTGATGCAAAATTTTTTACGACTCTTGATTTAGGCTCGGCCTTTTGGCAAGTACCACTAAGGAAGCAGGACAGGGACAAGACAGGGTTTGCCTGCGAGTTGGGTCTGTTTCAATGGAAACGGATGCCGTTTGGACTTTGCAATGCCACAGCCACGTTTCAGCGGTTGATGGCACACGCGCTGATAGGCGTGACGAAGAAGTATGGCAACCTGGTAATGTGCTACGTGGATGACGTGGTAATAGCGACGCCAACACTGGAAGACCACATTGAGAGACTTGACGAAGTGTTTGCATGCATGAAGAGGTCGGGGCTAAAGTGTAAACCATCAAAGTGCGAGATACTCAAGGACTCAATAAAATACTTGGGCAGGATGGTAGACAAGCACGGCATCAGACCTGATACGGACGCCGTGGAAGCAGTCCTGACCTGGAAATCACCGAAGACAGAGCACCAGTTGATGAGCTTCCTGGGTTTCGCTAACTATTATAGAGAGTTCATCAAAGGCTATGCAGACAAGGTATACCCGATGCAACAATTAATGAGACACAAGGGCAAGAAGTTCACGTGGAACAACGCAGCAGAAGAGTCATTCCAGAGAATAAAGAAAGAGCTATGTGAGGCACCAGTACTGGGTATGCCGACTGAGAAAGGGATGTACGTGCTGGACACGGATGCGTCGGTAGTCGCGATTTCTGGGATTCTCCACCAAGAACAAGAATGGAATGGGAAGACAGTCTTGAGACCAATAGCGTACGGGAGCAAAGTCCTGAGTGACACGGAAATGAAGTACGGAGCACCAAAAGCAGAGATGTTCGCGGTGGTTACCTTTGTCGAGAAATACAGGGCATACCTGGGCAGTGAGCCATTCAAGTTGCGAGTCGACAATCGAGCACTGAGCTGGCTGAAAACGTACTCAATGGACCAAAGTTACATTGGGAGGTGGATAGTTCGCCTGGATGGATACAACATGATAATTGAGCATAGAACACGAGATAAACATCAGAATGCCGACAGCTTGAGTAAGAAGACGGAGTTCTATGAGAGACAAGAGCAAAGAGAGGCAGACAGACCTGAAATCAAAGATGGCTTCTCCTTCATGGACAAGGAAACGTACGACAGTCTTCCACTCACGAGATGGCTGGACAAACCAGGCAAACCGATAGAAGATCATCCTGAATTACCTAAAAAACCTCCAGAGAAGACCATCTTGAAGAAGAGCAAAAGGATTCCAATAGAGATAATACTCAAGTCGAAGATCGTGAAGGAGACGCTCAAGGCAAAAGGCTATGATCTTAACCAGGTAGAAGCAGGAACTGCACAGATAGATGATGATTTAATGAGGTTGCTCGAGAAACTATCAGATCATAAGCCCGTGATCCAAGAGAAGGGTCAAGAGGAACCGGAAGTCACTATACTTCGGAGAAAAGAGACAGTGAACGATACTGACTCCTCAAGAGGAAGCGTCACTGACAGCAAAGATGTCGTGCGGTCACTAGTTGATAAGATCCCCGAAAACATTCTGGAGCAGACCAAGGTTAGGAAAAAGAAAATGACGTTCAAAGAAGATATTGAACACCTGGGACTAGGTCAAGAGTCCGGGGAGTGTTCCATGTTCACGGAAGAAGAAACCGGAGAAGGAAAATTGTCCGGGGAGCGTGAAGAATGGGATGAAGACTCGGATGAGAGCAGCGAAAACCAAGACAGTCTGTGCATGATATTGGCGGAAGAGAAGACAAGGCAACACGACAGGGAGTTACAGACGGATCCATCTTCAGGAACGTACAATCTAGACATACAGGAGCTACGAGGTGGTGAGGAACTTGAGAAAATTGCGGTTTCAAGGAAGCCATTCAGGGAACTATCATGCAACTCAAACGTCAGAACGAATCTGGTGCCAGAAGATGATATGAAAATCGTGAAAAGGATGATATGCGTGAAGCTGAGTGATGACATCCACAACCCTGGTGAGATGAATGGACAGATCATGGCGCTAAAGGAGCATGTCAAGGCGAGATACAGGCTGTCAGACCTAATAAGAGCCCAAAAGAATGACAAAATGACAAATAACTTCTCCAAATGGATCCAGTCGGGGGTCAAGGAGAAGGGGGAACTCGAGGAAGACAGCTATAAGATCTTGAGCCAGTTCTACAAAGAAAAGAAAGACTTACTCTATCACACAGCTGATGGGGTGGTAGCATGCAAGAGGAAAGATGAGGAGAAGATAATACACAAACACAACCTCATCATACTGCCACAGTTGTATCAAACGGAGGTGCTTTTCAGATCGCACGACCAGATGGGGCAGCAGGGGATAGACAAAGTACAACAAAGGATACTTCACAGGTTTGATTGGCCAGGGATGAGAAAAGCTTGCGAGAGATGGGTGAATGCCTGCCTGGCATGCCTCCAGGTAAAGGACCCAAGGAAGATGAAGTTTCCCCTCAAGTCCGTCGAGAGCTCAGAATTCAATGAAGTGGTGCAGATAGACCATCAAAAAATCTGCATGACGGAGTCGGGATATAACCAGATATTGGTTATAATAGATCACTTCACAAAGTTGGCGGAAGCGGTTCCGTGCCAGACAGCCTCGGCCGAGGAGACATGTGATCATCTGATAACGCATTGGATATCGCGGTATGGTTGTCCAATGACTTTCCAGTCGGACAACGGCAAAACTTTTGTGGGGGACTTGACAAAAGAATTGATGAGGAGATCGCACATTGCTCAAGCACACTCGACAACCTACCATCCACAGACCAACGGGTTGGTAGAGAGACAGAACAGGACACTGGTCAACATGTTAAGGGTGTACTGCTCAAGATACATGACGGATTGGGATAAATACCAGCCACAGGTAGTAGGGGCCTACAACAGTACACAGCACTCAACGACGGGCATCAGTCCCTTCATGATGTTGACGGGTAGGGAGAGAGCAATGCCTCTGACATTCTTTCACCCGGAATACGAAGGGAAAAGGACGTCGCCTCAGGCGTACGTGAAAGAAGCGATCAAAAGACAACAGGAGTTAAACGAGCTATGCAGGAGGAACACCGCGCAGGCGCAAATGAGGCAACGCAGAAAATATGACGAAAAAATATTACAAGCAAAGCCATATGAAGTGGGCCAATATGTGTGGGTCTTCCAAAATGTCATACCGCCCAAGGGAACAAAGAAACTACTCAAGAAGTGGAGGGGACCATTCATGATAACGGAAGTCCATCAACAAGGACGGTTCTATCGCTTGAGTACTGGGCGAGCGGCACATTATGAAAATCTGAAGCCTCACGTTCCGTCCCCGGAGGATTGGTGCATACCGAAGGACATGGAGGGTCTTGAGTACCTGGTGGTAGAGCCAGCGTGTGAAGTGAATGAAAGAGGCACCAGAGAGAAGAATGATGGTAATGAGAACTTGAGTTTGGACGACAATGAAAAGATAGAAGTGGAGTCTGAAGCAGGATCGTTTGTAGAAGAAGACTGGAACGACCCGGAGCAAGATGAGGCGCCGAAGTGGATGGAGCCAGATCGACCAATACCATCGGGAACCAGGACTGGCAATCGTAAACGGACCGGCATGAGGTACAACAGATACGGGGATGACTTCTTGATTGATAAGATACAGCCAGACAAATTGGGCGAGGAACTACTGAGTACAGGCGAACTGGAAGCCGAAGAGGAATGGCAGGTCATTGACGATGGTGGACACTATCCGCAGGAAGACTACTCGACGCCGGAACTGGAGACGGATCTCGAACAGAGTGAGATAGAGAGGAGGGAGAATACGAACTTGAGGATACTAGAGTGGATGCGCGATGTCAAAGACGAGAGCCGCGAAGGACAAAGCATTCAACAAGTCGATGTATCAGCGGCAAATTACATGAAAGAAGAGGACCCTCTTTTCGGATGGACGGCAACAGACAGGCCACTGGACATTCCTCAGGACAATTCAGACCCGACAACATCGACGGGGACGTCGATAAATATTTTTGTCCGGGGAGTGGGGGTAGGACTTACCCACACCGAAAATTTGATGATAAAGAAGCTCAAGGAAGTGAGAGAAACAAGCGAATTGGAACTGGAGGAAGAAGAGCCAGAGCCTACCATAGGTCGGAATTTCAAAACGAAATTTGAAATACCCAATGAGTACTCGGAAAACATCATGATAACGGATAGCGACTTCATCCTGTCAAACAGGACTAGCGCGATCTGCATCACGGCGGACATGAGTTTCAAATCAAGATTGGAAGCTGACTTCAAAAGAGAGTACCAGAACGTGGAGTTTCTATTCAGACAGAGGCCAGGACTGGGAGGGATGGCAGCGCTTCCACCATCAGTAGCACAAGTCCCGGGCAAATATCTGTGCTTCCTAGTGACGAGGGTCAATGACAGGAACACAATCAATCCCGAACACGTGATGTTGGCACTAACAAGACTACGAGACTTCATGATTGAAAGAGGAATAACGGAGGTCTCGATGCCGGTTTATGACCCAAACAGGGGCAAACTGAGCTCAAGGGAATTGTACGCTATCCTACACGTAGTCTTTGCGGAAACTGAGATAATGGTGTATCTTCACAAGAAATACTACTTGAGCATCGCCTGAGTTGGGCACACGGGGGTCTCGAGTTGGGCGTGAGGGAGGAGTCTTGAGTTAGGTACTGGGGTGCGGCACAGGTAAAGGGATCTTAAGACGCGATTGGCATGACAATTGAATTTTAGAAGAATTAACGGTGCTAAAACATAAAATGAATCTGCATGCTTTTAAGGAAAATTCCAATTGAATAGTTTTAAGTGAAATGAGAATGATAAGATTTTAACCATACTGGTAAAAGGGGGGTTTCTAGGTTAGGAGCATGACATGTTAAGTCTTAATGTGGTTTCTGTTTTCAGATCAAGTTTGAAAAACAAAGTTGAAAATCCAACTATACTCAAGCGAGAGACAGAAAGAGAAATCTTGATTGAACTCGCGATAATCGACACCTACAGCAAGTATTTGCAAGGGAACATTTCTAGAGAATTCTTGAGTTGGGTAATACATACTTGAGTCGGTAAGGTAATTCTTGAGCTGGTTAATACATACTCGAATCGGTAACTTAATTCTTGAGCTGGTTAATACATACTTGAATACATCCCGAAGTCACAAGAATGGCAGACAGATTCTGGAAACCTATGCCGGCGGCCCTGAAGAAGCCTACTCTTGATGAGCTGTACAGACGCCTGAGGGACCTGGATTATACCCAAATAGACGAGAGAATGGCGGTAATGCTGAATGCCATCCTCCAGTTGGAAGACCAGGGTGAATGCAGGGAGTCTGCGACGGAGGCTGTCTTGATGGTCGGCTACACCACCGAGGGAATATCAAACCAAGAACAGACCAGATGGTTGTCTTGGAATGTGGATGGAGGAGTAAGGGGTTTTGACTTGGCAAGGAATCCTGGCCTGAGTAACAATACCGAATATGGCGCAGGGGAATTCCCACTACCAACTAGGCCAACAGCAAGATCTACAGGCCAGAGCTCGAGTAAAGTGCTATCGATGACGCGAGCACAACAGACGACCGAGGCATATCCGGATCTTGGTGTTCTAAAGAAAGAGCTCGAGAAGACGCAGAAGGAAAGGAATAAGGCGAACCTCGATCGGGATCAGGCAAAGCTGGATCGGGAGAAGGTTCAGCTGGAAAGGGACCAGGCGGTCAACGAGCGAGATCAGACTCTGAGGTTGCTTGAGATGCTAAAGGCTGAACATGAGCAGGAGCTAAGGGTGCGGGAGAATGCCGCGAATTGTGAACAACTGAAGTCGGAGTTGGAGAGAATAGAACAACGACAACGCGAACTTGACGCACAGAAGGGAGCCAGGCAAAAGGAGCGAGTGGTTACCAGCTCGAGGCCAGAGTCACGCATGGAAGTGGATGAAGCCCTCAGGGCAAGAGGACGGTTCAACCTTGACCGCGAGGCCCGAGAACACATGAGTGAGGGATTGGAAGTCTGGATACCTAATGAAGCAACGTCCTCCTTGCGTAGCCTAGAGACGCAACCCATACGCCCACTGATGGATGTGGTGCTGCCGGGTTATACCCCAATCTCGACCTCGAGTGACAGTCAGATGAGCGGCGGCTCATCGCGTCTGAAGGAGCTGGGCGAGAAATTGCGGCAGAGAAGTCGTGAAAGTTCGGCAAGACCGGAGCTTCCCCCAACTTGGAGGGAACAACCGGTCAGGAGCGTCGTGATCTCGAGTTATAAGAAAAACACAGAGAAGAGGTACCACAGGCACAATCGGCTGAATTGGAATGCGGAACAGAAAGCCAGGAGGGACTGCTTTCATGATGCAGCCTGGGTGGAATATCTTGCGCCACCCCGTGTGCCAGAAGGTGCGGTCCACCTAATCATAGGGGACAGCCTGGTGCGGGTGTTGACCCGGATCCAATCGCACTGGCAGACAGGAATCTTGAGTTTCGCTGGAGCTGCCACGCCACAGATGTTGGCAACGCTTGAGATGCTAGGGATGACTAAAGTGTACACGGTGACCCTGATGATCGGGACTAACGATGTATCAAGGGGAGAAGCGAGGAAAATAACGAGGCTGCACGACAAGATGAGCTGCCTTCTTGAGGAGCTGAGGATCCAGATGGACCCCATCCTGTTGACAGTATGTACTGTCCCTTACAACATGATGTTCGATCAGCACGCCATGGAGATGAACGAGAAGGTGCGGAACCTAAACAGGGTGATCCGAGAAATCCACCGGAAGAGTGTGCTCCCCGTCGGACTGTTGGACGTGGCGGAGCGCATGGAGCACGCGGGATTCCCTGAGGACACCTCCAATGATGGAATCCATTTCGATAGACCGAGGGGAGCAGAGTGGCTGAATGACGTCTTTCAAGGACACATAAACACGCTAGAGGCGGATCTGCTAGAGACAGCCCAATTCACATTAGGGCCACCTCCGAACCCACCATTCCTTGCCTCAAGGGCCTTGTCTGGTCGCTTGGGACCGAGGGTCGACACTAGAGACGGCTCGAGGAGCAACCAGGCCAGAATGCAGAGTACCACGCCGATGGAGTCTGAGGAGGTGACGTCATCAACACCTCCAGGCTCGGCGATATCCTCAGTGGTAGTGGCAGAGAGCAAGCGGGAAAAGAGGCCTATGGAGACCGCCCGCTTGAGATATCCTGAGAAGGTGAAAGAACTGGACCTGGAGGGTTTGGAATGCAGGCGGGAATTGGCGGAGACTCTGGGTATTGAACGAGTGTCGCACGAAGACTTAAACAGACATCATTGCGTGGACTGGTTGAAAGCTCATGAGGGGCACTTCTCGAGAACAAAACTGATGGAGACCGCGGACCTGACCGGAATTCCCACAAAAGCGATCATGGGACCCATCAACTACAGACCTCTCAAGCTGCTGGGGAGTCCTGGACTCATAGCAGAACCCCCCAAACACCGAACGAGCATCGCCAGGATCAGGTTGGCGACCCCGGCACAGTTGAAGGTGGTGGACAAGCTGCTGAATCCGGAGGGAATGGAATTGCCAGATGCCGCTTACGAAGGCTCGAAATTGGCGGAAGATCCCAGGTACGGGAAGCCCTGTGGGAGCACCCAGCTGGCCAAAACCTTGGCAGTTTACGATAGAGCAGATCCAGCTGCTGCGAGGGTAGTCATTGTGGCGGGATCAGACTTCGAAGGGACGTCTCCTAAGTTGTTCTGGCCGGAGACTCTGATATACTCTTTTCCAGGAGCTGAACTAAACCAGATGTTAACTCTAGTGGTGGCAATAAAGTCAGAGTTGCCCTGTGAGCCTGAGCTGCTATTGTTTGCAGGAATGAATGACCATCTGCACGCGACGGGACTTCTTGAGCAGCTGAAGGGCAATGAACCGACATCGAGGAAGATATGGGAAGCCATTCAGACGTTGTTTGCAGCAATGAATGAAGTGCAAGAGAATGTTGTCTCGAGATTTGGATCCAAGACGAAGGTGGTGTTCACCACATCCACTGGATACGCGAATATGCCACCCGCCCTACAATTCGTGTACGCGGTCTTGATCCTAATAGCAGAGGGAAACGAATCGGGAATTGGAGCCATCGAACCTGAGGCTCCGCAAGTCAGAATTGGCAGCGGCATGGGCGGACATATCTCATGCACTGAGGGGCTTTTATGGATTAGCCGACATCCTGATCGTATTGGACGAGGTGCTCTTGCTAGAGATATCGAACTTTGCCAGACAACTTAAGTTCAGCCCAGTCATCGGGGACGATCACCCGGCGATAAGCCAATTGACGGACAGCTTGTGGTTTCGGAGCATGGAGGTGAAGATCACGAATTCCACCGGCAAGTCTAGAGGTCCGAGCAACGAGAGAAAAAATGTGGCCGACACGGAGAAACAATTAGAGTCGATGAAATATCGCCTGACGCAAGAGAATGGCTGGTGGCCATTTTTGACACCAAGGCTGGAGAACGCCACGAATAAGACGAGGGAGGAAGCAACACCCCTCGTGAAACAAGTCTGGAGTTTTCTGGAGAAACAACTGGAGTTGGCCGAAGGAAGAGAGATGACGGTGGCTAGATTTGTCTAGGCCGCCAATGAAGTGACGATTGGAGGGTTCTGGAGAGAGCACGCCGAGGGTGAGCTGAGGACTAGAAGGGATCATGAGATTCTTAAGTTCTTGAGTCCCTGCTGGGGGAAAGAATTCATGGCAGGAATGTACGGCACCACAGCGACTATCTTTGGAGCCTTCGTGCAGGAGATACTGGGCATGCCCATCAGCCTGCTCTTGGCTTTATATCTGGTCTACCCCAGATATTTGTTCAACATGGGCCCAGCGTACATGTTTAGTCGAGGAGTAGAGACACTTCGGGTTGATGGGTATCTGGCACTAGTACTCTTGACCCATGGGGAATTAGTGTCGTTTCATCGATTGATGGAATATGGGGAGCCCCTGTCAATGGGGAAAGTCCACTCGAGTATCGAAACCTACTCCTACAAGTGTGCTGCGGGGTTGAAGACGTTGTTAGTGCAATACCTCATGATGCAGAATCGGCACATGACGGGTGAAGAGAAGAACCCAAAATCGAGAGAAGAATGGAAGAAGATGAATGGAGGGATGCCTCTGTTGACGGACCTGTGCCTGGCAATGAGGTCGGACCCGATGGGGATAATCCGGGGTCTAGAGGAGGTGGTAACCTGCATTTACGGTCCAGCAGTAACGTACGCATTCCCAGATCCCCTGGTAACAACGTATCGTTACTCTGTAACGCACTTGAGTCTTGTCAGCGTACTGGATGGGAAGGCGCTCAATTGGTGTCAGCAGGAGCTGCTCAGGGCACAAATGAGCAATACGGTACTCTTTGGAGAAGTGAAAGATGCCGAGTTGATAGTGTGCAACTTCAGGGGACAGATGCAATGTAGAATGGGAGGCAAACGCGAGGGCCCCATCGAGACGTATCCCAAGTTCTGGAACTTGAACCCACTGACAGCAGACGGAAGAGAGATCTTGAGGATTCCCGCTTGGGAGGAAAGCTTTGCACTGGTTAAGAGGGAGCTGGAGGCCATAATGGAGAAAGAAATCCTGCCGGCCACCATGCCTGAGTTCCCTATAGTTAGGAGGAGTACCTTGGGAATGAACAGCCCCTTGGTAGTTCCATCCATAATGGCGAAGATGACTACGGAAGAAATGCAGAAGTACTTCACTGATGGCTGGGACCCCCTGTTCGTCGGCTATACGGCGGCGGTTTACTTCCACACTAGCGAGGCGAAAATAAATTCGTGGACGACGCAAGCAAAAAAGATGAGAGGCTCGCAGCCCCCTGGATATGAGGTGCGAAAGGTCTTGAGAGCTCTTGAGCAGGAGGGACTTGAGAATATGCTACCAATATGGGATGATGGCAGGATGATCATGATGGAGGGGCATGTCGCGTTGGTGGACGACATGAAATTTGCAACAAGAAATTTGGCACCCTATGGCTTAGAAAAGGTGGAAATGAGACAAGAGGGAAAAGAACTGGATGCTGCAGGTCAACTGTACGTGGCCCTGACGGAATACAAGAGATTGGATCCGGCGACACCATCACCACTGTCAGTGGATACACCTGGAGACAAGAGGAGTGGACCCGTGGAGGACCGGTTCAAAAGAATTCTCGAGAGAAGAAGAAATGAGTCAGAAGAAGAGAGTATGGATGAAACTCTCAGCGAAGCCGGTGAGGACATGGAAGTGGGGAATACGCCTGAACCGAGACCATCAGGGGAGGAGCTCACCACTCAAGAGCTGTTGAAAGACTTGAGCGAGGAGAATTGGCCAGATACTGCCACCTCACCGCTGACCCCGTCCCCCCGGAAGAATCTGGAGTTGCCATTGGCAAGCGAGACCTCCAATATGGGGATGATACTCTTGAGCTCGGAGGAAAGGGAAAAGAATACTTTCGAAGGAAATAGGGACATGTTCCTGGGGTCTCTGAAGGACGATGCTTGGCAGGAGTTCTTGAGGGAATTCAATCAAGAAGTGGGCAGCGAGACGACGCTGGACAAATTCAAGGAGGAACTGTGGGACACAGTTGTGAAGTTTGGAGAACCGCTTCTGATAGGAACGGGCCTGGATGAGAAGGCGAGAAAAGAGCTGCTGAATAAGCTGATAGAGCTGAGGAATTCACGATCGAAGACTAGAGAAGAAAAATGTGAAGACAGCTCTACTCTGAAACAAAAAACTGTAGATAAAATAGTTGATGATACAAAAGGGGATAAGGTTGGGACTAGTAATATGATTAAAAGTACTAATATCCTTAAGGCTCGAGCAGGGGGGAGGCAAGAGTTGGAAGGGTTGGAGGTAGACAGAGAGGTCGAATCAGTGATGACTAACCACAACACCCTCAAGCAGAGATGTGAAAACTCGCAAGAGGAAGAGAGAAGTGGAGGGATTGGGTAGTCCTTCAGTGGATGCTGTCTCGGAAGGAAACTTGAGAGAGACGGCGCCCATGGTTTTGGCTCGATGCAAGACGGCGGCATACAAGAGCAACACGGAGCTCAGAAGACCACTCGAAGTAGAGAGGGAAATAGAGGCTCCCACCAGTTCGACATCGGAGGAAGACTTCAAGCCCCAGAAGGTAAACGTGAAGAGAGGTTCAACGAACGGGCAGACATGGGAAGTGGATGTCGGCAAGGAATGGGTCTCGAAGGCACACCTGGCCACGGGGAAGCAAGTGACGAGTGATCCACTGGAGAGGAACAAAACGAGGAACACCTCCCGGACATGGTGGGTGGCCCTCGAGACATTGAAGGAAATGGAAGACTGCTTGAAGAAGTTGGACAGTGGAGTGGCTCGCAAACGACGCAATTGGGCCACCCAGCAAAAGGCTGAGGTTAACAAGATAGAATTGGAAAATCAGCTGAAGAGGTCCTGGCAGAACTTGTTGAAGGATCATTTCGAAGAGGCAATGAGGACATCCTCATCAGCACCGCCATTGATGGCGAATCCCTTCGTTAGAACCGCAGGACAATTGATGTTCACCTGGAGTCTGGTGGGAATAGAGTTGGAGACATTGACCTCATATGACAGGCTGAAGTTGGGAAGCAAGAAGCTAGATGTGTATCAAGCACTGATGCAACACGTGGCCAGGGATAATTCAGGCTTGAGCCTGGCTAGGAGGAAGGATGCCACATGTTTCTTGAGATGGATAATGTCAATGATGTCTGACAGCACCATCTTGGCGTGCCACCAAAGAGCAAGCGGGAGTAAAACCGTGGAAAAAAAGAGTCTCAACGATCATCTTAAACGTGTATCAGAGTACTGGAATAGAAAAGGAAGATGGTTCCAGACTATCCCTAGAGAACCACAGAAAGCTAGACGAGGTGCGGAGGTTTTTTAACAAGAAGTTCGAAGAAGAACATGATGTTCACCGTAACCTGGCCTCGTCAGAGCAGTACTCGAGACTCAGCGAGAAGGGGGAATACCAATACGTGTCAGGAGTGATGGGAATAGCCTACAACCCCTTCTTAGACTCAGAAACTGGAGGCGCTCACAGGAACCACGAGGTAGCGGAGCTGCTGAAGTTTTGGACAGAAAAAATAGTGGAAATAGACGCGGTGGAGAAAGAGAGGCCGAGCCTGGGCCTGATTCTTGAGAAAACACCGGAGGTGGTGAGCATACCGCGCTCGATGGGTGATGGCAATGGCTTGTTGATCACGAACTTGGGAGTGGTATGGAAGTTACTAAGACCCTCCTGGTGCCCACATCCCCACGCGAGTCTGATCGAGGAGACCACCGAACGGGTGAGGTTAGCTCCAACGGAAGATGAAGATTTGGCAAAGTTGAGTGTGGTGCACAAACTGATCTTACCTCAGATGAAGGAGTCAGGCAAAACGACGAACAATCTCGAGTCAGCAAAGAAGATGGAGCCGGGTAGCTGTCTGGATTCTACGTGTGGGAGTGGAGAGCACACCTGCGATGGACGATCATGTGTCAGGATACTGTCCTTTCAAAAAGAAGATCTGGTTACTTGGTTTGAAGACATCACGGAAAGGGAGAAAAGTGAAGTACAAATAGTGGCGGAGTGTTACGCGAGAACTACGGTGAACATAGCGACAGCTCTCGGATTCTTCTCGAGAATGTGTAGTCTGCATTCTCTGGAGAGGCTAGAGTCTGAACACCATTTAGTGACGGCGTTGAGCGTGGAATCATGGCCTGGAGTGTTGCAGGTGACTCAAAAATATATCGGGAGCTGGAAGGTTGGTCTCGAGGCAGAAATGGGGTTTCCCATGAGCGAAGCTTATGGCCTGCCATTAAACGCAAAATCCCTGATAGGGTCAATGATGGCCAATTTGTGCGGAAGCCACTACCCACTGCACATGGCGATGGTGGTGAGGTTGGCTCGGGTACTGCATCACTCGCACAAGTTGTTGAGGAAAATCAGAGGGACAGTACCAAAAGAGTTGAGAGATGACTTGAGTGAAATCTGGGGAGAAGAGCTTTTGAAGTTGGAAAGTGAGAACACAAGCGATCACGAGAGACAAAACGTGATAGGAAAACCTGTGGGGGGCACTCCAAACATGGTAGAGAACGACACGATGCATGAGAAAATGATGGAGCTTGAGCCTCTCTTGGAAGCCTCGGGGGAGCGTAACCTCAGGAGCATTGAGATCACCCATGGAGAATGCCCATGCCACTGTTTAGCACAGACGGTGTGGTATCCAGACCACAAGAACCTTTGTCTGGTGTGGGATATGGAAGAAATTCGGTCGATCGGATTACCGGATCACCGGCAGAAGGTGACGCTCTTAGTAGTGAGTACGATGCTGGCTCTGAGATGGATAGAGGAGAAAATAACGAAGTATCGGGAAGCAAAGACGCCAACGGCTGAGTCAATATATGTGATAGACTACAGCAGGAGACTCGAGTTGTTTGAGACTGCATGCAATGTATTCGCCATACCAACGGAAGTCAGACACGTATGGAGCCGCTTGAGGTACTTTCCATGGTTTTGAGCGACACTGACGTCTTGGTTATACATGACAACGAAAGATCACATGAGAAAGCATCAAAAGGAGTATCGACAGTTCCAGGCCGAGATTGGGCCGGAAGCTTTCAAGAGACCCCTGTTAACCCATCGAAATGCGATCACGACAGGATGAAAAAGAGTGGGTAAAATGTCTAGAGACAATACCAAAGCGAGGGAATCGCTAGTAACTTGGCGAAGAACGTGAGCCTGAGCCTGCACAACTCCTTTTGTTTGAACCGGGAATCAAGGGTGAAGGCACTACCCAATCAGGCAAAAAGGTTGCAGGAGCAAAGGGAATGGATGCGATCCTATGAACAGCTGAAGGCTTGGGAGGAGATCGTGATTAGCTCCGATGATGAAGAAGAACTGTTGAGACAGTTTGCCGTATCCAGTACTTCAGGAGACGGCACCTCCAAGGCGAAGAGTGCGAAATGAGCGGATGGCTCGAATGGATCTTGAGTCTTGAGAGGGAAAGGGGGCTTGAGTGTGGATCCGGGTGAAACCTGGGTTCACGAAAAAGAAATTTTAACGAAACAGATATTGTTATTAATATGCTATATCTATTATATGAATCAAAATGCTGCATGACAATTTCCTGATTGAATGGGACAAAAGAAATTTTAAATAATTGGCTTGAAAAGCGAGAATTCAAGGGTGCAGGTGTGTGCAGATTTTGATTGCTGTTTAGCGATAGTGTGAAAATTTTACATGGCCGTGAATTTTGGGGTGTAGATAAGCTTAAGTCTGCTGCAAACTTCTGTAAATGACCACTGGCACTGTACCTTGAACAACACTCGGTTTTTTGGGACTCACTGGCAGACGACAGCACGCGATGAGGACTACGATCTTGAGTCCGGGGAGTATGTGCCAGTCGGTCATATTTGGAAGTTTGACCTTGAGAAAAGCAAGAGCACTTAATTTTGGGGTGAAATTTAATTTTTCAAAAATTCGAATGGAGCCTGTCATACACGATTTTCTCGCGATAACTGAAAACCGAAAAAGAGAATTCAGAACGATCGAACAACAATCGCGGGAAAGTTGCTAGATAAAACAGTGGGAAATTGCTATTCACAATTTCTGTCAGAATAGAACGAGAGTAGAGCTGTCCCATCTGAAACAGAGACAGGCGTATTCCCGAGAACTGGATTGTCATCACTCGATTGGATTATTATTTGAACTGAACTAGAGTGAACCTTCGGTGGAAAGGTGGACAGCTTGAGTGTCCCAATGGTTCACAAGAAACTACATCCTAGAGTTAAAACTTGTCCTTGTCATTGAAACATTAAAACTCATTTAGTTACATTATTTAATTCTCGAGTTAATTACCGACTGAAGTACTTCCCTTTCTTGAGTGTGCTACGATGTGAGTACTTAATTTAAATTTCTAGAGTGTGTTTTATGATTGTTATGTTGAGGTAAGGCGAGTTTTAGGTTGATCCATCTGAAATGGATCAAAGTTCCACTGTCCAATAAAAAGTAACTTAACGGATTGTTCCAACCCGGTTTTTAACGGCGTTCATGTATTTTGGGTATCTAGAGACCTGAGTATGGGGACGTTATTATTTCTAGAGTGGGGGGATATTTTGGTAGTAGCCTTTAAGCTGTAACGGGTCGTAGTCTCATGTCACAAGCGAACCGAATTGGCTCCGACTGATTTGAGGTAGAAAAACACAAGAGATAGTGTCCCTGACTCTTGAGCCAATGGTTATAGGGTTTATTTTTCTTAAGCCTCATGTGTGACTACAGTAGACGAATGTTACAAATCTTGATTTTCGAAGTCCACAATTTGGCTAAAATAGTTGTATAGCGTATTAGAACGTATATAATAATTTTCCTTTGACTTTTTCAGTCTTGTTGCATGAACAGCAATTTCACCACGTGTTGCTTGTCTCGTTTGTGATTCGTTTTTATGAATAATTGTATTCAAATCAATTTAATGTTTATTTTTTAGTAGTGAAACTAAGTACAATATGTTGTGTAATTCAAAGTACATTGAGAGTGGAAGGAGCTTTAAAAATTTCAATCTTTCAGTATAACTCATTTTGAAGTTATTTGTAATCCAAGAAGTCGCTCGTTTTTGTACTCTTTCTAGTTGTCTTAATTCTGCTTTGTTCGGACACCATGTTTGCGATGCATAGCTTATGATTGATACGATGTATCCGCAGTATAAGTTTAATTTTGACTTTAATGATGTTTTTTTTCGAGATATTTCGTTTGATTTTGTAAAAAGCTCCCATTGCTTTTGATATGCGATTTTCAGCATTTATGTGCCATTCTGCCAGATTGGCACAGCGCAACCTTCCGGCGACACGGAAGAAAACGAATAAAGGCCTTATTAACGAAAAAGTATTGCGAAGGAGGGTAGGAATATTCTAGAATTTTTATTTTTAAAATTTCGATCGAAGAGTGAATATTTCTCAGAAATACAAAAAGACGGCCATTTTGACGGAAAAGGACGAAAAAACAGAACAAAGACAAATAATGTGGAAAACGATCGCACAAGAGACGAGAAATACGAAGCCTCTTATCGTGGCAACAACACACGATAAGACTATTAGCAGTGGAAATTGGTGGAGAAGGAAGCTTCAGTGGGGAAGGAATATTCCACGGAACCCTCCCGTGCCACAAATTGGAAGAGATAAGGACGTTATCTCAGGAAGGTTACGGAAGTCTTGGTCCCCCAGAGACTGTTTTATATGAAGGGACTATATATAACTGACTTTGTATCTACTTGGATGTCGTAGAAGTCTGAATTAACACCGGTATTAATTGATATTTTAGAATAAGAGTAGCTAGAAAGAGGAAAGGGTCAATCCATCTCCAATGGATTTAATATAGAACTGTCACACAAAAACATATTAAAATAGGTTGTTCGAGCCGTGTTTTTAATGGCAATGACGTAGTCTGAGGATCCGAGACTCAGCTATGTGGTTGTGTTCGCATGTAAACGAAAGGTGATCAAAAGTCGTTTGACTGATGGCCTAAAAATAGTAACTTTTTACTTAGCCCTAAACAGACCAGAAAATCAACTGGCAAGGTCGAGACGGTAACAAACGAGTAGGATTAAGGTAACTGACGCCTGCCAGTCGTTAATAGGTACTTTTTCTACGCTCCGTCGCTGTGTAGAAAGTGGGCGAATGTTACATAGACGTTTTTATGGCGCTCCTGGGTGGGCCTGTTAAAGGCATGAGACCATCATGATCAGCAAGCGTTTCAGCGACGAACCCTCCGCTCCGGGCGTATGCCCGAGTTAGAGGCCTTGATGACCGTTATTGTACTTGGGGGAAGGTGCGTACCCTCCGTCTAGTACTATTTAGCTTTTTAACTTAGTTAACACCGAAAATTCCGGGGGCCGGAGGGTTAGGTGGGAAGTCATGAGCCCGCTTGTCCCAAGGTCCCGGGACCAAAAACAGTTAAAGAAAGAGCGTAAAACCAAACAAAAATAGTGTATAACCAAGAAAAAGCCAAAAAATAAATTTATTTGAAAACAAAAAAGTACAAAAAACAGTAAAAAATCCAAAAAAGACCAAAAACAGTAAAAAACATAAAGTGACAGTTTATATGTTATTTTCGGACGAGATGTGATCTGACCTTCCTATTTGTTGTTGTTTCAGATTGATCTATATCATTTCTGATAGAAAGATTGTGTGTTTTGGTGAAGGGTTGGATACCCTCCCTTGAGTTTAATTTGAGTATTTAAGCACGTTAATGGTGATTTTGCCGGTGACCGGAGGGTAGAGCAGCAAGCTGACCGACGTGTTCCATAATCAACAAGGACATCAGGGACAACATCCACAACGACTGTTGGGTATCGTTGAAACAATTTTAGTATCGTTTGGGTACTATTTCATTAAAACTTAAGTGGTGGGGGGGCACGATTGGCGCGGTCCGATTGTACCCTCCATCGATTACAAATTTCCGAGTTAAGGGTCTTAATTCGTGTATTTTGGTACAAAGGAGGGTATAGTACTATTCATTAACGACTACTAATAGGTTATTATCCTTATTATATATTACTTATCTCCTAATTGGACCCAAGAAACACCCAAATTTCGTCGAAAATTATCGATTTTTGACAAACTATAGACCCCCAAATTTTTGGATATCCGAGCTTTTCCGAACAGCAAAAAGCTTTTACATAGGGAGTAGCTACGTAGTTCGATCCCCCTAACTAAAGAAACCGCGTGAGAGAAGACTCAGTAAAAGTTGGAAAAAACCAAAATTTTCGATCAAAATTTCGATAATTTTCTGAATTTTGTCAATCTGTTTTGGGGATTGAGTTTTTGAGTTTTTAGGGTTAGAGCAAAAAAAAATTTTGTGTTAGGAGCGTGCTAGCATAACGTGCTCGGCTGCCAGAAAAATTCTTGAGTAACCCTCCGACTAGCTCCGTAGATAGAGCTAACGACTTAAGGATTGGAAAAGGAAGGAATCGGAGGGTCCAAATTTGATAGTTATTGGCCAAATTTTTGTCTCCAAACCAATTTTGATCCGGTTTTTTGCACTATTCCAGTGCCTTACAGGGCTACTACGCTCGTTTCAATTATTTTTAGGCACTTTCAATAGGAATTGCGGAAAAAGTTTCTCAGAACCTATATAGGTGGTGAAAAAAGGACAAACACGTTTTTAGCAATTTCTCAAAGACTAGCCAACCGATCGGGATAATTTTGGTACCATAAGTCGACGTTTTGGACCACTTTTTTGGACCGCAACCGTTTTTGGGTTGATAATCTCGGAAAAGAGAAATTTTTTAGAAGTTGTTGGTTCGGAGGGTCCAAATTACAGGTAACCCTCCGAGCGGCAGAAAATTTTATCAAAACACCTTTTTATCCTACTGGTAAGGTTGACCGTGTCAGCCAACCTAGTTTTAAGTCAGGTGGACCGCTTTTGGAGACTTTATCGCGGTAACATAACCTTTTTTCTTGATTTTTGGGGAACCATCCGAAGTAACCCTCCGGAGTCAGCTAAACCCCTTAGCAACCCTCCTTAGTGGAAAATTTCCACGAGATCATCCAAAGAAGTTAAAACAGCCCCCCATAGAGAATTTAGCTTGTTTTGACGCTTCCTGAAGTTAATTGAAGGCCCTCCGAATTTGGAGGTACCCTCCGAAGTAACCCTCCGGAGCATATTAAGCATCTTACTGACCCTCCTTAGTAAATTTAAGGGGACCCTCCGAAGTAACTTGGGTGATTAAGGTACCCTCCGAAGTAACCCTCCGAGGTAGGCTAAGTGTCTTAACAACCCTCCGAAGTAACCAACCGGAGTGACTTAAACATCTTAGCAACCCTCATTGTTAGAAACTTGAGGAAACCTTCTGTGGCAATTTGGGAGACGGGAAATATGCATTTAATAAAGATCATATTAGGACATTAGGCGTGCTTATTAGGATCATAGGAGCCCATTTTGACGCGGAAATTCGTGATCAACTTTGGATTCTAGATCGGGTGTATCAGAAGTACCCGAACAAAATTTTTTTTTTATTGTGATTTTGGTTGTGTGGTTGCCTTGAGCTACTTAATAGGAAAGTTCGGGCAATCCGGGAACAAATAAAGGAAGACCTCGGTGAGTGTATTAAGCAAATACACACTCACTTGAGAAGAATAGTTGTTCCCTACTCTCGTGCACTTGGAGCAGTCCGGGTGTGGGGGAGCTTTTTCTTAGACTATAGAAATTTTCGATCAGAGGTTGCCTTGAGCTACTTAATAGGACAGCTCGGGCAATCGCAGGGCACCTAAAAGAAGACCTCGGTGGATGTATTAGGCAAATACACACCAACTTGAGAAGACTGTGTCCTGGGCTTCGTTCTTTCGGATCGTTCCGGTTGAGGGAAGTCTTTTTCTTTAAGACTAAGTTTTATTAATCTGTTTCTGAATCATCACTGCTTTTTACCAAAGATTGTTTGATTTTAACAAAGCAGTGACTTGATAAATTGTGTGGCAATAAATTGATACTGACGAAAGGTCGCTGTCACCTGTAGGATATTCTTATCTGATTATCCATTGTGTTTTGTGTGTTGATTATATCTTGTGAAAATTTTGTGATACTGTTATACTATACAACAGGGTTGAGTTAGCATTATATCAATACTGAGCAGGCCCTGTGTGTGTAACTCTAGCTGAGTCACTAAGATTGTCATTGAGAAACCTAAGAGACATTCTTGATACTTACGAGATCGAAGAGGCAGCGTTAATTAATTTAACTTGAACTTGTTTGCGGTACGTGTGTATCGCCATTAAATCATACGAATATCGTTTTTTGTCACAAAGCATGCAGTGCAGGGACTCGTTAGGATCGACTACTGAGATTCCCAGGCTGAACAAGGGCAGCACGCGAAAATTTAAAACTAGGCGTAGCCAGTCCTCGTTTAGCAGCGCCTCCGACGTGTTTGCCGAAACCGAATCGACTAAAAGTCAACCTGATCTTTCAGTGAGCGAAATGAAATTAAGGAGCGAGAAAAACCTCGATGGCGGTCAAAGGCGGAGCGCCGAAGCCGGAACCGCAAGCGAAACGCTTGTGGACCCCTTTGACGAAGGAGAACGGACGCTTATTCGACCCGACTTTGAGCCAAGCGAGGACCTCGAGCGGGAGGAAGTCGAGAGGACGGAGGAGACCCCGGAGCGTTCCGAGGTCGAGCCGCAAGAGGAAGTGTTATTCAAGGGAATGTCCAAATCGGAGACCAAGAGTCATAGGTGGAGGAGAGAATATTCACATTCGGCTAATACCCACTCATCTCTGGCCAAGCAGAGCACTAACGCGATGATGTCGAGTATAAGCCCGAGTGAAGAACAACCGGGTTCGAAGGCCAAGAAGAGTTGGAAGTCTTTGTAAGATGAGCGCATGGCGTCACTACGAACTGAAGGTTTATCTTCCAGTTATGACTACCCGGAGATAACCCATCCGGATGTGAACTTCACTTCGTGCCCAAGGAACGACATGAGCAGGAAGGCGTCGTCCGCCTCGCCGACCAGGCCCATGTCAGATGGGATAACGATGGGAGCGTCATCAACGTTCGACAGATTGATGACGTCGATGAGCAAGCAAAAAGGCGGTGCGTCATCAAGCACCAGGCTGCAGCCGCAGTTGACCTCATCTTCTTTGGGACTAACCCCGTCATTTGGGGCCACTGGCGACATAAGTGACATGTTCGCTGGCGTAATGAATGGTCTGGATGAACTGAGACGGGAAATGACTAAGAGAATAGATCAGGTTGACGAGAGAGCTCACCAGGGTCGAGAGAATCTGAGAGATGAACTAACGCACGCGAAGTCGCAGTAGAGGGTTGATCAGGCTCAATTGATTCGCAACACCGATCAATGCCTGGCGGAGAGCCTGGCACAGGCAAACAAGGAGTCACAGGAAAGAGAGGCTAGGATGACGAGAGAGATCGAGCGATTGTTGAACGATCATGATAGTACCTACGCCCACACGATGACTAGCCTGGAGAAAAGGTTAGATGCCAAGTCTGACTTAATGATGCGGAAGCTTGACGCGATCCTGAATGGGAGCAATTGGCAGGAGCGTTCCAACCCAAGGGAGCGCTCACGCCATGCGAATGATGGAAATGGTACGGGCAGCAATGCCAGAGCCCAGCAAAGCTCGAGAACGAACTACGAACTTAGGAACAAGGAGCGGCCAAGGGCAGCCCCGTCGAGGCCTGGCTGGACGAATCCAGTCCCGCCGGAGGCAGATGCTACCCCGGAGACAAGGTTTGCCAACTGTGCCACAAGTCAGTCCAGTACCAGATCTGACTACAGTCTCACAGGACACGATGTATGCTTCGATGTTTGAGCCTCTGAACAGATCTCTCGAAACATTCATCACCAAACTCTCGAAGTCAACCGAGAGAGGAGAGAGGTCAAGAAGGACACTGAAAAAGCCGAAGTCATACAAAGACGAGTCAGACGGCTGCATTGATACTTGGATAGAGGTGATGAAGTTACACTTTGAGGAAGAGAGTCTCTCCAAGAAACAAGAATGCAGCGCGCTAACGAGCAACCTGGAGGGTACTGCACTAAATTGTGTAATGGCGAAAAGAGCCAATGAGAGAGACAACGCTCGCAAGATACTCGACATCCTGCTGAATCGTTTCGGCTCTGGAGTACAGGGGCACCAGGCTATGGTGAAGTTCGAAAAGAGGCGTCAAAGAGATGACGAATCCATAGACAAATTTTTGGACGACCTTGAATTGCTTAGGAGGAGAAGTAATCCCGATGAGAGAATATCCAAGCGAAACTTGGCGATTGCTTCGAAGTTCATGGACGGAGTAAAGAGTGAGGAGTTGAAGACGATGTTGGCCACACACTTCACCCTGTCACTTGACCAGGTACCCACGCCCGATGATTTGCGTATGAAGTCACGCGAATATTTACTCATAAAACCGAGGGCGTAGAACCGTTACATCAATTATGGTAACTATAGCGGGACAAATACTGGTGCAAATTACAGTTGGTACAAACCTCGCGATGACATGGATAAGAGGAGGTCGTGTGCGAATTGTGGTTCGATGGACCATCACGTTTCCGCGTGTTCTGCATACAAACAGAACATGAAAGCAGTAGGCTGCTTTCTCGAGGACGTCGACGCGACCGACGAGGATCACGAAGAGTACGTCAGAGGGCTCATCATGAAATATGGTCCGAGGTGTTTCTTCTGTAATTTGGAGGGACACTTCAAGTCGGATTGTACTCAATTTTGGGATGCAGTGGCGGACGCGAAACATCCCCGCCACGAAGAGGCACTTTCGGGTGTCAAGGCCAGTCGAGCACGTCTGATGAACGAGGCCGAGTCTCGGAGAAAGCAGACGACACCGAGCACCTTTACGACTAAGAAGGTAAAGACACTGCCTGACGAGGTGGTAGCCTCGAACTTGGAGGCAGAGTCGTCTAGCCCACTCAAGGTGGATTACGGCCTGGCGGCAAGGACAGCGCTGCAGAATGTCAAACAAGACCTAGCCACGAAAGAGGTGGAGCAAGGGGTAAGGTCGGAGCTGGAGAGCACAGATCTTCGGGAAAGTTTTAATATTCTGGGTAAAACGACGAAAGTAGAAGACAAAGAGGAACCCAGGAAACAGGGACTAAAACTGAACGTTATATCTGGGAGAACTTTCGGCATGACGAAGGAGGGGACGAAAGTAATTTCCATTATCTCAGTCGCAGGGCACCAGGTGGTCAAGAACTTGAGTGAACCATCCGAGATTACACTAGTCCACCTGGACATCTATGCCGACTACCTGAAGGAGAAAGATCCCAAACTGGACTCCAGGGCAGTGCGAGCGCTGCTCACAACAGGAGGTCCGAGGCTGATGAAAGTGGATGGACATTATATCGATGTCCATGGCCCTTACCCGATTCTAATGAATGTGGATGGCATCAATATCTACACAAAAGCTCACATAACTGATGCGAACGATCAGATTGGCCGGATATACATTGGTCAAGAGGAGCTGAAGGTTAGACGAATCGGACACAACGCGGTGCTCGAACAAGATGCGGTGCACATAGGTTGCCAGGCCGATCTGGCCGCACACGTGCTGGACGTGCAAGGCAGACAACTTTCAGTAAAGGGACTGCTAGACACGGGAGCAGTGGTTAGTGTCATGCCAGTCAAAACTTGGACCGACATGGGTTTCGAAAGGTCGGATCTCATACCGACAAACATCAGGTTGGCAGCTGCCAATCAGGGAGCTATCTATGTGACTGGACGAACCCCGATCATTTCACTGCAGCTCGGAGGAAGACATCTTTGGATGAGCTTCCTAGTAGTGGAGAATTTGGACGAATCCGATCAGTTCATCTTAGGAAGGGATTTCGTGCGCAACTTTGATGTCACGATCGATCTCAATGACGGGTTGATTAGGATCAAGGATCCTGAGAGAAAGTATGAAAAGAGACCCCTTAATAAGATCTTAATTAACCAGGCCAAGGTGCCGATTTTCTTGATCGAAAAGTTACACTAAAACCAAACCAAGCCGTAGTAGCGACGTTTAGGATGAGGAACTTGAATGAACTCAGCAATGACAGACAGGTGTGTCTGGTACCAAATCCAAACACAAAAAGCTCGGCTATTTTAGGAAGAAGCTTCTCACTCACTCAGAGCGGACTGTGTGTGAGTGTGTTATTGATCACAGAAGCAACAACAGTGACAATACAGAGAGGAAAGAAACTTGGCTATGCTTTGCCTCTGAACACAGATTTTCAGAGTGTGGAGAACTTGAAAAAGTTTGATGTAACTAGATGTCCATTGCATGCGAACCAAGAATGTATAATGAGGTGAGTGAATGAATTGAAATCTTCTAGGAAATTGTTTTCAATGAAGTCGGAAAAAGATGATGGGCTGTCTAGTTGTTCCAACTTTCCTGAGAGGCCGACAAAAACAGAGTTAGCAGCGAATAAACCAGTCCTACCTGAGATAGAACATTTGAAGGGTAAAGAATCAGACAAGGAACTAGATTCGCTCAGAGCGGTGCTAAGTCGGAACGCAGACGTTTTTTCGAAACATGCGGCCGACATAGGTTGCTGTAATTTTGTAGAACACTAGATTGAGATAGAAGAGGGCTCGGTACCTCATAGGGAAGGGGCGAGAAGAATGACCCTTCACAAGTCAGAAGCGTGTAGGAAGGAAATCGAGATGTTAATGGAGTACGACATGATCGAGCTGTCGAAGTCCCCATGGGCTTGTGGCGTGGTCATGGCGAAAAAGAAAGGGGGACAACTCAAATTTTGTTGTGATTTCCGTTATCTGAACGCAGTGACTACGTGACTATAAAGGACGCATACCCGATTCCCCGCATCGATGAGAGCCTATCCAAACTGGGAGACGCGAAGTTCTTCACGACGTTGGATTTGGGCTCTGCGTTCTGGCAAGTGCCACTCAGAAAGCAAGATCGAGAGAAAACAGGCTTCGCGTGCGAGCTGGGATTGTTCCAGTGGAAGAGGATGCCGTTCGGATTGTGCAACGCGACGGCCACATTCCAGCGACTGATGGCCCAGGCACTCACGAGCATCACTAAGAAATACGGGAATCTCATCATGTGTTATGTCGATGACGTCGTGATTGCAACACCAACCTTAGAAGACCACATAGAGAGGTTGGAGAAGGTGTTTTCTTGCATGAAGCAGGCGGGTCTGAAATGTAAACCCTCTAAGTGTGAAATCCTCAGGGATTCCATAAAGTATCTGGGCCGCCTGGTGGACAAACATGGAGTGAGACCAGATCCTGAAGCGGTTGAAGCGGTGCTGACCTGGAAGGCACCTAAAACAGATACACAGCTGATGAATTTTTTTGGGATTCGCTAATTATTATCGAGAGTTCATCAAGGGGTATGCTGACAAAATATACCCCATGCAGCGGTTGATGAGAAACAAGGGCAAAAAGTTCACTTGGACTGATGAGGCACAAGTTTCATTTGAGAACATCAAACGTGAACTTTGCGAGGCACCGGTCCTCGGCATGCCAACAGAGAAGGGGATGTTCGTGCTGGACACGGATGCATCAGTGGTTGCGATATCGGGCATACTTCACCAGGAGCAGGAGTGGAACGGGAGAACGGTTCTTCGTCCGATAGCTTACGGGAGTAAAGTCCTGAGTGATACTGAGATGAAGTACGGCGCACCAAAAGCGGAGATGTTTGCGGTGATCACTTTCGTGGAAAAATACAGGGCCTACTTGGGGAGTGCTCCCTTCAAGTTACGTGTGGATAATTGTGCCCTTGCCTGGCTGAAAACCTATTCGATGGACCAAAGTTATATTGGTCGTTGGATCGTGCGCCTGGATGGATACCTCATGATCATAGAGCACCGTACCCGTGACAAGCATCAGAACGCAGATAGCCTCAGTAAAAAGACAGAATTTTATGAGCGCCTCGAGGAGAAGCAGGCTAACCAATCGGAAATCAAAGACGGGTTTTCATCTCTGGACAAGGAAACCTACGGCAAACTGCCACTTACTAGGTGGTTAGACAAGTCAGGGCATCCTATACCCGGACACCCTGACCTTCCAGTGGAAACGGCCGCGGAGATGAAACTTTTAGCCAGAGGCGAGCCCGTTCCGTCGGATCTGCTAGTCCGATCCAATTTGGTACAGCAAGAACTTACCAGGCTGGGTATAAACAGCATGGCTCTATTGAACAGGACGGTGAACGTGGCGCCGGACGTCATGGGAAAGCTCCGTGACTTGTTGTACAGGGAAGTGGATAGGCATGATCGTGAGTGGATGATCGTCACCGAGAGAACAGAGAAGAGGCCAGTGTCCATTCGCAGCCGAGGCGTTGAACGGGATTGCAGGTCGATAGTCAACCAGCTGGTGAGCTCGATGCCGAAGGAGGTCTTGTTGAGAACTTCGTTCACTGAATATGGGACACTGAATCAGACCCAAGCCACTGAGGAAGTCAGGATCAAGTCGAAATCTAGCTTCGCGAGGAGAGTGCATTTCACGGATGCAAAAGAAGAATACGAGCCGAGCCCAGATTGTTCGTCCGGGGACGAGACAATGTCCGGGGAGTCTGATACCTTCGAGCCAGTCAAGGACTACTTGTCTGAGGAGTCAGACACCTTTGAGCCCGTGCAGGACGACTTGTCCGGGGAGAGGTTGACGAGACAATCTAGGGGCAGATTTTTGTCCGGGGAGTCGGGTTCAAAGCGACCAATGGACAGAGTTTTGTCCGGGGAGTCGAGAAACATCTCAGACAACTTGGAATATGATGTTGGGGAATCAGTCAACTCAAGTGTTGACTCGAGGCCCCAGTCCTGGGACAACACATCTGAAACAACTTCCAATTCCGATATGTCACTGATCGCAATCCACTCCTTATTGGTAGACTGGAAGCAGCGCGGGCTGGACCGAGAAACGCATCAGGATCCAGACAGGGACATATACACCTCAGAAGAAGAGGGCACTGTGGTAGATAATGCCGCAGACGAGCTCGAGCTGATAGCAGTTTCGAAATGCCCAGCCAGATTGCTGCCACATGGTACGGTCGTCCGTACCAATCTGGAACCATCTGTGCAGGAAGCGACGCCTTTGAAAAAGATATGGTGTGTCAAGTTGATGGACGATGCTCATGCTCCGGAGATAATGAGTGGGCAAATGAACGTGGTAAAGACGTATTTGAAAGCCAGGTACAGGCTGTCGGATCTCCTAAGGGCTCAACAAAATGATAGAATGACGAGCAGTCTGAAGAGATGGATCGAGAATGGAGCACCTGACAAGGGAGACTTGGAAGAAGACAGCTACAAGATCTTGAAGCAATTCTACTTGAAGAGAAACGACTTGTTGTACCTGAACAAGGACGGAATCGTAGCCTGTAAACGTAAAGAGGAGGACAAGGTCCTTTATAAATACAATTCAATAGTGTTACCACAGTTGTACCAGACCAAATTGCTCTATCGCTCACATGATCACATGGGCCATCAAGGCGTGGACAAAGTGTACAACAGGATACAGAAACGATTCGAATGGCCGGGATTGAAGAAGGCTTGTGAGAAGTGGATCGCCGCATCCCCGTCATGTCAGCAGGCGAAGGATCCCAGGAAACTAAGGTTCCCCCTGCAGTCAATAGAGTCGTCGGGTTTCAACGAAGTGGTGCAAATTGATCATCAGAAAATCTGCATGACAGCAACGGGCTATAATCAGATGCTGGTAATGATCGACCATTTTACGAAGTATGCGGAGGCAGCACCCTGCATGACAGCATCGGCGGAAGAAACATGCGATCATTTGATAAATGTGTGGATAGCGAGGCATGGCTGCCCCATCACGTTCCAATCGGACAATGGCAAAGCATTCGTGGGTGATTTCACGAAGGAGTTAATGAAAAGGTCGCAGGTAGCGCAGGCCCACTCGATCACTTATCACCCGCAAACGAATGGCCTAGTCGAGAGGCAAAATTGCACACTGGTATCCATGCTGAGAGTCTATTGCTCGCGTTACATAGATGATTGGGACTAGCACTTGCCGCAAGTGGTGGGTGCTTACAACAGCACGGAGCATTCCACCACGGGAATAAGTCCGCACATGATGCTAACGGGTCACAAAAAAGCGCTCCCGTTGACGTTTTTCTACCCTGAATATGAGGGGAAGAGGACAGCACCGCAAACGTACGTGCGGGATGTTATTAGAAGACAGCAGGACCTCAATGACTTATGCAGGAGGAACAAGCAACAGGCGCAAATTAGACAAAAAAGGAGGTTTGATAAAAGGACAGCCGATGCGAAAGCCTACTCAGTTGGCGACTACGTCTGGGTGTTCCAGGAAGTGGTTTACCAAAAGGAACCAAGAAATTATTAAAGAAATGGCGTGGTCCATTCCAAATAACAGAGATGCACCAAGGAGGTCGTTTTTATCGATTGAGCACTGGAAGAGCAGCTCATTACGAAAATATCAAACCACACAATGCCTCGTCAGAGGACTGGTGCATCCCAGTGGACATGTAAGAGGGAGACTATTTGATAGTGGATCCTGCTTGTGAAGTGAATGAAAGGGGTACTCGCGACAAAAACGACGGGAATGAGGTGGTGGACGATTGCGACCTACCACTGGATCTGGAGTTGACCGAGCGAGTAGAGTTGGACGATGAAACTCTACCTTATGCCGAGGAAGACTGGGACTGCCCGGAACAAATCGAAATTGACAAAGGAATACAGCCTGACTTTCCTCTCACCATGGAAACACGCCAGAGCAAGAGAGGAAAAAACAAGAAGAGATACAATCCGTACGGCGAGGATTTCGTTGTAGACAGGATAGTTGTAAGTGATGTCATGGACTCGCTAGTGGGACTGGACGAAGTGGCGGTGCTAGAAGAAATCGACTTGGTGAATGATATGGATCAGGATTGGATCGTCAATCGATCAGAACCGGAAGTGGAGTTCGAACCAGAAGCGGAACAGACTCATGAGCAAGAACTAACGAACTTGCGCGTGCTCGAATGGCTCCATGATCTGCCGACAGATCCAAAGGAAACGATCCTGACGATTCAGGACGTCGATAAAGACGGCATCAAATACATCAGTCGTGACAATACCGAGTCCAACTGGGTCGCCCCAGATGGTCCTCTACGTGTTCCACAATCCAACCTCGATCTCCTAGACTTTGAGCAATTGACGGAGACGTCGATGGATATTTTTGTCCGGGGAGTGGGGGTAGGACTCACCCAGACCGAAAATCTGATAATAAAAAAAATTGAAATCGGCAAGAGAAACCGGAGAACTAGAGACAGAGGGCAAGAATGCTAAAAAAACCACCTTTTGGACGAATTTTTGAACCGTATTTCGATCTACCGAACCATTATTCAAACAATATCGTTATAACGGACAGCGATTTCAGACTCACGGAACGCACGTGCGCTATAGCGATAACCGCGGACGTAAGCTTCAAAACAGCACTAGCGGCTGATTTCAAAAGAGAGTATAAGAACGTCGAATTTTTATGGAAACAGAGGCCTGGTGAGGGGGGGGGGATGATAGCGCTGCCCCCTGTTGCATCACGGATACCAGGGAAATATTTGTGTTTCCTGGTTACCAAGGCCACTGATAGGCAACACGTAGATCCAAAGAGCTTGGTATTGGCCTTGACTCGACTTAGGGATTTTTTGGTTGAGAGAGGAGTGACCTCTCTCTCGTTGCCAGTATATGATCCTAATAGGGGAAAGCTACATCCGAGAGAGTTGTACGCACTTGTACATGTGATATTTTCAGAAACTGACAGAGGTTTACTTACATAAAAAAAACTATCTGAGCATATGCTAGGAATTGCATTTGGCGATAAGTGGTTTTTATTAAGTTACTTGATAAAATTTAGTGTCAAGTTTTAGATTAGGTTAAGTTTTAGGTACAAGGTTAGGGATTAGGTTTTTATGTGATAATATAGATGTGTGATGTTTATGTGTTTATGTGTTATGTTATTGTTATGATATGTTTTATGTTTCGTGTCATAAAAGACCTAGAGTACTCCAGGTCATCAAGGTGACAGCGCTCATTTGTGCTACCCTGACGCAGATACAGGTGGACGATTCACCTTGGTGCTAAATTTTTAAATCAGAATTGAGAAGAGAATTTCAATGAAGAGTTTTAAAGAGTTGAACGATGTTTAATCCAAAAATGATGGTTTTAAGTCGCGACTTGTTTTTTAGATCTTGATTGATCAGAAATTGTTTATTGAATTCATTGAATCAAACGAGACAGGAAGAAACTACACGACAGCAAGAATCAACACGATTAGAAATGGGTGACACGAACGAACTAATGGAATTCCTCTCAGCGAGTCTAGGAGCGACTCTAGACGAGATCTATCAGCGGCTGATCGATTGTGATTTTACACGAGAAGACCCGGGGCTGGCAATGTTTCGGGTCGCGCTCCTCAATGCATTAGGACGAGAGGGTCGAGGGAATCGCCCTACAGAAGTCGTGTTGATGTTGGCCTTCGGTGAGTCCGGGACCGCCGAGAGAGGTCGAAACCGACTGATGAGATGGCGGCGTGGAGAAATGTCTGGCCACGACCTGGCTCGTGAGCCAGGACTAGGTGAACAGAGGGACCACCGGCTAGGTGAGATGCCCTTACCCGTCCAACCTGCGCAGCCACTCATCGGAGCGAAGAGACAACGTGATGGACCAGACCCGTCACATTCGGTCGACTCTCCAACAGCTGCTCCTCCTCCGAAGAGAGTGAGGGTGAGTGAAATAGAGATCCAGACGTCGGAGACGATTGAGACGCTGGAGAAGAAGGAGAGAGATCAGAGCGAGCTGTGTGCCAAACTCCAGGAGTATAGGGCGATAGCTCGAGAAAGAGACGAATGGAAGAAGAAATATGAAGATCTACAGGTGGCCTACAAGGAGGATGAAATAAAGCACCCGAAGGAGCTGTATATGGCAAAGGTGAGCCAAGTGTCACAGAAAGTTCTGGCGACGATGAAATCCTCGGAGGGATCCAGCGACACACGCCCCAAGACAAGAGTACAGGAGCTGTGTGCATCGAGAGGGCCCGAGGCTCCTCAGCAGACACAACAGTCTGCTTCCAGTCAGAGGAACACAATACCAGACCCTTCTGACACCTACCTCGCTCCTCAGTTCCAAGAATCATTCAACCAAGTGGCCAGAGCAACAATGGATGAGATCAACCGAACCACTGGGCGGACATTGGGTAGGATCGTTCCTTCCCAACGTCGTGATCATTCATCCAATAGCTCGGAGCGAGCACCCCGCACGGTAGTGTCCTCGGGGACTGCGCATGGCGGAACCTTTCAGAAGTCCCGCGTGGTAGACATTAGGAAGAATCTGATGGCACGTCACCAGTTCACGCAAGTGGCTGCGGAGCATCCTCGAGCCTGTCTGAATGACATGAGCTGGAACCCCGCAACGAGCGACCAGGTAATTCCCCCAGGGAGTCGCCACTTGATCATAGGAGACAGTTTGGTGAGGGATCTGAATGAGATCTTCGTCTATGGTCAGACTACCACTCTGTCCTTTGGAGGAGCCTCAGTGGCTCACGTCATCAAGATGATGGAATTCCAGAGCGAGGATCACCTGGATACGCTGGTGATAATGCTGGGAACCAACGACCCCAGTGACTCCGGAGAGCAAGTGGGAGCCTCTGTTGGTATGCCTCCTGAATGAACTAAAGGAGAAGTACAGGCCCAGGCTTGTGGTGCTGTGCACGATACCACAAAACCCGCTGGTGGGCACCACAGTGGCAGATTTCATGAATGGCAACGTGACACGGTGGAATGAAATGATCCGTAATCTGGTGAGAAACAACCCTGACGAGCTGCGACTTCTGGATCTCGAGAACATGCTGCGCATGATTGATCACATCGCGCTTACCAGAGATGGAATACATTTCAACACCCAACGAGGGAGACACTGGTTCAATGATGTATTTCAGACGCAGTTGAGGGAAGTGGCGCAGGAGTCGAGGGCGACCAGTTCTCTGGCTCGGCCCAGCTCGACCGGAGGAAGTAGAATAAGGGCAAGCGTGCCCGAATCCCTCGTCAACCGCCTAGGGCCCTTGGCAATGGAGACGGCTGCAGCTACACCCATCGCTCCGAGCTCAAACGTAAGAGAGAGGCTAGGGACTGCTCCTCCTCCCAGAACACAACCGCTTGAAAGCCGACTCGGGAGATCAGTTGATCAGAACAGGAATAACTCCCAGACCGTGTCTAGCAGGAACGATCCGCCTGCCATGGCAAACCCAGCTTCAGCAGCCGGACCGTCTACGAGCGCCGAGCCAGTGGAGGGAGTTGAACCAGGCGGCGTGCTGCTTTGGAACCGATCAGACCCTAGTCATTGGGGACAGTACAAGACGGACATGTCCACGAAGTTGAACATGAGTACCCTGACGTGTCGGGAGGACGCAATGAAAATGATTGGCGGAGAAAGTCCCACAGTGTCGCGACTATATCGGATACCGGGCGTGGATTGGCTGCTAGCAGAGCAGGAGCAGTTCAGCTCTACGACTACGCTCCGGCACGCAGACTTGAATGGGTTGACTCAGGACAATACCTTTGGACCTTTGAATACCCGGTCTCTTACGGACGTCCGACAGAGAGCCCGGGAACTGACGCCACCTGCTCGCAAGGGCAAGTTTCAGGCAGAGAACAAGCCCAATAACAAGCATCACAAGATGTACAGGCAGTTTGCTAAACCACCCCGTCAGACGCCTGGCGAGTATTCGAGGGACTACCCCCGAACGACCACGGTGGATGGAGATGACAAGAGATATGGGAAACTGAAGGCCCCAATAGGCGACGGCCTGTTTGCAGCTTATGATCCCTTAGATATGAAAGCTGCCAAGTTTCTGATTGTGGCCAGTTCCGATTATCTCTATACGCCTCGTTCTCTCTTTTGGCCCGACGTGATTTTCTTGACGGCGCCTAAATTGGACTGGGGACAGGCAATAGGTATGATGATAAGTGTACGAAGGGTGGTCAGCATGGAGCCGCAGGTGATAGTGGTTGCAGGCTCAAATGATCATCTGCAAAGCAGGGGCTTGTTGACACGTCTGACGCATGGGTCGATCCCGAGCAACGAGGTCATCGGGGAGGCGATAATGACATTGCTCTCGGCGATGGCTGAGGTAGAAACAGCAGCAAAACAACGTTTCACCCAAAATGTAGTGAAGGTGGTCTTTGTGTTGTCACCAGGGTACGCTGCATTGCCAGAACCCCTTCAGTTTGTGTACACAATGGTCACAACGATAGCAGAGGGACGGTTCAACGTGATAATTCCTGCCCCAAACAGAGTGGTAGACCCAGACAATTACTACCCGTCCCGATCTGAGCTTCCTGCCGTTTGGGCTGACATTTCCAATGCCATACAGGGACTCAAAGATTGTAGCACAACTCGGTTGGTGCTAGATGAGGTTCTGGGGTTGGAGCTGTCCAACTTTGCCAGATTGCTGAAGTTAAGACCAGGGGTAGATGACGATCATCTGTTAGTATAACAGGTGGCTGATGATCTCTGGTTCAGACAGATGGATCATGCCGAGAATGAGCAGGGAAGGACAGTCAGGAAGAACATGACGTCAGCTGAAGAAGATCTCATGGCAATGGCTTTGCGCACCAAGCCGCACAACAACGTATGGTTGTACTTGTCACCAAGGCTGTGCACCTTGGGTGAGGACGCGTTCGATCATGCGCCGGCAGTGATAAAAGAGATACACGTGTATCTGAAGAACTTATTTGATGCCCGGGAGTTAGCTGGGGGCATGATGTTGAAATTGATGCAGGACGTAAACACGATGTCACTGGACAAGTTCCAAGCTGACGTGCTAGCCACGAGGGCACAGTATGAACGATCGGATGCCATCTTGGGTGGAATGGGAGTGGGATGGACGCCATCCTTCCTGTCGACGTGCTATCCGAGGGCATCTCGGAACCTGATCGCGAGTTTCGTCAAGGACATCAGGAAGTTGTCGATTGGCCTGATATTAGCCCTATACGTGACATTTGGTCATGAAAATGTCGTGAAGGGACCGGCGAACTTCTTCACCCAAGCGTTGGCAGATTTGAGATTGGATGGACTCCTGACTCTGATTGCCATGACCTACGGTCGACTGGGTGATTTGCTTGTGCTGTTGCGTTACCCTGAACAACTCCAGGGAACAAGCCGTGAGTTCAACGCGCAGTTGGAAACCGCCTCGCTCAGGAAGATGAAAGACTGGAGGACTCTCCTGCTCCAATATCTCTTGCAACAGAACAGAAGCGTCACGGGAGAAGATAAGGTGGCGACGGATGCGGGTGAGTGTAAGCAGTATTGTGGCATGCCCTTGCTGACAGATTTGGCTGTCATGATGCGGATCGATCCGTTGGCTCTGATTCACGGACTGCGGGAATTCGTCACGGTGGTGTATGGACCGGTGATGTCTTTCGCGTTCCCGGACGTGCAAGTCAAGGCATACAGGAATACTGTGTTGTATGTCAACCTGGTCTCAGCCGTGGATTGTTCCGTGCTGAGTTGGGTAGAGCAGAGGGAGCTGAGAGGGCTGGCCAGCGACGATAGGCTGTTCGGAAGAATAGCGGAGCCAGGTTGGGTGTTGATGGATTTCAACAACCACTTCAAGTGCCGAATGGGCCGTGAGGACCTTTCCCACATCCAGTTTAACCCGAAGCTTTGGAATTTGAGACCAGTAGTGAAGGATACAGGAGCGGCTATGAGAGTCCCACTCTTGCCAGAAGCCTACGCACACGCGAAAGAGAACCAGCAAGCGTGGCTTTCTGGGTCCAGGCTGCTGCCGGACCAATGCCCTCGATATCCACCGATAAGTAGGATGTTGTTGGGAGTCACATCTCCCGTTTTTGCCCCTCGCATCGGAGCAGCTCGTGATGCAGAGAAGAGAATGCTGAAGTGGAGTAAAGGGATGCAGCCGCACTTCATCAGCTGGAATGTTGCAGCCGCGCACACGTTTGACTTCTTATTTTCTGATGCTTGGAGTAGGAAAAAGATCAAGGCACTACCTTCCAGGAGACCAGAGGTCTCGGCTGAAATGTGGAACGAAGTGTATACTCCCACAGATGACTTATCAAGACTGAAGTGGTCAGGAGAGGTGACAGTAGTGATGCTGGAAGTGGCAAAGGAGAGCAGAGGAGGCTCATACATAACGATAGAGGACCTGGCACCACATGGCGAGGAGTCCGTAGAACTCCTGGTGAACGATGAATTGTTTTATCACGCAGGAGACATGACCGTACCGGCTCGGCCGGGCTCGGGCATAGACACACGACAAGGCCTTTCAGGACCCAAGCCGAAACCTGATGCAGATGACGATGAATTGATGGATCAGGACGATAACGATAACGACATCGAGGGAAAGACGGGAAAACAGGGTGAGACGGATCTAGGAGCGTTGGAGAGAGACTTGCTAGAATACCGGTTCAGTGAAGACGACGATGGGGAAGTCGATGGGAGTCTATTGCTGATGACGCCATCGTCTTTCATGTCCCCTACAAAGGAGGCGTCGGCTGACTTATCTCCGATGGACCCAATAAGTCAGGCGAGAGAGTGCCGAAGCAGGGATCCGCAAAGATTGCTCCATGAGTCACCGAGGAGGAGAAAAATCGAAGAATCAATGAGGGTATCCTTCCTGAGTACGCTACCGGAAGAGGAATGGGAGAGATATCAAAGTGAGTTAGAAGGCAAGACACGGGCGACCTGGAGCCGAGTGAATTTCTTGGAAAGGTCATGGGACGTGATACGACGCTATGGGACGCAGTCCATAATGTAGGTGGGATTGAACCAATCCATCATGCGTGAGGTCCTGGAGAAAATAGTGAACTCCATGGAGTCGGATGTTCTGACCGAGTAAGTTACAGAAGACAGTGCCGATGATCAGCAGGTCACAAAGGAATTACCTGTCAGACGAGCCAGAAAGGGGCTGAAGCGACTAAAAGGGAAGACAGGAAGTCGAGCCGTGAACCCGAGAGTGGTGATGTCGAAAGCCAGCGCAGTGGTGGCCTCTCTGACGAGCGCAGGTCGTTCAGGCGAGAGCGGGCAAGGAGATGGTGCGACACTGACAGGGGGAGAAAAAGAGAATCTGATACCCCCTATGCTCTTGGCAGGTCTGACCACGACAGCCATGAAGTCAAAGAAGACAACACGAACCCTGGCAGACACTAAGTTAGAGATGGAGATCATCAGTCAGTGTGGATCTGGAGGACTTGAAGATTACAGGCCCTCGCGAACCAACATGGCCAAGTTGAAACTGGAAGGACAACTCGACGTGGTCGAGTACAGTCGAGTCACTGTGCCGGAATCGGTCCACATGGGAGATCCACCAGGGGGTTATGTGGAAATGTTGAAGGCGAGGAACTCCAAGAGAGGGCACCTGATGGCTTGGAGCGAGAAGCGAGCCATGCAGGAATATCTGAAAGAGCTTACGGAGAATTCAAACGTAAATCGGAAAGAATACGGCACGGTAATGTCCTCTGAAGCGAACGAAATCGCATTGGAAAAACTACTAGAAATTTCCTGGAGGGCGGCCCTACAGAGATACTTCGACGAGACGATGCATGCACCTGCGACGGTGGCAGCGTACCTGGCTCATCCGTGCACGAGAACTGACCTGCAAGTACGGTTGGCTTGGTGCTTGATGGGCATCAAGAAGGCGGAATATGAAGCCAGCAATGATTCGAAATCACAGGAACAGGAGCTGGAGTTGATGGAAGCTCTGCGAGTGTTGATTTCAAAAGACGATTCTGCGATAGCATGCGCTAAGCGTAAGGATGCCCTTTGCTTTGTCAGGTTCGTGGTGGATCGTATCCCCACTCCTGTTTTGGGAGAATGCGTAAAGATCATTCGGCAAAAGGGAGTTGATTGCGAAAGAAACTTCCTTAGGGCACTCCTGGAACTATATCAGGATATGCCGTTGACTGTACCAAATAGGGAGTCGAATGACATGGAGAGCTATCGCAAGTTGGAAGAAGTGAGAAGATATTCCAACAAAGAATTGAAAGTGAACCGGGAGTTGATTGAAGCAGTCAGGGGGCAAAAAGACTTTGCAACACTAGGGAAACTGAAGTCGTTCCAATATGTGTCTGGCGTACCGGGGATGGCGTATAATCCCTTCGTGAATGAAGAAGCGAGGGAAGCGTACTTCGACTATGAGCAAGTCATAGTACTCAATTTCTGGGTTGAACGGATTAAAGAAACTGGAATGATGATGGTGGAACAACCCAAGCTGGGAATTATCTTAGAAGAACGAGTGGTCGAACCCTCGGCTCCCGAGCTAAAGGGGCAAGTGAGTTTTGATTGCGGTTCTTGGGACGGTCCCTTGAAAACAAGTCTAGTAACGATGTGGGAACTCATGAAGCCTTCTTGGTGTCCTCATCCTAACGCCGGTTTAATCTGGGACATGACGGCGGATATCACGTTAGACCTGGATGATGACGCAAGTTTACATGATCTGGCCATGATACACCATCTGCTGGCCATGAGGTTGACGAAGCGGAAGAGCAACCCATCCACGGAGCTATCCGAGGAAAGTCCATTGAGCAATTGGTTGAAGCAAGGCACATGCTTGGCTCAACATAGTGGGATGGAAGGACATGTTTGCAACTTGGGGCACTGCCTGATTACGCTGAGCGAGCAGCATCGACAACTGGCACGATTGCACGGAAGATTGAGCATGTTGGATAAGAGTGGCATGGAGTTGGTCGCGGACTGTCATGGGGTGACGGATGTAAACTTGACCACAGCCTTAGGATTTTGTAGCATGACGAGTTCGATAGAATCGCTTGAGCGCCTGGAGCGTTTCCATGAGCTGGTGACGTCCCTCAGCGTGGAAGTATTCCCTGGAGCATTGCAGACAGAGCAGAAGATCGGAGGCTGGCGAGAGGCTCTGGAAAACGAAATGAATCTGAAGGATAGTGAAGCATATCATAAACCTACTGGTTCAAAATATCTGGTGGGTTCAAGCTCCGCGCCATATTGCAATAGTAGGTATCCTACGCACATGGTGCTGATGGATGCGAGGACGCAGCAGGTGTTGATTGACCAACTTTTCTCTGTGCCAAAGTGCGTGAGGTTGGCCAGAATGTCGGAGAGGTCATATGATTTGTTGGCGAAGATCTTTCGGGCAGTCCCGAAGAGATCTGAAGGCGAGTTGCAAGATGTAGTGGGTGAAGAGTTCCTGAGATTGAACGAAGGTAATGTGAGTGAGTTCCAGAAGCAGAAAGCGAGTGGAGCGTTACCCACTGAATTCCCCACCATAGAGGAGAAAGACGATTTACACAGAATTCTGATGGAGGTGGAACCGTTGCTGGGAGCCTCGGGGTATCGTACCCGAAGGAACATAGTGAGAACCCATGGGGAGTATCCTTGCCACTGCTTGGCGCAGACGTTGTGGTACCCCAAACGCGGGAATCTGATGCTGGTATGGGACGTGGAAGAGTTGTACTCTACGGGATTGCCCGATCAGAATCAACAGGTGTCAATCGTGGTGGTTAGTGCCATGCTGGCAGTGAGATGGTTGGAGGCTAACGCGGACACAAGTGAACAGGAGACGGCCGTGCCGACTCCTGAGCAGCTGAGCAACGTGAAGATGAGTCGTGAATTGGATCTTTTCAGAACCACCTGCAGATTCTGAGAATACCCAAAGCCATTGAAAGAATATGGTCAAGGCAAAGATTGATGCCTTGGTTCCGTGCAGTGATGATATCATGGATGTATGAACGCGCGAACCGTCACATGTCGAGGAACACGGAAGCCTATCAATCTTTCCAGCTAGATATAGGACCGGGAGCCTATAAGAGAGCATTCCTGACGCACAGAAACGCGGTCACCACGGCGGTGAAGCGAGTAGCTGGAGCGCCTTGTGTAACTGAAGATGAGAAGAAAGAGGTCTTAAGAGCTGACCTAGAAAGAAATGTGAGCCTATGTCTTCACAACAGCTTTTGCAGGAACCAGGAGCAAAAGGTGAATGTGGACTTGCTACCTTGTTGCAAACCGAGGCTGTTGGAACAGGAGAGTTGGGGCACGGCCCGCAACTCCATGGACATGCTGGAGAAAGTCCTAGAAGACAGCGAAGCTGAAGATCAGGATGGAGAAGCGATGGAATGAAGATGATGAACGAAGAGAACAAGTGAAGACGTGAGCAAAGAAAAGAAGAGAAGGAGAGAAAACTTGATTGTCTTTGTGTGTTAAAACTTGAACCAATTAACCAAGTTTTGATTATTGAACTTGTTAAACTTTTTGTTTTGATTTAAGTTGGTCAAACCAGACTTTGAAAGTTGTTACAATTGTTAAAATTGTTGAAAGAGAATTTTAGTTATACTACTTATGTATATATATAGAACATAGGTGAGTATATTTACCTATTTAAACACGACTGAAATTTTTAACCTGTGTAAGACACAATTTCACTGTGTGGCGACATGGTAAGTTTGAGTAAACTCGCTCGAGAAGTTTACTCTACTTTCCTAGCCACAGAGTTTCTTAATTTTAATATTGAAAGGACCGCATAAGTTAATTTTAACGGGTGCGTGGCCGTGCCACGTCTCAGATTTTTAATCACGAAGAGCGAAAAGAAGTTTTATGGCAAGATGACGTAAGTAGTCAGAAAAGAAATTTTATCTAGGACACTCCTCATGGTGCAAATTTAGTGAAAATGTTGAAAGGCAGTGAGATGTAGTACGATGCCATTTGTGAACACGTAGTGAGTTGAGGTGGAGTAGATAAATTTCATTTTCTTATGCGATTTGTAAGATTGATTACAGAGAACTGGAACACTACTTCACGATAACCCGGTGTTATGCGATCAATAGGGACATTGATGGTGACATGTCCGGGGAGTATGTGCCATTCTGCCAGATTGGCACAGCGCAACCTTCCGGCGACACGAAAGAAAACGAATAAAGGCCTTATTAACGAAAAAGTATTGCGAAGGAAGGTAGGAATATTCTAGAATTTTTATTTTAAAAATTTCGATCGAAGAGTGAATATTTCTCAGAAATACAAAAAGACGACCATTTTGACGGAAAAGGACGAAAAAAACAGAACAACGACAAATATTGTGGAAAACGGTCGCACAAGAGACGAGAAACACGAAGCCTCTTATCGTGGCAACAACACACGATAAGACTCTTAGCAGTGGAAATTGGTGGAGAAGGAAGCTTCAGTGGGGAAGGAATATTCCACGGAACCCTCCCGTGCCACAAATTGGAAGAGATCAGGACGTTATCTCAGGAAGATTACGGAAGCGGAGGCTTGGTCCCCCAGAGACTGTTTTATGTGAAGGGACTATTTATAACTGACTTTGTATCTACTTGGATGTCGTAGAAGTCTGAATTAACACCGGTATTATTTGATATTTTAGAATATGAGTAGCTAGAAAGAGAAAGGGTCAATCCATCTCCAATGGATTTAATATAGAGCTGTCACACAAAAACATATTAAAATAGGTTGTTCGAGCCGTGTTTTTAATGGCAATCACGTAGTCTGAGGATCCGAGACTCAGCTATGTGGTTGTGTTCGCATGTAAACGAAAGCTGATCAAAAGTCGTTTGACTGATGGCCTAAAAATAGTAACTTTTTACTTAGCCCTAAACAGACCAGAAAATCAACTGGCAAGGTCGAGACGGTGAAAAACGAGTAGAATTAAGGTAACTGACGCCTGCCAGTCGTTAAAAGGTACTTTTTCTACGCTTCGTCGCTGTGTAGTATTTGGGCGAATGTTACATTACTGACCACGAAATGTTGTCACACATTGAAATACCTTAGTCTTTTTGGGTCTTTGCGGTATCAACGTTTGTATTAAATAGTGTAACTTCCATTTTCCCTTTGAGGTTTAACAAATTACATTTATCTTCAATCAGCGGCCTTTTATTTTCTTTGCACCATTTTTCAACATTTGCCGTGTCTTTTTGCAGATGAATTTCTTCAGTAGAGAAGATCTTCATATCGTCACAATAGCCAAAACAATCCGAATTCTCAATGCATTTGGGAAAGTCGTTAATGAATATGATAAAAAATAGAGGGCCAAGAATTGAGCCCTGTGGTACACCGCTAGTTACTTCTTTCAGAGTTGATGAACTTTTATTGATTTTCACAAATTGCATTCTATCTGTTAGATAGTCTTGTATTATGTTTTGTATTTGAATGCCCAGACCTATGTTCCGTAGTTTAGCGATTAGGATACTATGAGGTACTATATCAAAGGCTTTAGAAAAATCTAGATAAAGGACCGATAGTGTTTGAACATTTTTGTCATCGTAGAGTTCATATACTTTGCTCAAAAATTGTACCATTTGTAGTACTGCTGATTTTTTTTGCCGGATGCCGTATTGTGCGTTTTCCAAGAAAGGTTGAACTTTGGGGTATATATTATCAAAGATAATTTTTTCGAAGACCTTCGAGGCGGAGCATAAAAGGCTAATTGGGCGGTAGCACTCAACTGACGCCTTGTTCTTTTCTTTAAAAATTGGGGCCACTTGACTTGTTTTCCAGTAGGTCGGGAAGAGCCGCTTGTTAATGAATGTGCGGAAGAGAAGATAGAGTGATTTTGACAGAATTTCAGAAAGGTTTTTTAGGATTATAATACCTATACCATCAAAACCTGACGCTTTATTTGTTAAAAGATTTTTGAGAATGTATTCGATTTTGGTTTCTTCAATGTGTATTTGTGTACAGATTTCTTCTGTAGGAGAACAGTTTGTATTTCGTGCGAGAGGGTTAAGATTTGATTCCTTTCGATATACACTGATGAAAAATTCATTAAAAAATGTAGCTTTCTGGGTGTCATCTCTTGTGGATTTTTCCTTGTAAAACATTTTTTGGGGATATTGCCTGGAACTATTTATTTTGTTCAAGTATTTTTGTAGGTCACTGAATCGTCTACTGCTTGTTACTGTTCCTTCGTAAATTGCTTGATCTTCAGTCAATGCTATTGGAAGATTTTTTTTCCAGTTTTTTGTGTTTTAGGATAAGGCTTAAATTAGGTTTGTTTTGCCGATCAATACGCCGTTTTAAGGTTTGTACTCTTTTTAGCATGTGAGACGTACTTGGCGTCACCCACGGGAGAGAGTTGATTTGTGTGATGTAACCTTGGGTACATTGTTCTTTATTTTGTCCCATAACCATGCATACCACTGACGCAGGAGCTCATTTACATTACTGTAACAATACGGTTTGTCTTTTATTTCTTGATTTATTATCGTCCAATCGGCTCTGTTAAACGCCAGATTTCACCTTTGTTTATTTCTTTGATACTGGCTTCCATGTTAATTGTTGCAGAGTAAGCATAATGATCTGAGCATGAATATTTGTCAATGCTGTATGCGTTTGTTGCTGAATGGTCCGTGTGCCAGTTGAGTATCACTCCAGGGTTGTTTGTTAATAAAACATCAAGCTGCTTTTTTTGGAGTCGAATAATTGTTCATAGTCAAGTTCAATGAGCTTTTTTAACACTGCATTTTCATATTCGTCCTTTGAGTGCATCATTTTCCAATGAGTGTATTCAAAATTTATATCTCCCGTAATCGACACTGCGTTACAGTTGTGTTGTATTTGTAATTTTGTTAAGTTTTCGAACAAACTGATGAAGTTTTGTTGTTTCCATTGGTATTTACTGTTTTTCGGGGGATTATAAACACAGCAGAGAATTTGATGATGCCCAGTTTCACCTGTTAGTTTGGCCACTATGCATTCTTCATTTGCTATTTGAGCATCAATTTCTTCGTAATGCACATTTTCTTTTATCGCCATGAGTACGCCTCCGTGATTGGTTTCTAAAGTGGAATTTTTTCTATCTTTGCGAATTATATGTGTGTAATGTCCTCTGAAGCGAACGAAATCGGATTGGAAAAACTACTAGAAATTTCCTGGAGGGCGGCCCTCCAGAGATACTTCGACGAGACGATGCATGCACCTGCGACGGTGACAGCGTACCTGGCTCATCCGTGCACGAGAACTGACCTGCAAGTACGGTTGGCTTGGTGCTTGATGGGCATCAAGAAGGCGGAATATGAAGCCAGCAACGATTCGAAATCACAGGAACAGGAGCTGGAGTTGATGGAAGCTCTGCGAGTGTTGATTTCAAAAGACGATTCTGCGATAGCATCCCCACTCCTGTTTTGGGAGAATGCGTAAAGATCATTCGGCAGAAGGGAGTTGATTGCGAAAGAAACTTCCTTAGGGCACTCCTGGAACTATATCAGGATATGCCGTTGACTGTACCAAATAGGGAGTCGAATGACATGGAGAGCTATCGCAAGTTGGAAGAAGTGAGAAGATATTCCAACAAAGAATTGAAAGTGAACCGGGAGTTGATTGAAGCAGTCAGGGGGCAAAAAGACTTTGCAACACTAGGGAAACTGAAGTCGTTCCAATATGTGTCTGGCGTACCGGGGATGGCGTATAATCCCTTCGTGAATGAAGAAGCCAGGGAAGCGTACTTCGACTATGAGCAAGTCATAGTACTCAATTTCTGGGTTGAACGGATTAAAGAAACTGGAATGATGATGGTGGAACAACCCAAGCTGGGAATTATCTTAGAAGAACGAGTGGTCGAACCCTCGGCTCCCGAGCTAAAGGGGCAAGTGAGTTTTGATTGCGGTTCTTGGGACGGTCCCTTGAAAACAAGTCTAGTAACGATGTGGGAACTCATGAAGCCTTCTTGGTGTCCTCATCCTAACGCCGGTTTAATCTGGGACATGACGGCGGATATCACGTTAGACCTGGATGATGACGCAAGTTTACATGATCTGGCCATGATACACCATCTGCTGGCCATGAGGTTGACGAAGCGGAAGAGCAACCCATCCACGGAGCTATCCGAGGAAAGTCCATTGAGCAATTGGTTGAAGCAAGGCACATGCTTGGCTCAACATAGTGGGATGGAAGGACATGTTTGCAACTTGGGGCACTGCCTGATTACGCTGAGCGAGCAGCATCGACAACTGGCACGATTGCACGGAAGATTGAGCATGTCGGATAAGAGTGGCATGGAGTTGGTCGCGGACTGTCATGGGGTGACGGATGTAAACTTGACCACAGCCTTAGGATTTTGTAGCATGACGAGTTCGATAGAATCGCTTGAGCGCCTGGAGCGTTTCCATGAGCTGGTGACGTCCCTCAGCGTGGAAGTATTCCCTGGAGCATTGCAGACAGAGCAGAAGATCGGAGGCTGGCGAGAGGCTCTGGAAAACGAAATGAATCTGAAGGATAGTGAAGCATATCATAAACCTACTGGTTCAAAATATCTGGTGGGTTCAAGCTCCGCGCCATATTGCAATAGTAGGTATCCTACGCACATGGTGTTGATGGATGCGAGGACGCAGCAGGTGTTGATTGACCAACTTTTCTCTGTGCCAAAGTGCGTGAGGTTGGCCAGAATGTCGGAGAGGTCATATGATTTGTTGGCGAAGATCTTTCGGGCAGTCCCGAAGAGATCTGAAGGCGAGTTGCAAGATGTAGTGGGTGAAGAGTTCCTGAGATTGAACGAAGGTAATGTGAGTGAGTTCCAGAAGCAGAAAGCGAGTGGAGCGTTACCCACTGAATTCCCCACCATAGAGGAGAAAGACGATTTACACAGAATTCTGATGGAGGTGGAACCGTTGCTGGGAGCCTCGGGGTATCGTACCCGAAGGAACATAGTGAGAACCCATGGGGAGTATCCTTGCCACTGCTTGGCGCAGACGTTGTGGTACCCCAAACGCGGGAATCTGATGCTGGTATGGGACGTGGAAGAGTTGTACTCTACGGGATTGCCCGATCAGAATCAACAGGTGTCAATCGTGGTGGTTAGTGCCATGCTGGCAGTGAGATGGTTGGAGGCTAACGCGGACACAAGTGAACAGGAGACGGCCGTGCCGACTCCTGAGCAGCTGAGCAACGTGAAGATGAGTCGTGAATTGGATCTTTTCAGAACCACCTGCAGATTCTGAGAATACCCAAAGCCATTGAAAGAATATGGTCAAGGCAAAGATTGATGCCTTGGTTCCGTGCAGTGATGATATCATGGATGTATGAACGCGCGAACCGTCACATGTCGAGGAACACGGAAGCCTATCAATCTTTCCAGCTAGATATAGGACCGGGAGCCTATAAGAGAGCATTCCTGACGCACAGAAACGCGGTCACCACGGCGGTGAAGCGAGTAGCTGGAGCGCCTTGTGTAACTGAAGATGAGAAGAAAGAGGTCTTAAGAGCTGACCTAGAAAGAAATGTGAGCCTATGTCTTCACAACAGCTTTTGCAGGAACCAGGAGCAAAAGGTGAATGTGGACTTGCTACCTTGTTGCAAACCGAGGCTGTTGGAACAGGAGAGTTGGGGCACGGCCCGCAACTCCATGGACATGCTGGAGAAAGTCCTAGAAGACAGCGAAGCTGAAGATCAGGATGGAGAAGCGATGGAATGAAGATGATGAACGAAGAGAACAAGTGAAGACGTGAGCAAAGAAAAGAAGAGAAGGAGAGAAAACTTGATTGTCTTTGTGTGTTAAAACTTGAACCAATTAACCAAGTTTTGATTATTGAACTTGTTAAACTTTTTGTTTTGATTTAAGTTGGTCAAACCAGACTTTGAAAGTTGTTAAAATTGTTAAAATTGTTGAAAGAGAATTTTAGTTATACTACTTATGTATATATATAGAACATAGGTGAGTATATTTACCTATTTAAACACGACTGAAATTTTTAACCTGTGTAAGACACAATTTCACTGTGTGGCGACATGGTAAGTTTGAGTAAACTCGCTCGAGAAGTTTACTCTACTTTCCTAGCCACAGAGTTTCTTAATTTTAATATTGAAAGGACCGCATAAGTTAATTTTAACGGGTGCGTGGCCGTGCCACGTCTCAGATTTTTAATCACGAAGAGCGAAAAGAAGTTTTATGGCAAGATGACGTAAGTAGTCAGAAAAGAAATTTTATCTAGGACACTCCTCATGGTGCAAATTTAGTGAAAATGTTGAAAGGCAGTGAGATGTAGTACGATGCCATTTGTGAACACGTAGTGAGTTGAGGTGGAGTAGATAAATTTCATTTTCTTATGCGATTTGTAAGATTGATTACAGAGAACTGGAACACTACTTCACGATAACCCGGTGTTATGCGATCAATAGGGACATTGATGGTGACATGTCCGGGGAGTATGTGCCATTCTGCCAGATTGGCACAGCGCAACCTTCCGGCGACACGAAAGAAAACGAATAAAGGCCTTATTAACGAAAAAGTATTGCGAAGGAAGGTAGGAATATTCTAGAATTTTTATTTTTAAAATTTCGATCGAAGAGTGAATATTTCTCAGAAATACAAAAAGACGACCATTTTGACGGAAAAGGACGAAAAAAACAGAACAACGACAAATATTGTGGAAAACGGTCGCACAAGAGACGAGAAACACGAAGCCTCTTATCGTGGCAACAACACACGATAAGACTCTTAGCAGTGGAAATTGGTGGAGAAGGAAGCTTCAGTGGGGAAGGAATATTCCACGGAACCCTCCCGTGCCACAAATTGGAAGAGATCAGGACGTTATCTCAGGAAGATTACGGAAGCGGAGGCTTGGTCCCCCAGAGACTGTTTTATGTGAAGGGACTATTTATAACTGACTTTGTATCTACTTGGATGTCGTAGAAGTCTGAATTAACACCGGTATTATTTGATATTTTAGAATATGAGTAGCTAGAAAGAGGAAAGGGTCAATCCATCTCCAATGAATTTAATATAGAACTGTCACACAAAAACATATTAAAATAGGTTGTTCGAGCCGTGTTTTTAATGGCAATCACGTAGTCTGAGGATCCGAGACTCAGCTATGTGGTTGTGTTCGCATGTAAACGAAAGCTGATCAAAAGTCGTTTGACTGATGGCCTAAAAATAGTAACTTTTTACTTAGCCCTAAACAGACCAGAAAATCAACTGGCAAGGTCGAGACGGTGAAAAACGAGTAGAATTAAGGTAACTGACGCCTGCCAGTCGTTAAAAGGTACTTTTTCTACGCTTCGTCGCTGTGTAGTATTTGGGCGAATGTTACATTACTGACCACGAAATGTTGTCACACATTGAAATACCTAAGTCTTTTTGGGTCTTTGCGGTATCAACGTTTGTATTAAATAGTGTAACTTCCATTTTCCCTTTGAGGTTTAACAAATTACATTTATCTTCAATCAGCGGCCTTTTATTTTCTTTGCACCATTTTTCAACATTTGCCGTGTCTTTTTGCAGATGAATTTCTTCAGTAGAGAAGATCTTCATATCGTCACAATAGCCAAAACAATCCGAATTCTCAATGCATTTGGGAAAGTCGTTAATGAATATGATAAAAAATAGAGGGCCAAGAATTGAGCCCTGTGGTACACCGCTAGTTACTTCTTTCAGAGTTGATGAACTTTTATTGATTTTCACAAATTGCATTCTATCTGTTAGATAGTCTTGTATTATGTTTTGTATTTGAATGCCCAGACCTATGTTCTGTAGTTTAGCGATTAGGATACTATGAGGTACTATATCAAAGGCTTTAGAAAAATCTAGATAAAGGACCGATAGTGTTTGAACATTTTTGTCATCGTAGAGTTCATATACTTTGCTCAAAAATTGTACCATTTGTAGTACTGCTGATCTTTTTTGCCGGATGCCGTATTGTGCGTTTTCCAAGAAAGGTTGAACTTTGGGGTATATATTATCAAAGATAATTTTTTCGAAGACCTTCGAGGCGGAGCATAAAAGGCTAATTGGGCGGTAGCACTCAACTGACGCCTTGTTCTTTTCTTTAAAAATTGGGGCCACTTGACTTGTTTTCCAGTAGGTCGGGAAGAGCCGCTTGTTAATGAATGTGCGGAAGAGAAGATAGAGCAATTTTGACAGAGTTTCAGAAAAGTTTTTTAGGATTATAATACCTATACCATCAAAACCTGACGCTTTATTTGTTAAAAGATTTTTGAGAATGTATTCGATTTTGGTTTCTTCAATGTGTATTTGTGTACAGATTTCTTCTGTAGGAGAACAGTTTGTATTTCGTGCGAGAGGGTTAAGATTTGATTCCTTTCGATATACACTGATGAAAAATTCATTAAAAAATGTAGCTTTCTGGGTGTCATCTCTTGTGGATTTTTCCTTGTAAAACATTTTTTGGGGATATTGCCTGGAACTATTTATTTTGTTCAAGTATTTTTGTAGGTCACTGAATCGTCTACTGCTTGTTACTGTTCCTTCGTAAATTGCTTGATCTTCAGTCAATGCTATTGGAAGATTTTTTTTCCAGTTTTTTGTGTTTTAGGATAAGGCTTAAATTAGGTTTGTTTTGCCGATCAATACGCCGTTTTAAGGTTTGTACTCTTTTTAGCATGTGAGACGTACTTGGCGTCACCCACGGGAGAGAGTTGATTTGTGTGATGTAACCTTGGGTACATTGTTCTTTATTTTGTCCCATAACCATGCATACCACTGACGCAGGAGCTCATTTACATTACTGTAACAATACGGTTTGTCTTTTATTTCTTGATTTATTATCGTCCAATCGGCTCTGTTAAACGCCAGATTTCACCTTTGTTTATTTCTTTGATACTGGCTTCCATGTTAATTGTTGCAGAGTAAGCATAATGATCTGAGCATGAATATTTGTCAATGCTGTATGCGTTTGTTGCTGAATGGTCCGTGTGCCAGTTGAGTATCACTCCAGGGTTGTTTGTTAATAAAACATCAAGCTGCTTTTTTTGGAGTCGAATAATTGTTCATAGTCAAGTTCAATGAGCTTTTTTAACACTGCATTTTCATATTCGTCCTTTGAGTGCATCATTTTCCAATGAGTGTATTCAAAATTTATATCTCCCGTAATCGACACTGCGTTACAGTTGTGTTGTATTTGTAATTTTGTTAAGTTTTCGAACAAACTGATGAAGTTTTGTTGTTTCCATTGGTATTTACTGTTTTTCGGGGGATTATAAACACAGCAGAGAATTTGATGATGCCCAGTTTCACCTGTTAGTTTGGCCACTATGCATTCTTCATTTGCTATTTGAGCATCAATTTCTTCGTAATGCACATTTTCTTTTATCGCCATGAGTACGCCTCCGTGATTGGTTTCTAAAGTGGAATTTTTTCTATCTTTGCGAATTATATGTGTGTAATGTCCTCTGAAGCGAACGAAATCGGATTGGAAAAACTACTAGAAATTTCCTGGAGGGCGGCCCTCCAGAGATACTTCGACGAGACGATGCATGCACCTGCGACGGTGACAGCGTACCTGGCTCATCCGTGCACGAGAACTGACCTGCAAGTACGGTTGGCTTGGTGCTTGATGGGCATCAAGAAGGCGGAATATGAAGCCAGCAACGATTCGAAATCACAGGAACAGGAGCTGGAGTTGATGGAAGCTCTGCGAGTGTTGATTTCAAAAGACGATTCTGCGATAGCATCCCCACTCCTGTTTTGGGAGAATGCGTAAAGATCATTCGGCAGAAGGGAGTTGATTGCGAAAGAAACTTCCTTAGGGCACTCCTGGAACTATATCAGGATATGCCGTTGACTGTACCAAATAGGGAGTCGAATGACATGGAGAGCTATCGCAAGTTGGAAGAAGTGAGAAGATATTCCAACAAAGAATTGAAAGTGAACCGGGAGTTGATTGAAGCAGTCAGGGGGCAAAAAGACTTTGCAACACTAGGGAAACTGAAGTCGTTCCAATATGTGTCTGGCGTACCGGGGATGGCGTATAATCCCTTCGTGAATGAAGAAGCCAGGGAAGCGTACTTCGACTATGAGCAAGTCATAGTACTCAATTTCTGGGTTGAACGGATTAAAGAAACTGGAATGATGATGGTGGAACAACCCAAGCTGGGAATTATCTTAGAAGAACGAGTGGTCGAACCCTCGGCTCCCGAGCTAAAGGGGCAAGTGAGTTTTGATTGCGGTTCTTGGGACGGTCCCTTGAAAACAAGTCTAGTAACGATGTGGGAACTCATGAAGCCTTCTTGGTGTCCTCATCCTAACGCCGGTTTAATCTGGGACATGACGGCGGATATCACGTTAGACCTGGATGATGACGCAAGTTTACATGATCTGGCCATGATACACCATCTGCTGGCCATGAGGTTGACGAAGCGGAAGAGCAACCCATCCACGGAGCTATCCGAGGAAAGTCCATTGAGCAATTGGTTGAAGCAAGGCACATGCTTGGCTCAACATAGTGGGATGGAAGGACATGTTTGCAACTTGGGGCACTGCCTGATTACGCTGAGCGAGCAGCATCGACAACTGGCACGATTGCACGGAAGATTGAGCATGTCGGATAAGAGTGGCATGGAGTTGGTCGCGGACTGTCATGGGGTGACGGATGTAAACTTGACCACAGCCTTAGGATTTTGTAGCATGACGAGTTCGATAGAATCGCTTGAGCGCCTGGAGCGTTTCCATGAGCTGGTGACGTCCCTCAGCGTGGAAGTATTCCCTGGAGCATTGCAGACAGAGCAGAAGATCGGAGGCTGGCGAGAGGCTCTGGAAAACGAAATGAATCTGAAGGATAGTGAAGCATATCATAAACCTACTGGTTCAAAATATCTGGTGGGTTCAAGCTCCGCGCCATATTGCAATAGTAGGTATCCTACGCACATGGTGTTGATGGATGCGAGGACGCAGCAGGTGTTGATTGACCAACTTTTCTCTGTGCCAAAGTGCGTGAGGTTGGCCAGAATGTCGGAGAGGTCATATGATTTGTTGGCGAAGATCTTTCGGGCAGTCCCGAAGAGATCTGAAGGCGAGTTGCAAGATGTAGTGGGTGAAGAGTTCCTGAGATTGAACGAAGGTAATGTGAGTGAGTTCCAGAAGCAGAAAGCGAGTGGAGCGTTACCCACTGAATTCCCCACCATAGAGGAGAAAGACGATTTACACAGAATTCTGATGGAGGTGGAACCGTTGCTGGGAGCCTCGGGGTATCGTACCCGAAGGAACATAGTGAGAACCCATGGGGAGTATCCTTGCCACTGCTTGGCGCAGACGTTGTGGTACCCCAAACGCGGGAATCTGATGCTGGTATGGGACGTGGAAGAGTTGTACTCTACGGGATTGCCCGATCAGAATCAACAGGTGTCAATCGTGGTGGTTAGTGCCATGCTGGCAGTGAGATGGTTGGAGGCTAACGCGGACACAAGTGAACAGGAGACGGCCGTGCCGACTCCTGAGCAGCTGAGCAACGTGAAGATGAGTCGTGAATTGGATCTTTTCAGAACCACCTGCAGATTCTGAGAATACCCAAAGCCATTGAAAGAATATGGTCAAGGCAAAGATTGATGCCTTGGTTCCGTGCAGTGATGATATCATGGATGTATGAACGCGCGAACCGTCACATGTCGAGGAACACGGAAGCCTATCAATCTTTCCAGCTAGATATAGGACCGGGAGCCTATAAGAGAGCATTCCTGACGCACAGAAACGCGGTCACCACGGCGGTGAAGCGAGTAGCTGGAGCGCCTTGTGTAACTGAAGATGAGAAGAAAGAGGTCTTAAGAGCTGACCTAGAAAGAAATGTGAGCCTATGTCTTCACAACAGCTTTTGCAGGAACCAGGAGCAAAAGGTGAATGTGGACTTGCTACCTTGTTGCAAACCGAGGCTGTTGGAACAGGAGAGTTGGGGCACGGCCCGCAACTCCATGGACATGCTGGAGAAAGTCCTAGAAGACAGCGAAGCTGAAGATCAGGATGGAGAAGCGATGGAATGAAGATGATGAACGAAGAGAACAAGTGAAGGCGTGAGCAAAGAAAAGAAGAGAAGGAGAGAAAACTTGATTGTCTTTGTGTGTTAAAACTTGAACCAATTAACCAAGTTTTGATTATTGAACTTGTTAAACTTTTTGTTTTGATTTAAGTTGGTCAAACCAGACTTTGAAAGTTGTTAAAATTGTTAAAATTGTTGAAAGAGAATTTTAGTTATACTACTTATGTATATATATAGAACATAGGTGAGTATATTTACCTATTTAAACACGACTGAAATTTTTAACCTGTGTAAGACACAATTTCACTGTGTGGCGACATGGTAAGTTTGAGTAAACTCGCTCGAGAAGTTTACTCTACTTTCCTAGCCACAGAGTTTCTTAATTTTAATATTGAAAGGACCGCATAAGTTAATTTTAACGGGTGCGTGGCCGTGCCACGTCTCAGATTTTTAATCACGAAGAGCGAAAAGAAGTTTTATGGCAAGATGACGTAAGTAGTCAGAAAAGAAATTTTATCTAGGACACTCCTCATGGTGCAAATTTAGTGAAAATGTTGAAAGGCAGTGAGATGTAGTACGATGCCATTTGTGAACACGTAGTGAGTTGAGGTGGAGTAGATAAATTTCATTTTCTTATGCGATTTGTAAGATTGATTACAGAGAACTGGAACACTACTTCACGATAACCCGGTGTTATGCGATCAATAGGGACATTGATGGTGACATGTCCGGGGAGTATGTGCCATTCTGCCAGATTGGCACAGCGCAACCTTCCGGCGACACGAAAGAAAACGAATAAAGGCCTTATTAACGAAAAAGTATTGCGAAGGAAGGTAGGAATATTCTAGAATTTTTATTTTTAAAATTTCGATCGAAGAGTGAATATTTCTCAGAAATACAAAAAGACGACCATTTTGACGGAAAAGGACGAAAAAAACAGAACAACGACAAATATTGTGGAAAACGGTCGCACAAGAGACGAGAAACACGAAGCCTCTTATCGTGGCAACAACACACGATAAGACTCTTAGCAGTGGAAATTGGTGGAGAAGGAAGCTTCAGTGGGGAAGGAATATTCCACGGAACCCTCCCGTGCCACAAATTGGAAGAGATCAGGACGTTATCTCAGGAAGATTACGGAAGCGGAGGATTGGTCCCCCAGAGACTGTTTTATGTGAAGGGACTATTTATAACTGACTTTGTATCTACTTGGATGTCGTAGAAGTCTGAATTAACACCGGTATTATTTGATATTTTAGAATATGAGTAGCTAGAAAGAGGAAAGGGTCAATCCATCTCCAATGAATTTAATATAGAACTGTCACACAAAAACATATTAAAATAGGTTGTTCGAGCCGTGTTTTTAATGGCAATCACGTTGTCTGAGGATCCGAGACTCAGCTATGTGGTTGTGTTCGCATGTAAACGAAAGCTGATCAAAAGTCGTTTGACTGATGGCCTAAAAATAGTAACTTTTTACTTAGCCCTAAACAGACCAGAAAATCAACTGGCAAGGTCGAGACGGTGAAAAACGAGTAGAATTAAGGTAACTGACGCCTGCCAGTCGTTAAAAGGTACTTTTTCTACGCTTCGTCGCTGTGTAGTATTTGGGCGAATGTTACATTACTGACCACGAAATGTTGTCACACATTGAAATACCTAAGTCTTTTTGGGTCTTTGCGGTATCAACGTTTGTATTAAATAGTGTAACTTCCATTTTCCCTTTGAGGTTTAACAAATTACATTTATCTTCAATCAGCGGCCTTTTATTTTCTTTGCACCATTTTTCAACATTTGCCGTGTCTTTTTGCAGATGAATTTCTTCAGTAGAGAAGATCTTCATATCGTCACAATAGCCAAAACAATCCGAATTCTCAATGCATTTGGGAAAGTCGTTAATGAATATGATAAAAAATAGAGGGCCAAGAATTGAGCCCTGTGGTACACCGCTAGTTACTTCTTTCAGAGTTGATGAACTTTTATTGATTTTCACAAATTGCATTCTATCTGTTAGATAGTCTTGTATTATGTTTTGTATTTGAATGCCCAGACCTATGTTCCGTAGTTTAGCGATTAGGATACTATGAGGTACTATATCAAAGGCTTTAGAAAAATCTAGATAAAGGACCGATAGTGTTTGAACATTTTTGTCATCGTAGAGTTCATATACTTTGCTCAAAAATTGTACCATTTGTAGTACTGCTGATCTTTTTTGCCGGATGCCGTATTGTGCGTTTTCCAAGAAAGGTTGAACTTTGGGGTATATATTATCAAAGATAATTTTTTCGAAGACCTTCGAGGCGGAGCATAAAAGGCTAATTGGGCGGTAGCACTCAACTGACGCCTTGTTCTTTTCTTTAAAAATTGGGGCCACTTGACTTGTTTTCCAGTAGGTCGGGAAGAGCCGCTTGTTAATGAATGTGCGGAAGAGAAGATAGAGCAATTTTGACAGAGTTTCAGAAAAGTTTTTTAGGATTATAATACCTATACCATCAAAACCTGACGCTTTATTTGTTAAAAGATTTTTGAGAATGTATTCGATTTTGGTTTCTTCAATGTGTATTTGTGTACAGATTTCTTCTGTAGGAGAACAGTTTGTATTTCGTGCGAGAGGGTTAAGATTTGATTCCTTTCGATATACACTGATGAAAAATTCATTAAAAAATGTAGCTTTCTGGGTGTCATCTCTTGTGGATTTTTCCTTGTAAAACATTTTTTGGGGATATTGCCTGGAACTATTTATTTTGTTCAAGTATTTTTGTAGGTCACTGAATCGTCTACTGCTTGTTACTGTTCCTTCGTAAATTGCTTGATCTTCAGTCAATGCTATTGGAAGATTTTTTTCCCAGTTTTTTGTGTTTTAGGATAAGGCTTAAATTAGGTTTGTTTTGCCGATCAATACGCCGTTTTAAGGTTTGTACTCTTTTTAGCATGTGAGACGTACTTGGCGTCACCCACGGGAGAGAGTTGATTTGTGTGATGTAACCTTGGGTACATTGTTCTTTATTTTGTCCCATAACCATGCATACCACTGACGCAGGAGCTCATTTACATTACTGTAACAATACGGTTTGTCTTTTATTTCTTGATTTATTATCGTCCAATCGGCTCTGTTAAACGCCAGATTTCACCTTTGTTTATTTCTTTGATACTGGCTTCCATGTTAATTGTTGCAGAGTAAGCATAATGATCTGAGCATGAATATTTGTCAATGCTGTATGCGTTTGTTGCTGAATGGTCCGTGTGCCAGTTGAGTATCACTCCAGGGTTGTTTGTTAATAAAACATCAAGCTGTTTTTTTTGGAGTCGAATAATTGTTCATAGTCAAGTTCAATGAGCTTTTTTAACACTGCATTTTCATATTCGTCCTTTGAGTGCATCATTTTCCAATGAGTGTATTCAAAATTTATATCTCCCGTAATCGACACTGCGTTACAGTTGTGTTGTATTTGTAATTTTGTTAAGTTTTCGAACAAACTGATGAAGTTTTGTTGTTTCCATTGGTATTTACTGTTTTTCGGGGGATTATAAACACAGCAGAGAATTTGATGATGCCCAGTTTCACCTGTTAGTTTGGCCACTATGCATTCTTCATTTGCTATTTGAGCATCAATTTCTTCGTAATGCACATTTTCTTTTATCGCCATGAGTACGCCTCCGTGATTGGTTTCTAAAGTGGAATTTTTTCTATCTTTGCGAATTATATGTGTGTAATGTCCTCTGAAGCGAACGAAATCGGATTGGAAAAACTACTAGAAATTTCCTGGAGGGCGGCCCTCCAGAGATACTTCGACGAGACGATGCATGCACCTGCGACGGTGACAGCGTACCTGGCTCATCCGTGCACGAGAACTGACCTGCAAGTACGGTTGGCTTGGTGCTTGATGGGCATCAAGAAGGCGGAATATGAAGCCAGCAACGATTCGAAATCACAGGAACAGGAGCTGGAGTTGATGGAAGCTCTGCGAGTGTTGATTTCAAAAGACGATTCTGCGATAGCATCCCCACTCCTGTTTTGGGAGAATGCGTAAAGATCATTCGGCAGAAGGGAGTTGATTGCGAAAGAAACTTCCTTAGGGCACTCCTGGAACTATATCAGGATATGCCGTTGACTGTACCAAATAGGGAGTCGAATGACATGGAGAGCTATCGCAAGTTGGAAGAAGTGAGAAGATATTCCAACAAAGAATTGAAAGTGAACCGGGAGTTGATTGAAGCAGTCAGGGGGCAAAAAGACTTTGCAACACTAGGGAAACTGAAGTCGTTCCAATATGTGTCTGGCGTACCGGGGATGGCGTATAATCCCTTCGTGAATGAAGAAGCCAGGGAAGCGTACTTCGACTATGAGCAAGTCATAGTACTCAATTTCTGGGTTGAACGGATTAAAGAAACTGGAATGATGATGGTGGAACAACCCAAGCTGGGAATTATCTTAGAAGAACGAGTGGTCGAACCCTCGGCTCCCGAGCTAAAGGGGCAAGTGAGTTTTGATTGCGGTTCTTGGGACGGTCCCTTGAAAACAAGTCTAGTAACGATGTGGGAACTCATGAAGCCTTCTTGGTGTCCTCATCCTAACGCCGGTTTAATCTGGGACATGACGGCGGATATCACGTTAGACCTGGATGATGACGCAAGTTTACATGATCTGGCCATGATACACCATCTGCTGGCCATGAGGTTGACGAAGCGGAAGAGCAACCCATCCACGGAGCTATCCGAGGAAAGTCCATTGAGCAATTGGCGGAGTAGATAAATTTCATTTTCTTATGCGATTTGTAAGATTGATTACAGAGAACTGGAACACTACTTCACGATAACCCGGTGTTATGCGATCAATAGGGACATTGATGGTGACATGTCCGGGGAGTATGTGCCATTCTGCCAGATTGGCACAGCGCAACCTTCCGGCGACACGAAAGAAAACGAATAAAGGCCTCATTAACGAAAAAGTATTGCGAAGGAGGGTAGGAATATTCTAGAATTTTTATTTTTAAAATTTTGATCGAAGAGTGAATATTTCTCAGAAAAACAAAAAGACGACCATTTTGACGGAAAAGGACAAAAAAAACAGAACAACGACAAATATTGTGGAAAACGGTCGCACAAGAGACGAGAAACACGAAGCCTCTTATCGTGGCAACAACACACGATAAGACTCTTAGCAGTGGAAATTGGTGGAGAAGGAAGCTTCAGTGGGGAAGGAATATTCCACGGAACCCTCCCGTGCCACAAATTGGAAGAGATAAGGACGTAATGAAATCCCCCAGAGACTGTTTTATGTGAAGGGACTATTTATAACTGACTTTGTATCTACTTGGATGTCGTAGAAGTCTGAATTAACACCGGTATTATTTGATATTTTAGAATATGAGTAGCTAGAAAGAGGAAAGGGTCAATCCATCTCCAATGGATTTAATATAGAACTGTCACACAAAAACATATTAAAATAGGTTGTTCGAGCCGTGTTTTTAATGGCAATCACGTAGTCTGAGGATCCGAGACTCAGCTATGTGGTTGTGTTCGCATGTAAACGAAAGCTGATCAAAAGTCGTTTGACTGATGGCCTAAAAATAGTAAATTTTTACTTAGCCCTAAACAGACCAGAAAATCAACTGGCAAGGTCGAGACGGTGAAAAACGAGTAGAATTAAGGTAACTGACGCCTGCCAGTCGTTAAAAGGTACTTTTTCTACGCTTCGTCGCTGTGTAGTATTTGGGCGAATGTTACATTACTGACCACGAAATGTTGTCACACATTGAAATACCTAAGTCTTTTTGGGTCTTTGCGGTATCAACATTTGTATTAAATAGTGTAACTTCCATTTTCCCTTTGAGGTTTAACAAATTACATTTATCTTCAATCAGCGGCCTTTTATTTTCTTTGCACCATTTTTCAACATTTGCCGTGTCTTTTTGCAGATGAATTTCTTCAGTAGACAAGATCTTCATATCGTCACAATAGCCAAAACAATCCGAATTCTCAATGCATTTGGGAAAGTCGTTAATGAATATGATAAAAAGTAGAGGGCCAAGAAATGAGCCCTGTGGTACACCGCTAGTTACTTCTTTCAGAGTTGATGAACTTTTATTGATTTTCACAAATTGCATTCTATCTGTTAGATAGTCTTGTATTATGTCTTGTATTTGAATGCCCAGACCTATGTTCCGTAGTTTAGCGATTAGGATACTATGAGGTACTTTATCAAAGGCTTTAGAAAAATCTAGATAAAGGACCGATAGTGTTTGAACATTTTTGTCATCGTAGAGTTCATATACTTTGCTCAAAAATTGTACCATTTGTAGTACTGCTGATCTTTTTTGCCGGATGCCGTATTGTGCGTTTTCCAAGAAAGGTTGAACTTTGGGGTATATATTATCAAAAATAATTTTTTCGAAGACCTTCGAGGCGGAGCATAAAAGGCTAATTGGGCGGTAGCACTCAACTGACGCCTTGTTCTTTTCTTTAAAAATTGGGGCCACTTGACTTGTTTTCCAGTAGGTCGGGAAGAGCCGCTTGTTAATGAATGTGCGGAAGAGAAGATAGAGTGATTTTGACAGAATTTCAGAAAGGTTTTTTAGGATTATAATACCTATACCATCAAAACCTGACGCTTTATTTGTTAAAAGATTTTTGAGAATGTATTCGATTTTGGTTTCTTCAATGTGTATTTGTGTACAGATTTCTTCTGTAGGAGAACAGTTTGTATTTCGTGCGAGAGGGTTAAGATTTGATTCCTTTCGATATACACTGATGAAAAATTCATTAAAAAATGTAGCTTTCTGGGTGTCATCTCTTGTGGATTTTTCCTTGTAAAACATTTTTTGGGGATATTGCCTGGAACTATTTATTTTGTTCAAGTATTTTTGTAGGTCACTGAATCGTCTACTGCTTGTTACTGTTCCTTCGTAAATTGCTTGATCTTCAGTCAATGCTATTGGAAGATTTTTTTTCCAGTTTTTTGTGTTTTAGGATAAGGCTTAAATTAGGTTTGTTTTGCCGATCAATACGCCGTTTTAAGGTTTGTACTCTTTTTAGCATGTGAGACGTACTTGGCGTCACCCACGGGAGAGAGTTGATTTGTGTGATGTAACATTGGGTACATTTTTCTTTATTTTGTCCCATAACCATGCATACCACTGACGCAGGAGCTCATTTACATTACTGTAACAATACGGTTTGTCTTTTATTTCTTGATTTATTATCGTCCAATCGGCTCTGTTAAACGCCAGATTTCACCTTTGTTTATTTCTTTGATACTGGCTTCCATGTTAATTGTTGCAGAGTAAGCATAATGATCTGAGCATGAATATTTGTCAATGCTGTATGCGTTTGTTGCTGAATGGTCCGTGTGCCAGTTGAGTATCACTCCAGGGTTGTTGGTTAATAAAACATCAAGCTGCTTTTTTTGGAGTCGAATAATTGTTCATAGTCAAGTTCAATGAGCTTTTTTAACACTGCATTTTCATATTCGTCCTTTGAGTGCATCATTTTCCAATGAGTGTATTCAAAATTTATATCTCCCGTAATCGACACTGCGTTACAGTTGTGTTGTATTTGTAATTTTGTTAAGTTTTCGAACAAACTGATGAAGTTTTGTTGTTTCCATTGGTATTTACTGTTTTTCGGGGGATTATAAACACAGCAGAGAATTTGATGATGCCCAGTTTCACCTGTTAGTTTGGCCACTATGCATTCTTCATTTGCTATTTGAGCATCAATTTCTTCGTAATGCACATTTTCTTTTATCGCCATGAGTACGCCTCCGTGATTGGTTTTTAAAGTGGAATTTTTTCTATCTTTGCGAATTATATTAAAACCAGCAAAATGCAGAGCTTTATCTGGTATTTCCTCTACCAGCCATGTCTCTGTGAGACATAGTATATCGTAGTCTGTTAGAAAAAAGGCATTTGATAGAGCTATTCTTCTGTTGATGTCTAAAATACTTCTGACATTTAGGCATAACATTTCTAAATACTTAGCAGTAGGTAGTCAATTGCTTTCTTCTACTTTTTTCCAATTTCCACTTTTTTCGTCATATTGGTAAAGGACAAGGTCCCTTAGCCTTAGGCTTTTAGCTGATACGCCAATTTCTATCATTGTTCGTCTTTTCATAAGAAGTTTGTTCTCAATCAGAAATTCACTTGGGCTAAGCTCTTTTGACACAAAAAGAGTTTTGTCGTAGTTTTTCAATTTTGCCAAGGACATTAGTATCAGTCGTTTTTGCCATTCATTTGATACATTTACAACTTTTGTGCGTGGCCTTTTTCCTTCTTCATATTTTCATAAACGTTTTAAATCTGTGATTTTTGCTTCAACTGTTAAGAACGCAAACAGTTTGTTCACCTCTTCCAAGTCGGGTTCGTGTCTATCTCTTGAACTTTTTGAGTCCAGTTCAAGCAGTCCTCTTATCCGGATTCCGTTATAGCTTGATTCTGGTTTCTTTAAGGCAGGTTGCTTTGGCTCATTTCTGTTTTCTGGTTTTTTGTTTGCCTCGTCTATCTTTTGCTTAAGTGAATCTATCTCTTGTTTAAATGTAGAGAATTGTTCGGCGATTTCATTTAGTTTTGTTTCGGCAATGGATGGACGGGTTTGGATCAAATCGTTGATCATCGACTCTTTCCTTTTGTTTCCAACACAACAGTTACAGAGCAGGAGGACGTTCTGGCTGGTCTCCGAAATTCCAAGGATGGTAGTTTCAGATATTCCAGTGCATGTTTTTGTCATGTGCATAACATCGCAACAGGCAATGCAATTAAAGATTTGACTTTTGTTTGTGATCGGCTTTTTGCATGTTTTACAAGATTTCTCAGATGCTTGCGAGACGCTAGCATTTCTGCGTCTTTCTTCTGAGCCCATATTGCTCAAAAAATCTTCTCAGAACTGACACTACAAGGTATAAAACCTCAGGAGAAGACCAGACTAGAGAAGACTTATTGAGTTTTTTGATTCCCTTGGACTGATACTCCAAGGTATAAAAACCTCAGGAGAAACTAGTCTCAAGAAAATCAGACTCACCAGAACTAGTGCGATGAGGATTGGGCTGCTTGTTTTTTCTTTGCTGCTGCTCTCTTTGATTTGGTGGGCCGTACTCTGGATTTTGATCTTTGCTGAAGTACTAGTGAACGAAGGTTGTGACGTTTCGAAAGTACTTTGTTGAGCAACTTCAGCTCAAGAGACGGCGGGGGATGTAGTTTAGAGAGGGCAACAACTGTATCAATGTCGTTTTGTTTCTGTTTAGGAAGAAGTTGTTTTATCGCGTCGATGATGAGAGTATTCGTCTTCCGTAACTTTTCAAAAGTGTGAGGGGTAACGTCTCGACGAATGTATATGATCGCAGCTATTTGATGCTGAAACTTCGTGAAGATTTCAGTTAACTGCTCCGGGGAACACTTCGTATTAAAGTTTTTGGGATGTTTTGTGATACTATTGTTTATCACGTCGTGCCAGAGAATGATTTCTCTGGATTTTAGGGAACCGTTTCTAAGTAACCACTGCAATTTCTTGAGTTTACTCACGTTGTTTTGGTTGGGGCTTAGTCCCGATTTCGCAAAAGGGAATCTTCGATACTTTACCCTTAGATCGTAGGGTAGGTAGTCAAGGGTCCTTCTGAGTGAGCTTGCTCCAACTACAATCATGTGATCCACCAACCTGTGTCCACCCACTAGTGTCCACGCGCGGTAGCAGTGGTAAATGAATCCAGTCAAAGTCATTTGAAGTAATTGCAGGGGACCACCACGGCTGTCCCAATCTATCAACAATTTATCTGAAACTATTTAATAAGTTTCATTCTAGCTGTTGTTAGGAACACTACCTGTGTGCGCTCCTTTGTGTACCTAAGATGTAGTACACTCCAAGTACAAGAAGAAGGAGTTGAAGCAGTTTCTGAAATATCCCGGCCTTTAAACCGCTTAAATTGAGAAGTCAACTCTTCAGTTTAAAATGTTTACGCGTCTTTGGGTGCGGTACCAGAAATTTCATTCAAGTGATTGTTTACTTTAAAAAAAAAGGTAAATTATAAATGGGGCCCTTCCATTTAGGTACGGCCGTGCACAATCTGGATAGGGCCTATATCAGCATTATATAAAAACAACAATAAACATTATTTCAGGAATTAAATCAAGCCAGCATTTAATGCGTTGTCATTAAAGGTATTTACTTCAACCATACCTCCTCTCTAATAGCACTGATCAAACTTATAATAATGTAATCTAAAACTTGTCAGGATTACGTAATGGTGGATACTCACAAGTACCAAAATAATAAATCAGTCCCATTTGTAACAAAATAAAAAATCAATCGCGTTAGTACCAAAAATATTCAACTGGCCAAAGACTACTAAGCCGACTATTTTATGCTCTTTGTTTAAGGTAGCCGGTGGGCGCGTTACGCCGCTTCGCGGAGATAACCGGCTCTAATTTTTTTGTAGAGTCCTACCCTCTGTTGGCAAGCTCGCTACACATTGGCGCGACCGCGGCGGTCACAATTCTGTTGTTTAGTTTTCTTCTGTTTGAACAGTAGAAACCTAATGTAATAATTCGTTGGCTCACTATTTGAGTTGAAAAATTTTACAAATGGGATTTCACTTTCGTAGTGTCCTACGCAATTTAATTATTGCGAGGGACATAACGATTTTATCCTTGCGTAGTGCGCGTGAGGGGAGCGGCGTGGTTGTTCCCATCCTTAACGTAAGTGAATTCCATCCAGTGTCCCTTCTTGATTGCTAGGCCTTCAGACCTCTGATCCCTTCACTATCCTACTGGTCACATTTTCCAGTGATGTCTCTCAGTAGTTATTCAAGGTTCCAAAGCTATCTGAAAACCCTTTCAACGCCCCAACTTCGGGTACCGGCCAAATACTGCTATTTAGATCGAAACGATCAACCCTATTGAAAAACAGTATAAGTATACTAGCAATTAAAATGAAGGTCCGATCCATCAATTCTGAAAATCAAAGTCACTGTCCATTTTCTACTTTTTTTCTGGTTTTTCTTCTAATTGTTTTCCTTTTTTTTGTTTTGGTTTGAATTTTGTTTTTTTACCAGTTTTTCTGTTTCTCTAGTGCCCCCCCATACTCGGTTAGCTAAGCCTCGTATTCAAAATCGCACCAATAAAAGTTTCACAAGTTTCCCTAAAAAGCTATCACCGTACGACCAGAAGGTGGTCACGTTCAAGTTGAACTGTACCATCAGTACTCTAGAATGGGCATGTAGCCCGGAGCTGCGTCAAGTGGGTTCGATCCCGTAATCATGATTTCGTAAAATTCTCAGGATTGCCATGAAAACACTATGAAAGAGTCGTCCGCTTACGCCGCATTTGAGATTAACAGAAATAGAAGCTATAACCATTGGTTCGAGGGTCAAGGACACTACCTCTTGTGTTTTTGTACCTCATTCTATTGGAGCCATTTCGATTCGCTCAAGACATGGGACTACAAATGCGTGTTACAGCTCAAAACCACTACTAAAATACACTCTCACACTGGAATTAAGAGCGCCCCCATGGCTAGGTCTCTAAAAACCTATAACACGCGAACGTCGTTGAAAACTCTAAAAGGATACCAATAATTTTTTTTATTAATCAATGGTTTTTTGATCCAATTCAGATGGAACAACCTAAAATTCACCTCATTTTTACATTACTGTGTAAATTACACTCAAAAAATTAAATTCAAAACTCACATGATGACGCGACTCTAAAATTAGACGAATGATGTAATTAAAGCAATTCTGGACGTTTTAAGTCAAGTAGTTTTATTGTCTGGACCATTGAGTCGCTCCACTCGTCGACCTGCGCATTAAAGATTCTTCTTACTCCAGTAGTAACACTCTCGCAATAACTCTCGGCGCTTCTATCAGGAACCAGACAGCTCTACTCGAATTGATACTTAATATTATTAGACAAATTGCGAAGACAGCAATTTGTTTCCAGACTGATGATTTTTTGTCCACTTTCCGCGAATTATCTTTCGAGTCTTTTCATTTTATTGATTTGTTATTTCAATTGCTGCGATAACCTTGAGCATGACATGCTAATTCAAAATTTTCAAAAAACACTATTTCTCCCAAACTCGAGGTTATGCTTCAGATCACGACCGACTGGCACAGGACATATTCCCTTTGGATCTTTTTTGGGAATCAACAACCCAGGAAATCAAGATCAAACTTCATAATACGACCGACTGGCATAGGATTTATCTCTTTAGAACTTTTTTGGGTATAAGTAAACCAGGTATATCCCTCATTAGTGCAGTTTGTAGGGTCCAGCCATAGATTTCCCTAGATTTCTCTATACAAGGAAAATTATCCACAAATTGCGTTCGTCCAAATTTAATGCTATAATCGCTCTTCTGCCAAGCACCCTCAGCGCCCCTTTGTTTGCTGCTGACACCCGGATTCTGGAGTCTATCAGGTCATCTTTATCAAATCCCATCCGTGTCCTTGTTATGATTGGTATCACGCTCAAGATGGCTCCTGTATCTACTAACCCCTTCAAGGCGTCTGACTTCCATTTAGATCCAGTACATGAGTGGAGATACGTCCGCTCTCGGATCCAAATGCATGGCGTCCTCCTCAAGCATGGCGCAATGTCCATTTGATCTTACTTTGAGTTACTCTCGGCCCACAAAATCTGGCCCGCCAGGTCATCGTCACAAGTTATCATCATCTTTGTAAAAATGTTGGTTCCATTTATATTCAGCATGACCTCGTCGGGACCATTTGTTTCGGTGTACCTGCTGTCTTTCCTTATCGATTTCCCGTCGCCTCTTGTTAGTAGCGCTCTGAAAGCTTTCGACGGAGTTTGAGGACTAATAGCAGGAAATTAGTCCGAATATACGTCTATGTACATCAGTGTTTGGTCACTTGGTTCGCTCAGGTTCCTCATTACTTTGTGGCCAGCTACGGAGATTATCGACAATATCCTCGATCCAATTTTTGTGATCCCGATCGGCTTCCCGGTTTCCATCTTCAAAGTTTTGCAATTGCTCCTGATCTTGAGAGCGTCGCTTAGCTCAGGTTCGGTTCTTACTCCTGACAATGTTTCACCTTTTTGCAGTTTTTCTTTTTCCTGTATCAGCCTTTGTTCAATTTCTTTCGAAGCCAGATCTTGTTTCACTTTGTTTATAGCATCTGCTGCTGCTTTATAGTAATTTATCTCCAGCGTTCCTTTGGCTTCTATTCCTTTGATTTCTTTCTCTCGGTTACCGCTTTTACAGAATTTGACCACAGTTCAAACTTTATTTACGTCCTTGTTTTGAAAGTCGTTTTCTGCCTGTCTATTTCTGGTGTTCTCTACAGCTGCTAGCGCTAACTTGTGTTTCGTGTGATTCTTATTCTTCACGGCTTAACAAAACAGAGAAAACTTCATCCTGAAGTGATCTTCCTGGCCACAGAAGAAATATCTCGCGCCAATCTTGATTATCAAGCCACTGTAGATTTCACGCTCTTCCATCTGGTTCACGTCGTCACCAACTGTTGTTTAACCCAGGATTTTCATCCCTTGTTTGTAGGAAGTGCAATCCGCTACGTAATAATCTGCTGATCCCTCAATGGCGCACAATCTCTTGGCTTGTACCACGTCGATCTTTGCTGTTGGTTCCCCCTCGAAAATTTCGGCCCGCCGAAAATGAAAACTTTTTTGGTTTCATTAACATGTATTCTCTAGATTTCTGGCTCAATTGTTCTGGTGTCAGTGCATGGTCTTTCGATAGCGTATAATAGGTTGCCATCATTGTTCTCAAATCGTCACTTTTCCCGTCGTCGATGAACTTTGAAGCAAAACTGAGGTTTCTCCTGTTAGTTGACTCCTCCGTATCACTTCTTCTTCTCAAGCTCTCTAAATGATCCAGAATTGGATATATTGATTCGTCATCCTTTTGCCTCAACTTCTCAATTCTCATCATTGCTTGATCTCCCTTCATTCCAGAGCCGAAACGATTCAACAGTCTTTCGAAAATCTCGATGTGCAAGCTTGTCTCTCATCACTCAAGTTATCCTGCCCTAGATGCAGGCTCATTAACTCCACCCAGGTGTCTATGCAACCGTCCGAATCAATTTTAAATTCTTTGGTTTTCTTGGAGGTTTTCCTCGATTTGCCGCCTCCCCTTTCGCTTGACTCAGTCTTTCGTTTTTCGTTGCTGACTTCCCTGGTTCCAATCCTATGATAGTATGGATCTCCGGCAATGGAATGGATTCTTGTTTTTTACGATGTGCTTCTACAAAGTCCATCCTTGTTCCAGGTTGTTTTCCGGTTTTCTCTGCTGTCGCTTCATCCTGATTAATAGAATTTCTCAGGAGCGCATCCAATTTGGACTGTATGGCACAGGAGTTTTCTGCCTGATATCTGCTCATTGTATCCATTCTTGTCTCCAGACTCCATAGTTTGTCGCTTACGGTTTCGTACCGTTTTTTCTTCATTTCTTCTATGACTTTCTTGATGAACCTCTCCCGTTTCTTGTCAGTCTGATTTACTCTTACGGCCATCTGTAGTAACTTCTCCTCGGTTGCTATCGCCATGGTGAAGTAGTTATCAAGGTTCTTGTTTTTGTTATACCTGACCTCCCTTTTCAACTCTTCTCGGTCTTCTTCACTGCTCTTGAGTTTTTTGTCTATCTGCTCCAACTTTTGCTTCAAATGCCCCAACTCTACTGGCGGTACCTTCGATTCAGTTGCAGTCCCCACTGTAGGTCTCTATGTTCTGCCCGTGGATTCTTCTCCACCTTCACCGGCCTCCTTTCTTATGGCGGAAACTGTTACAAAGGTCTTGCTTTTGCCGATCCAAGTTATCATCTCTTCTTTATCTTTTGGCCTCATCCCCAACATGGCAGCAAATTCTCCGCGAAGGACGTCTTTTTCGACTAAGAATCAACTTTTATGGTTTCTGGTATGTTGCCAGTGATCTAATTACCATAGCAAATTAGCGAGAACTCGATTGTCTTTGCTTCCTGCTCATAGATATTTGACATTTGTGTTGTTTCCGTCGTTTTTTCCCGACGTCGTCAATAATTTGCTGAGGTGTCTCTAGATCAATTTTTCCGACGGGTGCATTGCTTCGTTTCTCAAGTTTTTCTTCTGTTGCATCCTTTTGCAGTTGCTTTTCCTTGTTATTCCGCGTATTCACCATGCTAACTGATTTAGTTTAGCAGGACTGTCTCAGGAACTTGTGTAAAATCTTCTCACCCCCAATATTGATAGCAAAAAATGATTCTAATGTCTATAAAATTTCCTGCGGTCCCTCAACCAATTGCAATTAGAAAAGCTTAGATAGTGTTGCCTACACCGGTTATGATTAAAAATTACTCAAAATGAAGTCTGATTATCCTAAAAGTGTGTAATTTTTTTTTGAACTCCGATCAAATGAAAACTCGAAAGTGTTACAAAATCTCTATCAAAATGTGTATTATATCAACAATGTCAAAACTTTCGTTCCAAAAAACTTGTCTGGTATCTGGTTTTCACGCGTTATCTCCACTACTCTTGTGGATATGAGATTTTTTACCTTATTGGTTTCTAGAAAACATATCTCCGATCCTCCCACCTGATCCGGCCAGACCAACTTTTTTTTATCTTGAGTTCACTATGGGTTACCTTCGCGCTTAAACTCCTGTTTCTAGTCTTTGTTGCAGTCAATATTGACCCTGATTAAAATAATGTAACCAAATTGACGAAGCCGATTGTTTGATTACACTAATCAGACCAGCCTTTGTATAATTTCTAACTACAACCCTTATCTTAACCGCCCTCCCTATTTTATAATCCCTATTTTATAATTTTATAACCTCCCCATTTTATAGCCGCCCACTTAGGTGAAAAAACCCCTTGAGCGCGATGGGCGCTAAATTGTTCCAGAGAAATCCCGTAGAAACTGTTTCCAAGCTCTGATCAAGTAAAAACGATTGCTCAAGTAAAATTTGTGGGGTGCCGCTTAGTCACTTTATACCTATCTCCTAGAAAACAAATTGGAAGTTAACGATACATGTTTGACCAAACAGCACACTCCGGTGATCTCCTCCAGTAGTCACACTGCACCGGTCACATTTGTTGTAGCCTATTCCCAGTAGTGTCCCTTCTTGATTCCCAGTCCTTCGTACCTCTGATCCCTTCACTATCGTACTGGTCACTTTTTCCAGTGATGTCTCCCAGTAGTTATTCATGGTTCCAAAGCTATCTGAAACCCCTTTCAACGCCCCAACTTCGGGCACCGCCAAATACTGCTATTTAGATCGAAACGATCAGTTCTATTAAAAAACAGTATAAGTATACTAGCATTTAAAATGAAGGTCCGATCCATCAATTCTGAAAATCAAGGTCACTGTCCATTTTCTACTTTTTTTCTGGTTTTTCTTTTAATTGTTTTCCTTTTTTTTGTTTTGAGTTGAATCATGTTTTCTTACCCGTTTTTCTGTTTCTCTAGTGCCCCCCCCCCATACTCGGTTAGCTAAGCCTCGTATTCGAAAGCGCACCAAGAAAAGTTTCACAAATTTCCGTAAAAAGCTATCACAGTACGACCAGAAGGTGGTCACGTTCCTGTTGAACCGTACCATCACTACTCTAGAATGGGCATGTAGCCCGGAGCTGCGTCAAGTGGGTTCGATCCCGTAATCATGATTTCGTAAAAATCTCAGGATTGCCATGAAAACACTATGAAAGAGTCGTTCGCTTACGCCGCATTTGAGATTAAGAGAAATAGGAGCTATAACCATTGGCTCAAGGGTCAAGGACACTACCTCTTGTGTTTTTGTACCTCATTCTATTGGAGCCAATTCGATTCGCTCAAGAATTGGGACTACAAATGCGTGTTGCAGCTTAAAAGCCACTACCAAAATACCCTCTCACTCTGGAATTAAGAGCGCCCCCATGGCTAGGTCTCTAAAAACCTAAACCACGCGAACGTCGTTGAAAACTCTAAAATTATACCAATAGTTTTTATTAGACAATGATTTTTTGATCCATTTCAGATGGATCAACCTAGAACCCGCCTCTTCAACATTACTGTGTAAAATACACTAGAAAAAATAAGTTCAAAGCTCACATGGTGACGCGACTCTAAAATTAGGTGAATGATGTAACTAAAGCACCCTAGAAGTTTTCATTCAAGTAGTTTTATTGTCTGGACCATTGAGTCGCTCCACTCGTCGACCTGCGCAAGAAAGATTCTTCTTACTCCAGTAGTAACACTCTCGCATTAACTCTCGACGTTCTCTATCAGGAACAAGACAGCTCTACTCGAATTATTAGTTAATATTATTAGACAAATTGCGAATACAGCAATTTGTTTCCAGACTGATGATTTTTTGTCCAATTTCCGCGAATTATCTTTCAAGTCTTCTTATTTTATTGATTTGTTATTTCAATTGCTGCGATAACCTTGAGCATGACATGCTTATTGAAAATGTTCTTAAAGTTCTATTTCCCCCAAACTCGAGGTTATGCTTCAGATCACGACCGACTGGCACAGGACATATTCCCTTTAGATCTTTTCTGGGTATCAACAACCCAGCAAATCAAAATCAAATTTCATAATACGACCGACTGGCACAGGATTTCTTCCCTCTAGATCTTTTTGGGTATAAGCAAACCAGGTATATCCCTCTTTATTGCAGTTTGTAGGGTCCAGCCATATATATGCTAAAATTACGGCAAGAGCTTCTTCAAATGCTAAACCAACTTTCTCTACATACCATACTTCGTTGCACTCGAAATGGGCTTTAGTAAGTACCTTGTACAATTGTCTTTACCCCAAAACCGAAGGTGATTTTTCTTGCTCATACAGTTTCTTAAGTGCTATATGTGTTTTGCTTCTTTGAGTGGTACATGCGCTTACAAAGTCTTCATATCTAGAGATACACAAGTTCATTGCGCTCAAGGCAAATACTCTATAAGATTTTTGTCGTTTGTAGAGAAATTTCTCACTTCTAGAGTTGGCTTTGGTGTTTCCTAACTTTTCTCACAAATTTCTGCAAGCACCTGGTTCAGGTTATAACCGGAGCTAATAGGCATCGAGAGGACCGGTATCATAAGGGTATACTTTTTATGGATCCTCGCCAAACCATAAAAACTGGCGTGTTGCCCCCCCCCCCCCAGTAGACCTCATCCTCGTGTAACAACTTCACTTATTTTGTCTGTTTTTCTCATAGCAACAGCTCCTTGTTAAGGTTTTACTCTTTTTTCATTACAATCGAATCACTGGTTTATCTAATTTTACGTGAACTAGTTTGAATCTAATAAAAACTAATCGCATCATCTCAAATTTTTTGTTTAACAATTTTGGCATAGGCCTGTTGCCACTGCCTCGATCTCACAAAGTGCTTCCCCAAGTACTTTTGTTTTCCCAGATCCGGAAAAAAGATGTCAATATTGGCAAGAAATTGAGTCTCATTAAACTTTTTTCCCCGACCGGAAACTTTGGTCTTTACGACAAAACCTGTTGAAGCCAAACTGGTGCTGCATTATCATCAAGAGCTTTTGTCGATCCCTAATCGTGTTTCCTAAGAGGTCGTACTTGTCTTTCAGATAGTTGTTGTTGTATTTTGTCCATTGAAACTTAAGTATCCTATTACCAAAGGCCAACACTTTTAACGCCCTCTATACTGCCCATTTTGCCTTTTCCTAAACGTCGACGTTTTTATCATCTGACTTGGTCAATTTATCGTCCTAGCGTTGTTCAACTCTGTTATTATAACTTTTTTTCAGCAAATTGAATAGTGCTTGGTCCAAGAAAAACTCATTTTCTGGGACCCAGAACTTCTAAAAATCAAGTATTTTGTCGTTTTCTCTAATACTCTCAGAAGTTTAACACGTTGGTGGCAATTGATTATAGTAAAATAAGTGTAGTCAAAATATCGGAATAATCTCCAAACAAGTTTCTTTAATGAAATCCAAAGAAGATTGGAAAAGGGAGTATAACTGTGCCAATTGCTGTGCAAGCAACGAGGAATAAACCTCACGTGACATAAAACAAAACAAAACAAAACGCATAAGTTTTACTCACACTCTGTATTGAAACGTTCTATTCAATACCCCCCTACAGATTCCTCGCCTCTGTCCATTAATTTTCTACTGTGTGCTCTTGTTCTTGTTTGCGACTTCTTTTTTTCGTGCTGTAACGAAGCTTCGGCAATACAGTCGGCTGATTTTGTTGTTGTTTGAACACAATCAAAAAAACATAATCTCCAGCTGAACGTCCTGTTGAAGTGCCTGACACTCATTCACCAACTTCGTTATCCTCTTCTTCTTTGAAAACAAAAACCTCGTGACAGAGTGATAGAGAGGGCAAGAAAACCCGCGCTGATCAGTTGGTTCCTGATATCTGGGGTACCATTTCTCTGACAGTATACTATTGCCTTGTTATTTGTCAGTATCTTCAAAAATTCTGTCACTTCCTCTTCAGTGCAAGCTCTGTAAATGTTCGTGCGATGGCTGTTAATAGACTCACTGATGACAATGTACCTCAACATCTCTTGTTATTTTTGTGGTAGAGATGACCTGAGAAGTAGAATCACGAGGTTTTGTTGTGGATTCCTTGTTTTCGGGTTTAGAGAGTCCCGGAAAAGCCGATATTTTAAGCAATTTTTTTTCCGGGTCGCTAAATTGTTCAAGGCTGTGGTAGAGAGAACTGGCCGCTACAATGAAGACCATGTCAATCCTAAGCAAGTAAACTCAAAAAACAGCTTCAAAAAATTGTCAGATTTTTCCATAAGAAATGAGACCCCTTTTAAAAGAGAGATACTGTAATTAAAAAGTAATTCAATGACTTTGGATTTCAAAATTTTATATCTACGTTTTTTGAGAATGCATATAAAATGTATATTGCACATTTTTGTGTATCTTCACGTTACCAATCTATCAAATTGTTCAAAACTCCTTTTAAGCGCATGACTATCAGCTTCATCCACCTGGTCTTAGCAAAAAAAGTTGTATACGGATTTTTTAGCTACTTCTGTTGAGGATAAAAAGCAGAACAAAGCTGGCAGACGAGCGAAGGAAACTTTCAAGCCACTTTTGACTGTCAAGAGAGCTGCCTTTAAATAAAAAACAGTTATCATTCATTTTCACGTTTTTGACCTGCATAACGAGTTTCTTAGTATTCTGTGGAAGCCATCCCAAAACCAAATTTGAAACAAATGAGGGTTTGTACGCAAAACAGATAGGAGTTTTGGCTTGCTAAAGCAATTTTTCAGAAGGTAAAAACCGTAATGGGCATCTAGTTTGTCAACGGCCTCCGAGATTTTTTCAAGCTTTCTAATTTTGTCATCAACAAACTTTAAAGCAAATTTCGTCGATTGGAGACTATGGTATAACAAAATCTTCTTTTTGGGGCATATTTTATTCATTGGGTTTAGTTTTGAACTGTACTTTGTACTCGTGATTGTCCTTCGCACTTTTTCATTATCAAATTCAAGCCGTTGATCGGTTCCATTTTCAGATGTTATTAAGCTCCCAGAGTGCTACCTTATAAACGTTGGCTATGTTTCCATGATCTAAAGAACCAAAGTTTTTTAACTCTAGCAGTTTTCGCCAGTGACTGAATTAATTCACCAAGAAAACGTGTGGGATCGCCTGGCAGAGTTCCATCTTTTGACATTATGGTAGTGCTGCAGTAAGAAAGTAACTGGGTTTACTGTCCGCGCAAGGGGTGTATTCGCAATACTCCAAAGAAACATGATTAAACATTGTTTCTCTATTAAAAGACTTGAAGGCATTCTTAAAGTCTCTTTTTAAACAACAGTAAATTTTGGATTGTCGACGCGCTCTGTTGGATTTCGAAACGAGTGTGCAGCAGTTTCTGCTCCTTGTTAAGTGCTACGACCGAGATTTCCGATTTTTTTTCTTACGCTTTTGACGCGATGTGTCTTAGCGTGTTGCTTATGGCAGTTGGTCTCAACCATCCGTCTATCTTTATGAGGGCAATAGGTTTTGCGCCAAAAACTTATTATTATTGAGCTTTGCGACAGAAAAGTCATAAAAGATTAATAGGTCTTGGGCCACTTCCAATGACTTTTATAAGCTTAGCAAGTATGTTCAGAAAATTAATGTAGTGCAGTGCAATGAATTCCCTTTACTAAAAAAAATTTTGTCTCTACCTGCTCCGGATCCATTCGGAAGAGACATTATCGCTTCGTATGGATCGAAATCTTTTCGTCACAAAAAATTTATCTGAGTTTTCTGGATTTGGAATGGCCTGCTGAGAGTGCTAGGAGATCAATTCCAATAGTTATAAATTGAAAAGGAGCAATACTGTCATCGGAAGCAGCAAGTTTGATCATTGATTTTATAATTTCTTCATTGCGCTTAATTTTTTAGCTTTATTTTTTGCTCAAGGTTTGGATTGGCCTGCTGAGAGTGCTAGGAGATCAATTCCAATAGTTCTAAATTGAAAAGGAGCAATACTGTCATCGGAAGCAGCAAGTTTGATCCAAGATTTTATATTTTCTTCATTGCGCTTAAATTTTTAGCTTTATTTTCTGCTCAAGATAACTTAAAGCGGGCTTGAAACTTGGGATGGAGTTTTTGCACGAGTTTTTTTTCCAATTACTAAAGAACTTAAGCTTGACTAATGCTTCTTTTCGGCTACTCCATAGAAAAACAAAGTGACCTTGAAAGTTTTTAAAATTTTAAAAATTTTTCTACGTTGAGGAAGTTTTCCAAATTGAAGAAATCTTCGGTCCTGCTCCTGAGTACTTAGATATTTGAAACCGCTGTACTAATTTGAATATCTAAGCTAATTCATTACTTCTTGTTGTTTCATTTACAATTTTTAATTCAACACATAAAAGACATTGAAACCATTGGATTTTCTTAGATCGGCTCAGAAAACTATTTATTTAATTATTAGGATAATAACTACAAAAAACAATCACACCTAGTTCAAATTATCAGTCCTGAAGATTTTAAGCAATCTTTAATTGTACATTCTGAGTAATTTTCTTCATTTTTCCACAGCGTAAAAATAAAATCGAATTTTGTCGGGTCTATAGAGGACTGAATTAACCCATGGCAAGCAGTTATTGGGAATTCTAACGATATCAACAACCAAATATATTAAATTTCAAAATCAAGCCTTTAAAACAAAAAAAAACAAGAAGAAAGGCAACCGAGCCCAGCAGGTCCAACGGTGCACCACCAGACTTTTCAAGCTAGTTCCAGTTTCCCCCTCTCTCCATGAATTTCAATTGACAGGCCTGTCTCTAAAATCTAATAAAGAACGCCTGACAAACAGGCACAATTTTTAAACAAAACACATCTTCATAGTAATTTTGTCAAAACAGTAAGGCTAAAGTTAAAATAAGGAACCTAGGGAAACCGAATAAATTTTATGAAATAAAAAAATATAATGAAATAGTATAAAAAATTAAACATTAAGTTGAACAATGAACAACATTGATATCTGTCAGATGAAAAAAAAAATTGTTCCACGTGGTCTTTCCATTGGCCGCAAGTGATTTATCTAGTAGAAAAAGCTTATAAAAAAAACATCTTTAGTCTGTATTTGGTTGCATTATTTTTAGAGAGTTCGAGAATGTTTTGTAATCTTGTATTTTGATCCAATTTGGTAGAACGCTCATTAAAAGCGATTCTATACAAGTTTTATTTAAATGTGATTTTTAAATACGAGATTTCGAACGACAAATTTTAGCGTTTGGTTAATTGGGTAATCTAAAATGGTATAGACTGGTAACAGTTTTGTCAAAATTTTAAGAAAAGGCAAGAGTTTTTTGCCAAAGGTTTTTATTGGATAGTAATTTTTTGATACCTCAAGATATTTCCTCAGTAATTTTTCGCTGATTGATTATATCTGCAAGAGAATTGACAATTTATTGTTCTTCAATTTTTTTTCCAACTATAAGCTTTAAATTTTCTAAAATTTTCTTCTTGTTTCTTTGCTCTACTGAATATAATGAATTCCGTTTCTAAGCAAACCTATTTTGGCATTCAATTAGGTATTATAAACTGAGCGTTTGAAGGAATGTACCTACGGAATGCCTTGAAAAGAACCAATCGAGTCTGATTCGGCTTTAGTATCTATTTTCTTATGCTGTTTGGTACTTGCAAAAATTCAATCAATTCAATCAAGTTTTTTCGAATAACCTATGTTTTCATGTTCTATTTTAAGTGACATTGTAGAGATCTAGTTGTAGTGGTGTTTAGTTGTGGATCGAGCAAAAAGCAAACCCAACTTGAAAAATTATGTTCAAATTGAGCTAGAAGAATACTCCATTCTGATGGGCTCTCAGCTCAAAGCTTGATTAAGCTTCAATTTTCCACTGCTAGTCGAACTCGAGGCTAGCTAGTGTTGTTAGGCTACCTTAGCTTGCTCTGAGTAGCTTAGCTATGCCTGCTATGCAGGATAAAAAGATAAAACTTCAGAGTTTGTGGCCTTTAAAAAGACCGGTTTGATGCTGAAGCATGAGAGCTAGCAACTGGCATAGGTAGAAGCTCTTTACTTCTTGTCAGACTTGGGCTGAGACGAAGACTGCTTCTTGGGCAGGAGCACAGCCTGGATGTTTGACCGTGCTCCACCCTGAGCAATTATTACTCCGTGGAGCAGCTTGTTCAGCTCTTCGTCGTTCCTGATGCAAGTGTCTGGGGATGATCCTGAACTTCTCGTTGTCTTTAGCAGCGTTGCCAGCCAGCTCAAGTATCCTCGTTCAACTGCAAGTGTCTGGGGATGATCCTCTGGACTTCTCGTTGTCTTTAGCAGCATTGCCAGCCAGTTCAAGGATCTCAGCAAAAACTTTTGTTTGCTGATGACAAATGTTTTCGAAAGATCAAGATCAGTGACAGCTATAATTTTGATTTAAGTAACTGATAGTCGTAATGATTCGGTGAAGCATAGTAGTCCAGGTAGCTAAAGTTTAATGTGATGCTCGTAACCCAAATTGTCGTATAACCTTTATAATTTTTGTTTTATATACCCCGTTTACCGCTTCCCTGTTTACCCCCCCCCCCCCCCCGTTTTTCTCCCTGTTTTCTCCCTGTTTACACCCATAGACTTTGGGGGGGTTTATGATTTACACCCCCTCTCCCCAGTTTACACCCCCCCTCCCCCCCCCCCCCCCCACACACACACACAGTTTACCCCTCCTCAATTAACCCCCCTCATCTTAGTTTAACCCCCGCCCTCCGTTTACTGGGGGAGGGGATTTCGACAAATGCGGACTGATGGGGGGCAAAGTGGGGAGGGGATTAACTTGAGTAGGTTTAGATTGCGAGTAGGCTGTGAGTAACGCAGAAATGTTGCAAGTTTTGCAAATGATTTTGCAAAAATTGTATAGATTATAATCCGTTATAATCAATCATAATGGATTTTAAATGGATCCATTATAAAGTCTAAATTTGCCACAGTAATAGATTATAATGACAACATTTTAGACAACGTTTTTCCATTATAATCTATTATTATCCATGGAACTCCGGTGCCGGTCTGGCTTTAGAGAATTCGAGGTCTACATTCTGTTGTGATAAATCTTTAGATTTTGCGTACACAAAACTAAAGCTTGCAAGAAACTATAAAAACATTTCACTTTTCGAGGTCAGTTTGTTTGTTGTTTTTTAAATTTATTTCACGCACTCTGTTCTTCTTTTCATTTGATTGATTACAAGTGTTTTTTCAAAATTTTCAATTTTTTCTTCTTGAAACTTCTGATATTTGTTTCGATTCAAATGAAGTCGATGAGATTTTTTATGTTTCAACTGTATTTCATTTTTTTGCTCGAAGAGATGAAAAAGTTCAAGGTTTCTTTTTCAAAATCTTAGAACTTTCTCATTGTGAAAGAGTTTTCTCATTTTCTCTTTGTCAAAAACTTAGGGTTCTCGCAACATTTTTTCATAGCAAAAGACACGCATCGTGTTACAGTTGACAAAACTTACCCTTAAACCTCTCTAAGTCTTACAATTTAATTTTTTCGTGTGATACCAGGAGGTTAAATTTTTTTGTTTAAAATTTTAGTTTTTTGTTGCAGAGACAATTTGCGAATTGTGTGACATTTAAGAATTGTAAGCTAGTTAAGGGTCATCGAAGTCTTCCTCCATTCCCATGCATTCAAACCAGGTGGTCCATGATTTTATTTCCTTTTGAAGCAAACTGTCACATTTTTTCACAGTAAAGAGTTGAATGGAAGCTCATCACGTAACCTCTCATGGAATTTTTGCACGTAACCTATGATTTAGTTCAAAAAAATTGTTGCCTGATTATTTTTTCAGTTTTTGCAACATTTAAAATTTTTCAATTATATCGTTTAACACCAATTACTTTCCTTTTCCCGCTAAAACGGCGCTTAATTGCTGCTGAACTGTGTACGGTTCTCATGAGGTTGTTGAACGGTTTGATTTAAATTTACTCGTTACCGGATCTAATTTTTGCTTGTCTCATTTGAAGTGCTCTTGTTAAAAAAAAAAAATGTGAAGTTTGTTCTGAAGAACGGACCACGAGAACGCGCCCGCATTTACGAAAAAGGAAAACAAATCGAATATAATGGATTTTTATGGTCTAAAATGTTGTAAACATAATCGATTCCCATGTTACGCCCAGACAACAAAATTGGACTAAAATTGGATTTAAATCCATTTTTCTCGCAAAAACAAAAAGCATTATAATTTATTCGAAATCCATTATAATGGATTATATAATAAGTAGAAAATCACATTAAAATTGATTTTTTTTTTCCACTTATTTTTGTTTTGCGTCGTGCAAACTTTTGCAAGAATTTCTGCATTTATCAAATGAATTATGCGCAAACTTTGTAAATCCAGTGTACGGCCTAATCCATTTCTAAACCTAAACTCATTTGCAAAAAGATTCTGTTAAGCTCTCCCCCCTAAAGATTGCCCCTTTGATCCGCTCCCCCCTCCCCGTACCTGAAACACTGTCCCAACCCCCCCCCCCCCTCGCACCTCATCTGAACCACACCCCTTCGAACCGGTTAAGCTCTCCCTTTAACGTTTGAGCCACCTAACGTTTGTCCCCTAGCGTTTGACCACCCCCCTAACGTTTGCCCCCTAACGTCCCCCCCCCCCCTAACGTTTGCTTCCCCCTTATGCTTCCCCCCTAACGTTTGCCCCCCTCCCCTAAGGTTTGCCCCCCCCCCCTAACGACATCACATCCAAAAACCAATTCAAAAAATGATGTCGCTGAATACAGGGAAGTATAAAAAAAACCTGTTCTCAAACTGCTATTTGAATAGTCAAACAATTTTGTTGTTCAACCTTATTTTCCAAAGAACAAACATAAACCATTCTGTTAAAAAACAGTATCGCCCTTAAAGATACCCAATTTCATCAACAGCTTTCATTTCTACAATGTTAAAAATGTTCGTGAAACAATTAAATCGTTGTTAAATTTGGTCGAAAATTATCGAAGAGAACTAAAACAACTTGTATGAAAACCTAAAACCCATTTAGAAACGAAAACAGTTATTATGATTATTGATAAAAAAACAATCAGGCAGCAGGGGGAGAAAAAGAAGTTGATACAGACATGAAGTTTGTGCCATTTGAAGCCAATAAATATGGAACCAAGAAGTGCTTTTGAAAAATTAAACTCAAAGCCAGCCTTTCAAAAGCATTTAGCAAAAAGTTGCTCGCAGAACACGCTCCAGCATTTCTAAAGATGCATCATAAAACGAGATGAAAATCGTTGCAGAAAAGTGCGTCCATATTTGTCAGCTCTAGACAAACTTCTAAGTTGCAGTAGGATGATATGGATGCATAGATGTTTTTCTCTACCCACGTCAGTTGGGGATAGCGTCAGCGTCTGACATAAATTTTTGGCCATTAAACAACAGAAACTAGATACAGATGATAAAAGCTGTAAGCCCTGCACGAAATTACGCTGAAATTTGAGATCTTTTATACCTAGAAAAAGCGGTCAGCCCTTACCTTACTTCACTTCATGAACTGAATAAAAACACCAAGGATTTTACCGGGCAAAAAAACTACGAGAATAGAAAGTAGGTTTAATTGCTAATCGATTTTCTTGACCATTTCGAGTAACTTCCAAATTTCCGACTGCAATGTATTCCCTCAAGCAACTGCTAAACTTCGCAAACAAAATTAGGACAAAAACTTGAAATCCATGGGTTCCCTCGAACGCTAAATGTCGATCAAACATCGTGGTATGACCAAGTTTTGCGAAAACAAGGATATTTCGATTGCCGTAATCATCAAACGAAAAACGGGTAAACAAATGCAGCAAATTATAAAACGATTAAATCAATATCGGAAGGAAGAACGCCAAAATATCTTCGAGCTTAATTTGGCATTATAAGAAAAAAAAAGGAAAAATTAAAAAAAAACCAAATCAAGATAATTTGGCAGAAAATTAAGTTTTTACTTTCAAGAAGTATATCTTCGCATAGAACTTGTTCTTGGAAACGAGTGTGTCTCACTTTTCAGCTTCGGAGACGCTAAAATTGTCACTTATTGACATAGTTAAAAAGAAGAAATTGACACGAAAAAGACATTGCACTCAGGGCGCAAAAAAATGGAGCTTCGAAAAAAAAGATAAAAAACTTAGGTTTAACACTAGATATATAGATAAACCCAGGGGTGGATCTAGGTAGTTAAGGTCCGGGGTGGTCTTCCCATGGAGTAGTGCAACTCCTTGGTCTAATACCGCTCCTAATCTTGCTATTATATTTCCTACTCTCAATAGATCTAGAAACTTATGGCGCAGTTAGAGGAGAGAAGAAATCAACTGATTTTAATCTCTATTATTAATTCTCTGAACCACTAGGGTTTCAATTTTACAAATCAACAATGAGATTTAGTCATGGATCATGATTGGTTAGTAATTATTATTTTTCAGGGAAAAAATTCAAATCAAATAACTAGGTGAACTACTAGTAATTCAATTTAAGTAACTAGTTGCACAAAAAACTGGTTGCACAAGGTCTTTATCTAGGATAAAGAGACCCTGCTTTGGCTAATTTTTGTTCACCGCAAAAAATGCCAAAAAGTGCGTTTCGGCGCGCTCCCCCTCAATTTGTTTTTTTGGCGCGCTCCCCCTCAATTTTAGTGTTTTACTGAAAAAAGGGTCAGTCAGCCAAAATTGGATATCTCAAAATAATACAAAGGGGGTCCTATTGTAAGCCAGCACCCAATAACTTATCGAACTGTTTAAATTGAGTTCACTCAGTTCCTCACAATTTGACATCATTATCGTGGATTTTTCCAAGATATTTCAACCTATCGAGAGTTTTCCATCTGCCTGACTTGTTTTGCGACCCGAATTTTTTTTGGAAAACTAAAAGTTCACTGGCGGCATTAACTAGATTTATATGTGACATGAACTCAAAAATTAGATAACTAAAGTTAGATGTTTTCAAAAAGTGTCCTTGAAAAAAAATCTCAACCTCAATTGATCAAATGCAAGTTAAGATACTTACTTTTTGTGAAAAAAAGCTGATTTGGCAATTTTGTAGCGTTGAAACTTCGTCGACTGTTTATGTTTTAACAATTTTTGTCGTGCACATCGCATCGAATTTGTCAGACAATTGTTTTTTGGTCAAATATTGGATATATGTTCAACTGTTAGCATTGAACATTTATGCATTAAGAGACCAGAATAAAATTGTCCAACAATTATCAAAAAGCACACGATGTGGACGACAAAAAATGTTAAAAAACAAAACATAGTCAAATTTTTGAAAAGTTAGCAGACCGACTTCTTATGCTCAGCCAAAAACATCCGAAGGTTTTTTTTCAACTCCAAAGAAGTGAATTTCATCACAAAAACATCAATGACTACCTGAACTCATTCTTAATTGAAAGAGTTGTTAGAAGCGAGCAATCAAGCTGCATAGCCGAAATCACAAGACCATTCTTACCGTATACTTCAAAGTGATTTTTTGGTTTCCAATTGGTTTCCTCTCGTTGCTACTTTGAATATAAACGCTTCAAAATTCAGATGTTTTACTTGAAATTTCAAGTAGCTCTCGTGTTCCTTTTTCTGAGAATTTGTCGAGTAAAAACACGATACTTTCAAATGAAACGACATTCTTAAGAGTGAACACTTTTGTACTGATTCTTGCGGCGTTTATTTTGGGATCCTGGGGAGCTGTTTGATAATAAAACTCAAGGGCCTAAAAGTGCATTTTAATCACCTAAAAGTGATAATAAAACTCAAGGGCCTTTAATTTTCCAAAAAGTGCCTAAAAGTGCATTTTAACGCCTTTCCTGCGGCGCAGAAACTTTGCCCGGAACAGGGACTTTTGGCTGCTTTGGCAGAGCTCGGAAAATCAATTTGGCCGACCTAAAAAAATGGTCGACAAAATTTTGAACATTTTTTGAAAATCCCCCCCTCGAGAAAGTCCTAGATAGATCCGCACCTGCACTGGAAATTGGTAGCCTGGTATCTCTGCTTCCATGGAATATAAAACCCGGATTACAGAAGTTGCTAGACTGTCTCGTCAAAATTCAGTTGCTAGACTGTCTAGTGTTATCCCTATTTGGGGAGCAATCGCTCAGGTTTTTCGCTGGATTCGCTTCTATTAGATTGCAGTTCAGTTTTCACTGTAAAAAAAGCAAGTGCGAAACAAATGCTGTATGAGGTTTTTACAAAGTCCATCTCATGTTTCGGCGAAGGCTGATATAAGTCTTTCATCATCTCAAAAATTTACCAGTAATTTGTATCCACAACGGGAAAATTACCTGACCAATCATACCCAAAGTCGAGGTTTTTTTTTTTATAGAAAGAAAGAATGATAGTGAATTTTTCGGCCTTATCTTGCACTTGTAAGCGGAAACTTATAACGTTTGTTTTTCACGGGTCATTTTCGACTCAGTCCGGCTCATTGATTATAATTTCCGAGGGGAAGAAACTTTCTTATCTCCTCTATATTGCCTTGTCTTTCCATCTAAAATCTAATCATCGTCGCCTATTTGGTTTACTGACATGAATTACTGGCCAAATTGCGCGCCCTTGTTGCTTTGTCCCATTTCAAAATTAGTGGCGCAGTTTATCCGACTATTATCAGTAAACTCCCTCCTAGAAATCAATAGAAATTACCACAATGCCATTTTTTGTCGAAATGTTCCTTAAATTTTGTTTCAGCTGCCACCTCGGTGACCCCCCGTATCCAACGGAGGCTGTTTGTCTAGATAGAAATTTTATATAGTTTATCTAGTTTTTGCGTATTTTCTGTGCAGAAAAGGTCTATTTCTTTTCTAGCTTAGAAATAAACAGTTCTGAATAGAAATAATCACAAACAGTTCACTGCTCAACCGCAACGAGATAAACATACTTCGAGTATACATAATAACAGTAGCTATACAATGCAAACATAAACTGCTAAAACTATCAATCTTCATCAAGGACTCTAGCATAGTGGTTAAAACAACAGCCTAGAAAACTAAAGGATAGGGGCTCTAGACACACCAGGAGATTTTTTTTAGCTAGAAATAGCTTAGATTTAGCTATTTCCCGACCAGATTTAAGATGAGAACTAAAGAATTTTCAGAAAATCCCTCTTTAATTTAAATAAACTATTCAAACAGAATTTCTGACCTGAAATTAGATTAGGTATAAATCATTTCAGGTCAGAAATTAAGAATTTCTCTCTACGGTCCTCGACTAGCATAAGACTCTACTAGCATAAGAATTTGAAACCATGAAAATGTATTGATTAGCATAATTTGGAAAGTTTTTTTCCACAGAAAAACAAAACAAGAAGAACCCTTCTAAATTGAAACTCACATTTCTGAGATATAAAAAAATGAGAAAATCAGCTATCAGCAAGCAAATGAAATTCCTTATCTAATGATTTCTGGTCAGTCATAACTCGCCCCGATCCAGGGGCGGAGTTACAGAAGGGGCGAGGAGGGTTTGAACCGCTTCAAGGATTCGACCCCAGCCGACCCAAAGAGCCTCTTTTGACACTAATTTAAAAAATTATTTTTAAGGAATCCTGTTAAACGCTTATCGCCTGTTTTCCGAAAATCAGCCCCCTCCCCCTATCGCAAGGGTCCTAGATCCACCGCTAGTAGGACTTGTAATGGCTTGAACCGAACACTGATTGCCGCGCAAATTGTGAAATGTGTGAAAAACAATAACTTTTAAAAGTTTTTCGGGATCTTCCTAATTATCCCATTTTACTGAAGGGGTATATTCGTTACTACGTAAAAATATATCATTTAAAACTATGTCCCAATTTGGCTGATGCTCTGTCGCCCTAATTTCTAATTTACCCGGTGCTAACTTAATTTAGGCTCAATTGTGTCGCAATTAGTCAAATACTGAAATAAATTTTTTTTAAACTGCACGTGGGAATTCAATTAAGGCCAGTTTTTAGGACTCAATTGAGTCCCAAATTCAAGCTAATTGTTGTTAAGTTGCAATTTAAATATTTGCCTTTAGATTATATTTTATCACAATTAATTAAGTATTATGATTAATTTTTACACTAAAGACTAGAATGAATGCAAACACTGTTTCTTTCTGTGTATTTTTTACTCATAATTGCAACAAAAATGAAATGAGTAAAAGTTCTTGAGGTTCATCGTGACGCAATGGTCGTTCTTTTGTAAATGATGGCCATGCATATACCAAGAAGCCTGAAGCGAAAAAAGGAAACGAAAAGTGCAAATATTTAGGATGGCACTTCCACAAGTGCAAGATGACAGCTATCCGCTTTGGCCACGATCTGACTTCCTCGCGCAATGTTCACAGTCACGAAGTCTTCCTTGGTCAATATGGAGCACAAAATCAGGTTCAAAAGATGAAACAAGACACCAAAATCCAACAAGTGGCGGTTAACATCAGTGTAATTGCAACCTAACGGCAATCCGTGAAAAAAAGCAGTGCAATTAGCTTTCGATCTGCAACAAACAAGGCTCTAAGAAGACAAAAACTGTGGAAATGCCCTTCGCCCCACCAATTGTTGATAGGCATTTTGAAATACCGAAAAGAAACGATTCGAGAGCTTCTGCTTTTTCGGCAGCGGTATAGAGGATGCCGAACGAGTACTTATTCTCGGGGATTGTGAGTTATGGCTTCATGAATGGAGTAATCAGAATGGAGTCATCGCATATGGAGTCACCGCGTCTGCGTTATCTAAAAAAGTAAAATCTTTACAACAAACTTTTTACATCAAAAAACCAGAAAAAAGGAATGGTTGCTTTCGAAAAGTATAATTTTCGGAGAAGAGACACATTTGTTTGATTTAAAAAATCCTTGAGAGTTTGTGAAATATCTCGCACAACCTGTGTGTGTGTGTGTGCGTGTGAGTGTTTGATGAGCAATAAACAAACCAGTAGCTATTATCAGCGCCGAATTAAAAATTTTTATATACTACCTCGAAGCTGCGAGTCTATATCAATATTGAATTGATTAAGGACAATGAGATGCAAATTTTATCTGATTAGTTTTTAATTTGGTAACTTGTTTATTTTGATTAAAAATTTAGCTTTTTTAAAAAAAAATGTTTGCAGCTTTCAAATAAACAATGGGCCATTAATTCAAACAGTGGGCCATGTATTTAATCGCCAAATGTATCCTGTCCGGCTCTTTTCCAGTTTCCACCCACCTTTCAAAATACCGAGTTTTATGTTTGTTTTACGTGTTATTACGGCTAAATGCGTGATGTTACGCTGCAAAGTATGAAGAACAAATCTGTTCACAGTTGTTGATTTGTTCACCACGCCAAATTTCATTGCATTATGACAAGGTTAAATAAGCTTTTCAAAGTTGAATTTGAAAGTGGGGGGAACTGGAAAAGAGCCTCCTGTCCTGAGTTTTTGGGTTGCATCCGAGCCCAACAGCAACCAAATTTTTCAATTTTCGTCATTTGCTATACGAAGTTTTTTTTAGACCCCACAAGTTTTGGCTGTGGTTATCAAGTTTCTCATGTTGCCTCAAGTTTCACTTGCAGCAATTATTGTTCCGATCATCTTGAAAGAAAAGGTGAGGAACTTTGTAATAAACAAGACAGAACTAAAGTCTCGTGCAGCAATTCTTGTTCAGAGGAGATTTGTATTCTCCACGAAAAATCAGATATCGCAATGAGAGTACGAATTTTAGAAGGTAGCTCAACCGGTTGAAGCGACGCTGAGAACTTTATTTTACGTTCTATCTTATCTAGAACTGGTTGGTTACCCTATGTACAATTTATCCCGAAAAAAGTATGGAAGAAAATATTTGATTTTAAACTTCAATAGTTCGCTTTTGTTGCATTTTATTATCATGTTTTGTTTTTAGAAATAAATTTCAGAACAAAATTCAGTGTTGAAAATGATAATTTTTCATTGCTTTTTTCAAATAATATGACATTTTTTTTTCGGTGTACGCTTCATCATCAACATAGACCATATTTCACCTGTGATCTTTTTTTGCAAAATTATGGGGGTTTAAAGATTGCCATTTTGGCCAATTTGGGACAATTAACGAGCGATATATTTCGCGCTATTAACTCGTAAGCGGAGATTTAATCCGTCTTAGAAATCGTTCCAAATTGGCAGAAAGTAGCTTATTTGCCGTTTTTGATTTGTTAAAAGCGGCGAAATCTATCCTTTTGTACTTTCTATGGCGTGTAGGGAGATGATTTTTACAAAAAATCTCAAATTTTAGAAAAAAAAATTCATTTTGTTTTATTACATATTTTATGTTATGCTTATTTTACTTATTTTTTTATGTTATTGCAGCTCCTTAGACCTTAAAAGGTAGTCGGAACATTCAAGGCTTTGCCCTGATACGAGCAGTCTTGTTTATTTTTCAAAACTTCTCATATAAAATTTGATGATCAATTGTTGCTGCAAAGGGTACGAATTGTTTGCTGGAACATAAGATTTTGCTTTAAAAATTTTTGTTCCCCGGCAATGATGTTTTTTTTAGTAAAATTTTGAATTGTTTTTTTTTTTTTACTTTTTTATACGTAACAAATTGTCCTATTTTCCCAATCCCAAACTACTTTTTATCAAAGTTCCCTGCTTTTATGTAGAATTTTTCATCTTATCGAAAACAAAAATATCGCAGTTTGAAAAAAAAACTGAAAGAGATGGTCGGAATATTATATGCTGCTTGCAAAGCAACCATCTGTTCTTGTTTGAATTTGCAAAACAATTATTTTGAAATTTATTTACAAATCTTAGCTAAAAAAGATACACATAACTTCCTTGAACTTTTTAATTTTTTGTTTTAAAATGGTATTGTTGCCTGGCAAAATTTTTATCGTTTTATTTTGCTTATATTATTGTTTTTTACTTTTCTATACATTTTAAGAAAAAAACTGTTCTTTTGTCCTAACCCCAAAAGGTCTTTACTATCACAACTCTTAGCTTTTGTTTAGATCCTCATATCACACCAAAAATGACGCAATTTGATTTAAAAACAAACTTAATAAGATGGTCGGAATATTAAGTGTTACTTACACAGCAACCGGCAAAATGCCAAATTTGGAAAAAAGTTATGCTTTCATTGCATTATGACAAGGTTAAATAAGCTTTCAAAGTTGAATTTGAAAGGGGGGGAACTGGAAAAGAGCCTCCTGTCCTGAGTTTTTGGGTTGCATCCGAGCCCAACAGCAACCAAATTTTTCAATTTTCGTCATTTGCTATACGAAGTCTTTTTTAGACCCCACAAGTTTTGGCTGTGGTTATCAAGTTTCTCATGTTGCCTCAAGTTTCACTTGCAGCAATTATTGTTCCGATCATCTTGAAAGAAAAGGTGAGGAACTTTGTAATAAACAAGACAGAACTAAAGTCTCATGCAGCAATTCTTGTTCAGAGGAGATTTGTATTCTCCACGAAAAATCAGATATCGCAATGAGAGTACGAATTTTAGAAGGTAGCTCAACCGGTTGAAGCGACGCTGAGAACTTTATTTTACGTTCTATCTTATCTAGAACTGGTTGGTTACCCTATGTACAATTTATCCCGAAAAAAGTATGGAAGAAAATATTTGTTTTTAAACTTCAATAGTTCGCTTTTGTTGCACTTTATTATCATGTTTTGTTTTTAGAAATAAATTTCAGAACAAAATTCAGTGTTGAAAATGATAATTTTTCATTGCTTTTTTCAAATAATATGACATTTTTTTTTCGGTGTACGCTTCATCATCAACATAGACCATATTTCACCTGTGATCTTTTTCTGCAAAATTATGGGGGTTTAAAGATTGTCATTTTGGCCAATTTGGGACAATTAACGCGCGATATATTTCGCGCTATTAGCTCGTGAGCGGAGATTTAATCCGTCTTAGAAATCGTTCCAAATTAGCAGAAAGTAGCTTATTTGCCGTTTTTGATTTGTTAAAAGCGGCAAAATCTATCCTTTTGTACTTTCTATGGCGTGTAGGGAGATGATTTTTACAAAAAATCTCAAATTTTAGAACAAAAAATTCATTTTATTTTATTACATATTTTATGTTATGCTTATTTTACTTATTTTCTTATGTTATTGCAGCTCCTTAGACCTTAAAAGGTAGTCGGAACATTCAAGGCTTTGCCCTGATAAGAGCAGTCTTGTTTATTTTTCAAAACTTCTCATATAAAGTTTGATGATCAATTTTTGCTGGAAAGGGTACGAATTGTTTGCTGGAACATAAGATTTTGCTTTAAAAATTTTTGTTCCCCGGCAATGATGTTTTTTTTAGTAAAATTTTGTATTGTTTTTTGGTTTTACTTTTTTATACGTAACAAATTGTCCTATTTTCCCAATCCCAAACTACTTTGTATCAAAGTTCCCTGCTTTTATGTAGAATTTTTCATCTTATCGAAAACAAAAATATCGCAGTTTGAAAAAAAAACTGAAAGAGATGGTCGGAATATTATATGCTGCTTGCAAAGCAACCATCTGTTCTTGTTTGAATTTGCAAAACAATTATTTTGAAATTTATTTACAAATCTTAGCTAAAAAGGATACACATAACTTCCTTAAACTTTTTAGTTTTTTGTTTTAAAATGATATTGTTGCCTGGCAAAATTTTTATCGTTTTATTTTGCTTATATTATTGTTTTTTACCTTTCTATACATTTTAGGAAAAAAACTGTTCTATTGTCCTAACTCCAAAAGGTCTTTACTATCACAACTTTTAGCTTTTGTTTAGATCCTCATATCACACCAAAAGTGACGCAATTTGATTTAAAAACAAACTTAATGAGATGGTCGGAATATTATGTGTTACTTCCACAGCAACCGGCAAAATGCCAAATTTGGAAAATAGTTATGCTTTCAAATACAAGAGATACAAATTACCGGCTGAAACCTTGCAAATTATTCTTTAAAAAGTGTATTGTTCCCAGTAGGGCTATGCTCAAACAAAAATATGTGAAGCATGGGAAAGTTTGGCTGGAAGGTTCGTAAGAAAAAAACAAGCGGACCCTAAATGCTTAAACGAAGTTAAGAAAATATGATAGTAACCAAGAAGAGCAGCGGAAGACCAGACAGAAAAATGAAAGGAATAACTATTAAAGAGAAACAATCGTTCCTTAACTTAGCTGTTTAAAATGGTTTTTAGCTTCACTTTTTTGATCATATTACAAAAATTTAAAAAAATTGTCGAAATTTGGTGGTATGTATTACAGGTTAAGAAAAATTCTAGGTAAAGATCACCTAGTGAAAGCATATAGCGCTTATGTGAAACCCATTTTACAGTGCGGCGTTTTGGCTTATGCGCCAACAGACAAAACTAATTAGAAACAATTGAACTTAAAATCAAACAATTTTTGAAAATTATTTGTTTTAAGAGAAGAAATGAGAGCGTAGTAGAAATAAGACAAAAACGAAAATTATACTTTGTGAAGGAAATACATATCTATGAGTTATTAAAGTTACTAGGTAAGGTTGTGAGAAAAGAGTGCACATCAGCCATAATCCAGGAAGCTGTAACTGAAAAAAAATTGAATACAATTTTCAATAAAAAACTTAAGCTAGGTAGATACCTGTGCATTCAAAGAGTAATAAAAAAAACTTTGATAAATGTTTGAATTGGAAAACTTTTCAACTTGTTCAAAAAACTACCCAGATTTCGCAATTACAAGTTTTTAATCATGAGTTTTTGGACATTTTTATGCTAGGAAATGATCAACTGGTTAAACTCATTTTTGAATAGAAATAGTATTTAAAAGGAATTTTGCTGTCAAGGGTAGGCATACTGCTGAAGTTTCTACTTTTTTGATTCAAATTTTTTTTTGTTTATTTTCACCAAATCATTTTTTTTATTTATTGATTAACTATCGATTTTACAAACCAACAGAAGTCATAGCAAGATCAGAGCCGCCTGAAAACCGGCTGCCAATTTTCACGGCGCTCCCGCAATGAGATTTCATTTGGTTGTAAATCTACTAATTTTCACAGTGAATGGAATCTACATTGCAAACAACTTATTATGATTATTATGATTATTATTGTTTTTATATTCTTCTCGATGAAGAAACAAAAACTGGCACTCTGACGAATAGATGAAAAAAATGAATCCTCCTGGCAAAGATAAGCAATCCTCAAACAATTCTCCTCAAAGAACAAGGACTTTGAAAAAATGCAATTTTAGAAAACTAAAATGTAATATAATTTTACAAATGAATCTAATTTAAATGTAAATAGAACCGCAAATTTGATCACTTTGGTGAAGAATTTGAAAAACACTAGTTAAACAATTTTGAGTTGTTAACGAATATATCAAAAGTTGGCACATATGTAAGCTATTACAGAATTTTCTTTTGAGGATATTTGCTCAAACTATCTGCCAAAAAGATTCATTTATTTTGATCTCCCAGTTTGAGTGTTTCTTTGTTGAGACGAATCCTATTCTGATTCAATCTTATACCAAATCTTATACCAAATCGTATTCCCTGATTCATCAAATTTAGCAAGTTTTTTTTCCTTTTCATCATATTTCGATCAGTTTTTCATTTTTTTCAAGCGAAAAACCGCGTGTGCTGACATATCGTTTTACTACGCTGATCAAAAGAGATATTGGGAGCAATTTTAAGTCACGCGATGGAAAAAAAGTTGCACAAATGGCTTGATATCTCGAATTTTCAACAGTTTTGCAAGACAGCAGATGCTAAAACGTTTTTTTTTAAGCAAAGTCAGTTTTATGAAATAACTCATTGTACATTTGGCAGATAATAAAACATCCAGACTTTTAAAAGGATAATTTTGACGAGTTTAGCAAAAAAAGGCAACAACAATTTTCGTTTTTATGCCTATCTTTTTAGCAGGGGATTAATAAGTTTTTGGTGGACATATTGCGATTTTCCATTCGATTATTGTTGCATGTAATTTTTAAAATTTACTTTAAAATAAACCAATCAGCTTTTTTCGTCATTCTGTCTCAGTTTTTTATTTTATAACTTAGCGCTTCAATTTTGTCATCAATAGACTGAGATGACCATCCGTTCTTTGTATTATTATACGAGAAGGTCGCGAGGGACAATCTGCATGGTAAATAGCAGCGCTTTTTAAGGATTTGATGAAAAATCCCGGCTTAGCGCACCCACTTTTTTCTTCTAGGCGAGAGAGTCTCCACTCGTAAAATCTCAACTCAATAAGACTGCCATATTTTTTGATTTCCGCCCTCTCAGGATTTAAACGCAGGAAACTGAAATTTTTGAACATTTTGTTGAAAAACGATGCATTTTCGCCTCACTTGAAAACTTTACTAGTAAAATTTAGGCTCACAATAATATGACTTAATTGGCTAGCGGAAGAATTGACTATTCTAAACATGTTTTATCATCATTGATAGCATTTTAAAAGGAATTTCTTCATACGAATTTTTGAGGAAAAGTAAGCCCGAATAAAGGCTGTGCTAGAATTCAATTCAGAATTGATTGGTGGCTTTTATTTTTACTTTTGAGTTCAATCGTTGTCTTCCTAATCGATTTGACACTTAAAAGAGCACAAAATTTCATAAAATAATTAAAGCGTGTTTGTCCGTCTTATATAAAAATTAATTTGACTATATATTTATTTTTATTAGTTACAGCATTTACCACCCAGGGTTTTATATATTTTGGGTTGTATAACAGGCTTATTTAGGGATAATTTGTTTGAAATCCACATGAACAGTATACGCCTTTTCTAGTGAGCCCTACAGGTAAAAACATTTTTGCTCATTTTTATAACTTGGACAAATCATGTGATCAATTTTTGATTAACAAAACAGGTAAATTCGCACAAAAAGATGACGAAAAATCGATAAGCTTATCTGCAAACCAAATTAAGATGTAAGCTCTACTTGGAATCTTATCATTATTATACATTCCATCGAACTCGAACTCGCCCAAAAACTATCTTTTTTTCTGATATAAAAATTTGCTTGGCTTGCTGGTCTACGTTTTTCTCGCACTTATTCATTCATTCATAGCACACAATTTTTTTTATTGTCCTCAAATTGTGACTGCAATTTGATTGTGCATATATCTTGAGACTAGTCTAGCCTAAACAGTTTTTACTCTAATCAAACAATTCTTTCGTTCCAGTTTATTACCTCCAGTTCAATAAAAATAAATTACCTCTTTTCCTTTTATCTTTTAATTCCCATATAAATAGTTCCGAAGCCGTTATAAACATTATATCAGAAAACGATTGCGTCAAAAACATGTCACTCTTGAACTTGACAAGTTTAAATTCCATTGCCTTGCAGCAAGAAGCACCGTCAACTTTTTACGACTCTGATATGCTTCAAAGTTCGAGCCCCCAATTTTATTCGGAAAATGTCTCAGATTCCGAAACACTTTCGTTGGCGGACAAAATTTACAACATCAGTCTGGCGATGGTGTTGTTTGTGATCAGCATAGTAACCCTTCTGGGAAACGTGATCACAATTCTGGCGGTGAAAACAGTTCATAATCTGAGAAGCAAGACCAACTATCTTATAGTCTCACTCGCATGTGCTGATCTCATGGTAAGTTTTTTTTTAAAAAAAAGGGCTTTGGACTTTCCAAAGAGAAAAGTTCTCAATCTCGGAGGGGAGCGAATTCCTGTAAAAAACAATTTCTAAAATCAGAATGGGCGTGAGACCCACTTCTCGAAAAGTTGACATCCATAGGGAACCCAAAAAAGTCTTCTTCATATTTTTTTGCATAGTTTAACTTAGTTTTTTTTTCGACCAAATCTAACTTTTCTGAGAGCTTTTTTAAGAACCATTTGCTTTACGAGAAACAACAAGCTTCTTTCAACATGCGAAAGAAAAAACATTGAAGGCGTGTACATGCGTGAGTAACATGGTTCTCATACTTGAGTTGAGAACCAACTTTAACCACCGATCCCGCACCGAGCGCCCATGAACTCAAATTAATTATAATGGATTCCCGAGACCAAAATATTCTACTATAATCTACTAAAGTTGTAAAAGTCAGATCACGAAATCGATTGTACTGTGGTTATAATCGATTATCTAAAAAAATTTAATTCCTTTTAATCCATTATAATTGATTTTAGTCCATTGTTTTGGACATTGAAATCGAATATTTTTGCCAAGATAATTCGCGATAATCGATTATAAATGATTTTATTTTTAGAAATAAGTTGGATTATTTTTGCAGAAATTTTGCAAACTTTGCAAAAAAAAAATAGGAAATTTAGGCCATATCTGATACTAAACGCCTCAACGTCACCTCCTCCAATTTTTTTTACTACCCCCAACTAAAGAGGGGGGGGGGGATAAACTGGGTGGGTCTCAATCATTAACCCCCCTCCCCCAATACTAATGATAAAATTTCCCCCCTATTCAACTCTAAGGGTGGCAAATAGCGGTTGATATAATTGATTATAATGGATTCCCGAGACCAAAATATCCCATTATAATCCACTGAAGTTGTAAAAATTAGTTTCCGAAATCGATTGTACTTGCATTATAATCAATTATCTAAAAAAATTTAATCCCTTATAACCCATTATGGTAGATTGTAGTCCATTTTTTTGGGCATTTAAATTGAATATTTTGCCAAGATAATCCGTTATAATCGATTATAAATCAATTTAAATCAATTTGTTTTTAGAACAAAATTCGATTATGTTTGCAGAAACTTTGCAAATTTTGCAACAAATGCAAAATGTAGGCTATATTTTCTACTAAATGCCTCAATGTCACCTCCTCCAGTTTTTTTACTACCCGCAACTAAAGAGGGGGGATAAACTGGGTGAGTCTCAATCATTAACCCCGCTCCCCAATTCTAATAATAAAACATCCCCCCCGGTTCAACTATAAGGGTGGCAAATGGCGGTTGCGGTAAAATTGGGAGGAGAGAGAGGGGGGGGGGGGTTTAAACAGGGGGGGGGGGGGTTAAACTGAGGAGGGTTTAATCATTCAACCACCCCCATTCCACTATTAAGTTGTTCCCCCGCTATTCAAACCTTACCCCCCCCCCCCCAGATGTGGTAAAAAACAGTAAATTGAAGTGTTAAGCTGGGATGAATTTAAAACTAGAGACAAAATGTATCATCAGGAATGTAATACGTAGCAACTGCACTGAACAGGAAATGAGCTAATTTTGGAAACAATTGTAAATTTCCTAATAACCTGTCGAAAAAATCCAATATAATCGATTATAGTAGATCACAATGGGTTATATTGGCACAAACATTTTCAAGAATATAATCCATTTTTAATGGATGATAACAGGGGCGGATTTAGGGGGGGTGGGGGGGGGGGGGAGGGTTGGCAGAGGCTTCGTTTTTCCTCTGAGGGATTAGACACCCTGCCGACCCAAAGTCAGCTTACGTTTTTGTATAATAATATCCTTGTAGCTTAGAAAAAAGTTTATTATAAACAACTGCTCCTAGCCCTTTTATAATTTAGCCCATTTTTTTCAATTTCCGATACGATTGGTACCAACTGCACGCATTGAAAACTGATTGGGTCTAATTGTTTTTATATTTCTTGTCAGATTTAACAGGGATTTGACCCGCTGCCGACCCTCAGGGATTCGACCGCCTGTCGACCCATCATGATAATCGATTATTATGGATTAAATTAACATAAAATTTATTAGGATTATTATTCGTTTTTAATGGATTATAACCCATTTTTTTGTAATTTTATAGATAACGATCATATTATGACAATATAATCGACTATGATCCATGGGCGCCTTGTGCGGGTTTTATCGGGGAAACTGTTTTTAGCAAGTTGTTTCTTATTTCAAATCGCAACTAATTTATCGTAAGTACTAATTTAAGCATGAATCAGCTTATCGTTGACCCTAAATCAATCCAAATGCCACCCTCATTTGCTCTACTTTGACGATAGTCAGAATCTAGGACGACTCTGGCTCTGGTTTTCTGAGCTCTCCTAAAACACCAAATAAAATTCTCCAATATAAAACTGCGCCGCTGGCGAATTTTTCAAAATCGTTTCTAAAACGCATGATACAAGATTGTCAACATTTTGATTAACGAAAGTTTTTGCGCGCGTTCCCTTCAATTTTTTTCTTGGCATGTCAATAAAGAACACTGGTAGTTTAGAAATTTCACAGATTCTATACCGAAAATTTGTTCAGTAATAGCTTTCACAATGTTTGAACTTGAAAAAAAAGATCAAAAATTGTTGTTATTTTTAAACATTCCATTTTAGTTTGATTTATAAAAATGCTCCAGATTTTTCTACATCTCAGTAACTCTCGAGAATTTTGTCGACTTTTTTAGGTCAATCAAATTGATTATCCGAGCTCTACCAAATCACAGCAGAGACCCTATTTTACCCAAACTTTCTGCGCTGCAGGCAAGTTCAAGAAAAACAACTGTCTGCAAAATTGTATTTTTGGCCCTTTTTGGAAACTTTTGACAAAAAATTGCCTTTTATTGGCACGCGCTGGCCCCTCAAATTTGGTATTCATTAGCGTCAAAGGCGCCTTTACAAAAAGATTCGGTCAGCCAAAAATGGATGTCTTAAAATAGTGGCAAAGGTGTACCCTTTGGGTTGTCAGGGGATAGAAACCCTGAGGGGGAGGGGGGGTGGGGGAGGGGGGGAGGGGGGGAGGGAGGAGCGTTAGTTAAAAAAAACCTCCCCTTACATCTGCTACTGTCTTAGTGCATTTTGAGACACGGCTTATTCCAACTGAACGCAAGGAAGTCCATCTCGAAGAGATTCAGTTCATCTCGAAGAGACTGAAATTGATAAGCGATTACTGAGCACCACAACCTCGGGTCGAACCATGTTTTCGTTAATGCTCAACGTATTCGAACTGTTTTCAGCTGTGATCAAGCTTGGTTTTGCATGAGTAGAATTTTCCTATCTCTCATATCGTAAAAAGTACATAGATCTGATATTTATTTCAAAAGTCAGTGTGGCGCATCCTAATACCGCGGTGAGAGAGTAGATTTTCGCTAAACCCAATGTAGACATAATGGACAGCAGGATTACTAACTGATCCGAATACAAAATTGGAAAGAAGCTCGAGCTTAATTGTGTTTTTTTTGCAACCAGGTTCCACAACTTCACTTTTTGGCTGTGTGATATGTCAAAATGAGTTTTTTTTTCTGTTGTAGTTCGAGTTGCAGTGAAATTTTGTGAAACTTTTTTGTGCGTGCCAGGGGAGAATTCGTAGAAAATTTTATTTTTCAGGCATATTTAGAGTGAACATCGAAGAAGAGTTGATTTGCGCATATAACTAAAGTTAAGTCTAAATCTGCTTAACGATTGCAAAAAATTGCTTTTACAGAAAGAAACAAGGAACACTGGTCATATTTTATATTCACAATGAGTTTTTTTTGGACCCAGACCAATATCAAGAATACCGTGGGACTTTCTGCCTTTGTCAAATTTTGACCCGACAATTTTTCTAGCCAAAAAATGTGTTTTTGAAATGCTTGGAATTGTTTGACAAAGCTTACGGTTTTGTATAATTTTATCATTGTAGATTGGAAGAAAGTTCATTATGAACAACTGTTCCTGATCCTTTTACTCCAAGGCAGCTTGGTTTTGCGATACGATTGTACCAATTGCACGCATTGAAAACTGATTAGGTCTAATTGTTTTAATATTGCGGTTCAGATTTAACAGAAAACTGATAAGCGAATTGAGCTTATCTTTAGTTGATCTACAAAACGTTCAACATTTTCGAAAGGATTTTGCCTGTTTCAATATTGCTTTTGTAGAACTAAAAAACTTTTCTGCCCCTGATATTATTAAAAGTGTAAGCTTCTCTGAATGTCATTATTAAAGATGATCATGATTCTGTGCTGAGAGTGTCAATTCCTAATTCTCTCTAGGGCGCTAGTGACATAACCGATTTCAAGATAACTAACTGTTCCGACAACAAAATGGTTAAAGAAAATTGGACTCAATCGTGTTTTTCTTCACTGCAAAACCAAGTAGCACAAATAAACTCGAGATAAGGCTAAGTAATATATTGCAAGGAAATTATTACACTTTTGGTCTGAATGTGCACATTTTTTTGGGTGCCTAGAAACACCCGTTTTTCATTTACGGACCAATTTGTGATAAATTGATTCCATTGGACCTGAGAAAATTTTTTTTTGTCATACAAGCTTAACATGAACTGAGCTCAAATAAATTGCTTATTTTTTGTTACAACTTTCTAAAAAAGCTGGAGGATTTGTGCTGGGTTTGGCTTTTCCTTGGACTTTTTGACTACTTTTTGCTTTTTTAAGTGCAATTTCGTGTATATGGAATTTTACATCTGGAAAATATTAACGCCTTCAGCACAAAATATAAACATGTTTCACCCATGTTTATGTTTGGTAAATTTAGAGCTGTTTGAAAACTTGCAATGAATAAATTGGACAAGAAACGCAATTTATTTGGTTCTATTATTTTCGGGCGGCGATTCAATTGGGCTCAAAAGCTTTTCCATTTAGCTATTTGGTATGAGGCAAGTTATTTGAGGCATGCATTTGAAAAAAACTTGAAACTTTATCAATTTTGATTTTCCAAACTTTTTTAATTATGTTTACAATTAATTGTTTTTCAATGATTCTTATTGTTCCGACTTTCGTAACAAAAGTAACGAGATATTTGTGCTCGGTGTGTTTTTTTTCTTCAGACAAATTTCGTCTTTTTTTTAACTATCCAAGATGTCAATATTGGCAAGAAATTGAGTCTCATTAAACTTTTTTCCCCGACCGGAAACTTTGGTCTTTACGACAAAACCTGTTGAAGCCAAACTGGTGCTGCATTATCATCAAGAGCTTTTGTCGATCCCTAATCGTGTTTCCTAAGAGGTCGTACTTGTCTTTCAGATAGTTGTTGTTGTATTTTGTCCATTGAAACTTAAGTATCCTATTACCAAAGGCCAACACTTTTAACGCCCTCTATACTGCCCATTTTGCCTTTTCCTAAACGTCGACGTTTTTATCATCTGACTTGGTCAATTTATCGTCCTAGCGTTGTTCAACTCTGTTATTATAACTTTTTTTCAGCAAATTGAATAGTGCTTGGTCCAAGAAAAACTCATTTTCTGGGACCCAGAACTTCTAAAAATCAAGTATTTTGTCGTTTTCTCTAATACTCTCAGAAGTTTAACACGTTGGTGGCAATTGATTATAGTAAAATAAGTGTAGTCAAAATATCGGAATAATCTCCAAACAAGTTTCTTTAATGAAATCCAAAGAAGATTGGAAAAGGGAGTATAACTGTGCCAATTGCTGTGCAAGCAACGAGGAATAAACCTCACGTGACATAAAACAAAACAAAACAAAACGCATAAGTTTTACTCACACTCTGTATTGAAACGTTCTATTCAATACCCCCCTACAGATTCCTCGCCTCTGTCCATTAATTTTCTACTGTGTGCTCTTGTTCTTGTTTGCGACTTCTTTTTTTCGTGCTGTAACGAAGCTTCGGCAATACAGTCGGCTGATTTTATTGTTGTTTGAACACAATCAAAAAAACATAATCTCCAGCTGAACGTCCTGTTGAAGTGCCTGACACTCATTCACCAACTTCGTTATCCTCTTCTTCTTTGAAAACAAAAACCTCGTGACAGAGTGATAGAGAGGGCAAGAAAACCCGCGCTGATCAGTTGGTTCCTGATATCTGGGGTACCATTTCTCTGACAGTATACTATTGCCTTGTTATTTGTCAGTATCTTCAAAAATTCTGTCACTTCCTCTTCAGTGCAAGCTCTGTAAATGTTCGTGCGATGGCTGTTAATAGACTCACTGATGACAATGTACCTCAACATCTCTTGTTATTTTTGTGGTAGAGATGACCTGAGAAGTAGAATCACGAGGTTTTGTTGTGGATTCCTTGTTTTCGGGTTTAGAGAGTCCCGGAAAAGCCGATATTTTAAGCAATTTTTTTTCCGGGTCGCTAAATTGTTCAAGGCTGTGGTAGAGAGAACTGGCCGCTACAATGAAGACCATGTCAATCCTAACCAAGTAAACTCAAAAAACAGCTTCAAAAAATTGTCAGATTTTTCCATAAGAAATGAGACCCCTTTTAAAAGAGAGATACTGTAATTAAAAAGTAATTCAATGACTTTGGATTTCAAAATTTTATATCTACGTTTTTTGAGAATGCATATAAAATGTATATTGCACATTTTTGTGTATCTTCACGTTACCAATCTATCAAATTGTTCAAAACTCCTTTTAAGCGCATGACTATCAGCTTCATCCACCTGGTCTTAGCAAAAAAAGTTGTATACGGATTTTTTAGCTACTTCTGTTGAGGATAAAAAGCAGAACAAAGCTGGCAGACGAGCGAAGGAAACTTTCAAGCCACTTTTGACTGTCAAGAGAGCTGCCTTTAAATAAAAAACAGTTATCATTCATTTTCACGTTTTTGACCTGCATAACGAGTTTCTTAGTATTCTGTGGAAGCCATCCCAAAACCAAATTTGAAAAAAATGAGGGTTTGTACGCAAAACAGATAGGAGTTTTGGCTTGCTAAAGCAATTTTTCAGAAGGTAAAAACCGTAATGGGCATCTAGTTTGTCAACGGCCTCCGAGATTTTTTCAAGCTTTCTAATTTTGTCATCAACAAACTTTAAAGCAAATTTCGTCGATTGGAGACTATGGTATAACAAAATCTTCTTTTTGGGGCATATTTTATTCATTGGGTTTAGTTTTGAACTGTACTTTGTACTCGTGATTGTCCTTCGCACTTTTTCATTATCAAATTCAAGCCGTTGATCGGTTCCATTTTCAGATGTTATTAAGCTCCCAGAGTGCTACCTTATAAACGTTGGCTATGTTTCCATGATCTAAAGAACCAAAGTTTTTTAACTCTAGCAGTTTTCGCCAGTGACTGAATTAATTCACCAAGAAAACGTGTGGGATCGCCTGGCAGAGTTCCATCTTTTGACATTATGGTAGTGCTGCAGTAAGAAAGTAACTGGGTTTACTGTCCGCGCAAGGGGTGTATTCGCAATACTCCAAAGAAACATGATTAAACATTGTTTCTCTATTAAAAGACTTGAAGGCATTCTTAAAGTCTCTTTTTAAACAACAGTAAATTTTGGATTGTCGACGCGCTCTGTTGGATTTCGAAACGAGTGTGCAGCAGTTTCTGCTCCTTGTTAAGTGCTACGACCGAGATTTCCGATTTTTTTTCTTACGCTTTTGACGCGATGTGTCTTAGCGTGTTGCTTATGGCAGTTGCTCTCAACCATCCGTCTATCTTTATGAGGGCAATACGTTTTGCGCCAAAAACTTATTATTATTGAGCTTTGCGACAGAAAAGTCATAAAAGATTAATAGGTCTTGGGCCACTTCCAATGACTTTTATAAGCTTAGCAAGTATGTTCAGAAAATTAATGTAGTGCAGTGCAATGAATTCCCTTTACTAAAAAAAATTTTGTCTCTACCTGCTCCGGATCCATTCGGAAGAGACATTATCGCTTCGTATGGATCGAAATCTTTTCGTCACAAAAAATTTATCTGAGTTTTCTGGATTTGGAATGGCCTGCTGAGAGTGCTAGGAGATCAATTCCAATAGTTATAAATTGAAAAGGAGCAATACTGTCATCGGAAGCAGCAAGTTTGATCATTGATTTTATAATTTCTTCATTGCGCTTAAATTTTTAGCTTTATTTTTTGCTCAAGGTTTGGATTGGCCTGCTGAGAGTGCTAGGAGATCAATTCCAATAGTTCTAAATTGAAAAGGAGCAATACTGTCATCGGAAGCAGCAAGTTTGATCCAAGATTTTATATTTTCTTCATTGCGCTTAAATTTTTAGCTTTATTTTCTGCTCAAGATAACTTAAAGCGGGCTTGAAACTTGGGATGGAGTTTTTGCACGAGTTTTTTTTCCAATTACTAAAGAACTTAAGCTTGACTAATGCTTCTTTTCGGCTACTCCATAGAAAAACAAAGTGACCTTGAAAGTTTTAAAAATTTTAAAAATTTTTCTACGTTGAGGAAGTTTTCCAAATTGAAGAAATCTTCGGTCCTGCTCCTGAGTACTTAGATATTTGAAACCGCTGTACTAATTTGAATATCTAAGCTAATTCATTACTTCTTGTTGTTTCATTTACAATTTTTAATTCAACACATAAAAGACATTGAAACCATTGGATTTTCTTAGATCGGCTCAGAAAACTATTTATTTAATTATTAGGATAATAACTACAAAAAACAATCACACCTAGTTCAAATTATCAGTCCTGAAGATTTTAAGCAATCTTTAATTGTACATTCTGAGTAATTTTCTTCATTTTTCCACAGCGTAAAAATAAAATCGAATTTTGTCGGGTCTATAGAGGACTGAATTAACCCATGGCAAGCAGTTATTGGGAATTCTAACGATATCAACAACCAAATATATTAAATTTCAAAATCAAGCCTTTAAAACAAAAAAAAACAAGAAGAAAGGCAACCGAGCCCAGCAGGTCCAACGGTGCACCATCAGACTTTTCAAGCTAGTTCCAGTTTCCCCCTCTCTCCATGAATTTCAATTGACAGGCCTGTCTCTAAAATCTAATAAAGAACGCCTGACAAACAGGCACAATTTTTAAACAAAACACATCTTCATAGTAATTTTGTCAAAACAGTAAGGCTAAAGTTAAAATAAGGAACCTAGGGAAACCGAATAAATTTTATGAAATAAAAAAATATAATGAAATAGTATAAAAAATTAAACATTAAGTTGAACAATGAACAACATTGATATCTGTCAGATGAAAAAAAAAATTGTTCCACGTGGTCTTTCCATTGGCCGCAAGTGATTTATCTAGTAGAAAAAGCTTATAAAAAAAACATCTTTAGTCTGTATTTGGTTGCATTATTTTTAGAGAGTTCGAGAATGTTTTGTAATCTTGTATTTTGATCCAATTTGGTAGAACGCTCATTAAAAGCGATTCTATACAAGTTTTATTTAAATGTGATTTTTAAATACGAGATTTCGAACGACAAATTTTAGCGTTTGGTTAATTGGGTAATCTAAAATGGTATAGACTGGTAACAGTTTTGTCAAAACTTTAAGAAAAGGCAAGAGTTTTTTGCCAAAGGTTTTTATTGGATAGTAATTTTTTGATACCTCAAGATATTTCCTCAGTAATTTTTCGCTGATTGATTATATCTGCAAGAGAATTGACAATTTATTGTTCTTCAATTTTTTTTCCAACTATAAGCTTTAAATTTTGTAAAATTTTCTTCTTGTTTCTTTGCTCTACTGAATATAATGAATTCCGTTTCTAAGCAAACCTATTTTGGCATTCAATTAGGTATTATAAACTGAGCGTTTGAAGGAATGTACCTACGGAATGCCTTGAAAAGAACCAATCGAGTCTGATTCGGCTTTAGTATCTATTTTCTTATGCTGTTTGGTACTTGCAAAAATTCAATCAATTCAATCAAGTTTTTTCGAATAACCTATGTTTTCATGTTCTATTTTAAGTGACATTGTAGAGATCTAGTTGTAGTGGTGTTTAGTTGTGGATCGAGCAAAAAGCAAACCCAACTTGAAAAATTATGTTCAAATTGAGCTAGAAGAATACTCCATTCTGATGGGCTCTCAGCTCAAAGCTTGATTAAGCTTCAATTTTCCACTGCTAGTCGAACTCGAGGCTAGCTAGTGTTGTTAGGCTACCTTAGCTTGCTCTGAGTAGCTTAGCTATGCCTGCTATGCAGGATAAAAAGATAAAACTTCAGAGTTTGTGGCCTTTAAAAAGACCGGTTTGATGCTGAAGCATGAGAGCTAGCAACTGGCATAGGTAGAAGCTCTTTACTTCTTGTCAGACTTGGGCTGAGACGAAGACTGCTTCTTGGGCAGGAGCACAGCCTGGATGTTTGACCGTGCTCCACCCTGAGCAATTATTACTCCGTGGAGCAGCTTGTTCAGCTCTTCGTCGTTCCTGATGCAAGTGTCTGGGGATGATCCTGAACTTCTCGTTGTCTTTAGCAGCGTTGCCAGCCAGCTCAAGTATCCTCGTTCAACTGCAAGTGTCTGGGGATGATCCTCTGGACTTCTCGTTGTCTTTAGCAGCATTGCCAGCCAGTTCAAGGATCTCAGCAAAAACTTTTGTTTGCTGATGACAAATGTTTTCGAAAGATCAAGATCAGTGACAGCTATAATTTTGATTTAAATAACTGATAGTCGTAATGATTCGGTGAAGCATAGTAGTCCAGGTAGCTAAAGTTTAATGTGATGCTCGTAACCCAAATTGTCGTATAACCTTTATAATTTTTGTTTTATATACCCCGTTTACCGCTTCCCTGTTTACCCCCCCCCCCCCCCCCCCCGTTTTTCTCCCTGTTTTCTCCCTGTTTACACCCATAGACTTTGGGGGGGTTTATGATTTACACCCCCTCTCCCCAGTTTACACCCCCCCCTCCCCCCCCCCCCCACACACACACAGTTTACCCCTCCTCAATTAACCCCCCTCATCTTAGTTTAACCCCCGCCCTCCGTTTACTGGGGGAGGGGATTTCGACAAATGCGGACTGATGGGGGGCAAAGTGGGGAGGGGATTAACTTGAGTAGGTTTAGATTGCGAGTAGGCTGTGAGTAACGCAGAAATGTTGCAAGTTTTGCAAATGATTTTGCAAAAATTGTATAGATTATAATCCCTTATAATCAATCATAATGGATTTTAAATGGATCCATTATAAAGTCTAAATTTGCCACAGTAATAGATTATAATGACAACATTTTAGACAACGTTTTTCCATTATAATCTATTATTATCCATGGAACTCCGGTGCCGGTCTGGCTTTAGAGAATTCGAGGTCTACATTCTGTTGTGATAAATCTTTAGATTTTGCGTACACAAAACTAAAGCTTGCAAGAAACTATAAAAACATTTCACTTTTCGAGGTCAGTTTGTTTGTTGTTTTTTAAATTTATTTCACGCACTCTGTTCTTCTTTTCATTTGATTGATTACAAGTGTTTTTTCAAAATTTTCAATTTTTTCTTCTTGAAACTTCTGATATTTGTTTCGATTCAAATGAAGTCGATGAGATTTTTTATGTTTCAACTGTATTTCATTTTTTTGCTCGAAGAGATGAAAAAGTTCAAGGTTTCTTTTTCAAAATCTTAGAACTTTCTCATTGTGAAAGAGTTTTCTCATTTTCTCTTTGTCAAAAACTTAGGGTTCTCGCAACATTTTTTCATAGCAAAAGACACGCATCGTGTTACAGTTGACAAAACTTACCCTTAAACCTCTCTAAGTCTTACAATTTAATTTTTTCGTGTGATACCAGGAGGTTAAATTTTTTTGTTTAAAATTTTAGTTTTTTGTTGCAGAGACAATTTGCGAATTGTGTGACATTTAAGAATTGTAAGCTAGTTAAGGGTCATCGAAGTCTTCCTCCATTCCCATGCATTCAAACCAGGTGGTCCATGATTTTATTTCCTTTTGAAGCAAACTGTCACATTTTTTCACAGTAAAGAGTTGAATGGAAGCTCATCACGTAACCTCTCATGGAATTTTTGCACGTAACCTATGATTTAGTTCAAAAAAATTGTTGCCTGATTATTTTTTCAGTTTTTGCAACATTTAAAATTTTTCAATTATATCGTTTAACACCAATTACTTTCCTTTTCCCGCTAAAACGGCGCTTAATTGCTGCTGAACTGTGTACGGTTCTCATGAGGTTGTTGAACGGTTTGATTTAAATTTACTCGTTACCGGATCTAATTTTTGCTTGTCTCATTTGAAGTGCTCTTGTTAAAAAAAAAATGTGAAGTTTGTTCTGAAGAACGGACCACGAGAACGCGCCCGCATTTACGAAAAAGGAAAACAAATCGAATATAATGGATTTTTATGGTCTAAAATGTTGTAAACATAATCGATTCCCATGTTACGCCCAGACAACAAAATTGGACTAAAATTGGATTTAAATCCATTTTTCTCGCAAAAACAAAAAGCATTATAATTTATTCGAAATCCATTATAATGGATTATATAATAAGTAGAAAATCACATTAAAATTGATTTTTTTTTCCACTTATTTTTGTTTTGCGTCGTGCAAACTTTTGCAAGAATTTCTGCATTTATCAAATGAATTATGCGCAAACTTTGTAAATCCAGTGTACGGCCTAATCCATTTCTAAACCTAAACTCATTTGCAAAAAGATTCTGTTAAGCTCTCCCCCCTAAAGATTGCCCCTTTGCTCCGCTCCCCCCTCCCCGTACCTGAAACACTGTCCCAACCCCCCCCCCCCTCGCACCTCATCTGAACCACACCCCTTCGAACCGGTTAAGCTCTCCCTTTAACGTTTGAGCCACCTAACGTTTGTCCCCTAGCGTTTGACCACCCCCCTAACGTTTGCCCCCTAACGTCCCCCCCCCTAACGTTTGCTTCCCCCTTATGCTTCCCCCCTAACGTTTGCCCCCCTCCCCTAAGGTTTGCCCCCCCCCCCCTAACGACATCACATCCAAAAACCAATTCAAAAAATGATGTCGCTGAATACAGGGAAGTATAAAAAAAACCTGTTCTCAAACTGCTATTTGAATAGTCAAACAATTTTGTTGTTCAACCTTATTTTCCAAAGAACAAACATAAACCATTCTGTTAAAAAACAGTATCGCCCTTAAAGATACCCAATTTCATCAACAGCTTTCATTTCTACAATGTTAAAAATGTTCGTGAAACAATTAAATCGTTGTTAAATTTGGTCGAAAATTATCGAAGAGAACTAAAAACAACTTGTATGAAAACCTAAAACCCATTTAGAAACGAAAACAGTTATTATGATTATTGATAAAAAAACAATCAGGCAGCAGGGGGAGAAAAAGAAGTTGATACAGACATGAAGTTTGTGCCATTTGAAGCCAATAAATATGGAACCAAGAAGTGCTTTTGAAAAATTAAACTCAAAGCCAGCCTTTCAAAATCATTTAGCAAAAAGTTGCTCGCAGAACACGCTCCAGCATTTCTAAAGATGCATCATAAAACGAGATGAAAATCGTTGCAGAAAAGTGCGTCCATATTTGTCAGCTCTAGACAAACTTCTAAGTTGCAGTAGGATGATATGGATGCATAGATGTTTTTCTCTACCCACGTCAGTTGGGGATAGCGTCAGCGTCTGACATAAATTTTGGCCATTAAACAACAGAAACTAGATACAGATGATAAAAGCTGTAAGCCCTGCACGAAATTACGCTGAAATTTGAGATCTTTTATACCTAGAAAAAGCGGTCAGCCCTTACCTTACTTCACTTCATGAACTGAATAAAAACACCAAGGATTTTACCGGGCAAAAAAACTACGAGAATAGAAAGTAGGTTTAATTGCTAATCGATTTTCTTGACCATTTCGAGTAACTTCCAAATTTCCGACTGCAATGTATTCCCTCAAGCAACTGCTAAACTTCGCAAACAAAATTAGGACAAAAACTTGAAATCCATGGGTTCCCTCGAACGCTAAATGTCGATCAAACATCGTGGTATGACCAAGTTTTGCGAAAACAAGGATATTTCGATTGCCGTAATCATCAAACGAAAAACGGGTAAACAAATGCAGCAAATTATAAAACGATTAAATCAATATCGGAAGGAAGAACGCCAAAATATCTTCGAGCTTAATTTGGCATTATAAGAAAAAAAAAGGAAAAATTAAAAAAAAACCAAATCAAGATAATTTGGCAGAAAATTAAGTTTTTACTTTCAAGAAGTATATCTTCGCATAGAACTTGTTCTTGGAAACGAGTGTGTCTCACTTTTCAGCTTCGGAGACGCTAAAATTGTCACTTATTGACATAGTTAAAAAGAAGAAATTGACACGAAAAAGACATTGCACTCAGGGCGCAAAAAAATGGAGCTTCGAAAAAAAAGATAAAAAACTTAGGTTTAACACTAGATATATAGATAAACCCAGGGGTGGATCTAGGTAGTTAAGGTCCGGGGTGGTCTTCCCATGGAGTAGTGCAACTCCTTGGTCTAATACCGCTCCTAATCTTGCTATTATATTTCCTACTCTCAATAGATCTAGAAACTTATGGCGCAGTTAGAGGAGAGAAGAAATCAACTGATTTTAATCTCTATTATTAATTCTCTGAACCACTAGGGTTTCAATTTTACAAATCAACAATGAGATTTAGTCATGGATCATGATTGGTTAGTAATTATTATTTTTCAGGGAAAAAATTCAAATCAAATAACTAGGTGAACTACTAGTAATTCAATTTAAGTAACTAGTTGCACAAAAAACTGGTTGCACAAGGTCTTTATCTAGGATAAAGAGACCCTGCTTTGGCTAATTTTTGTTCACCGCAAAAAATGCCAAAAAGTGCGTTTCGGCGCGCTCCCCCTCAATTTGTTTTTTCGGCGCGCTCCCCCTCAATTTTAGTGTTTTACTGAAAAAAGGGTCAGTCAGCCAAAATTGGATATCTCAAAATAATACAAAGGGGGTCCTATTGTAAGCCAGCACCCAATAACTTATCGAACTGTTTAAATTGAGTTCACTCAGTTCCTCACAATTTGACATCATTATCGTGGATTTTTCCAAGATATTTCAACCTATCGAGAGTTTTCCATCTGCCTGACTTGTTTTGCGACCCGAATTTTTTTTGGAAAACTAAAAGTTCACTGGCGGCATTAACTAGATTTATATGTGACATGAACTCAAAAATTAGATAACTAAAGTTAGATGTTTTCAAAAAGTGTCCTTGAAAAAAAATCTCAGCCTCAATTGATCAAATGCAAGTTAAGATACTTACTTTTTGTGAAAAAAAGCTGATTTGGCAATTTTGTAGCGTTGAAACTTCGTCGACTGTTTATGTTTTAACAATTTTTGTCGTGCACATCGCATCGAATTTGTCAGACAATTGTTTTTTGGTCAAATATTGGATATATGTTCAACTGTTAGCATTGAACATTTATGCATTAAGAGACCAGAATAAAATTGTCCAACAATTATCAAAAAGCACACGATGTGGACGACAAAAAATGTTAAAAAACAAAACATAGTCAAATTTTTGAAAAGTTAGCAGACCGACTTCTTATGCTCAGCCAAAAACATCCGAAGGTTTTTTTTCAACTCCAAAGAAGTGAATTTCATCACAAAAACATCAATGACTACCTGAACTCATTCTTAATTGAAAGAGTTGTTAGAAGCGAGCAATCAAGCTGCATAGCCGAAATCACAAGACCATTCTTACCGTATACTTCAAAGTGATTTTTTGGTTTCCAATTGGTTTCCTCTCGTTGCTACTTTGAATATAAACGCTTCAAAATTCAGATGTTTTACTTGAAATTTCAAGTAGCTCTCGTGTTCCTTTTTCTGAGAATTTGTCGAGTAAAAACACGATACTTTCAAATGAAACGACATTCTTAAGAGTGAACACTTTTGTACTGATTCTTGCGGCGTTTATTTTGGGATCCTGGGGAGCTGTTTGATAATAAAACTCAAGGGCCTAAAAGTGCATTTTAATCACCTAAAAGTGATAATAAAACTCAAGGGCCTTTAATTTTCCAAAAAGTGCCTAAAAGTGCATTTTAACGCCTTTCCTGCGGCGCAGAAACTTTGCCCGGAACAGGGACTTTTGGCTGCTTTGGCAGAGCTCGGAAAATCAATTTGGCCGACCTAAAAAAATGGTCGACAAAATTTTGAACATTTTTTGAAAATCCCCCCCTCGAGAAAGTCCTAGATAGATCCGCACCTGCACTGGAAATTGGTAGCCTGGTATCTCTGCTTCCATGGAATATAAAACCCGGATTACAGAAGTTGCTAGACTGTCTCGTCAAAATTCAGTTGCTAGACTGTCTAGTGTTATCCCTATTTGGGGAGCAATCGCTCAGGTTTTTCGCTGGATTCGCTTCTATTAGATTGCAGTTCAGTTTTCACTGTAAAAAAAGCAAGTGCGAAACAAATGCTGTATGAGGTTTTTACAAAGTCCATCTCATGTTTCGGCGAAGGCTGATATAAGTCTTTCATCATCTCAAAAATTTACCAGTAATTTGTATCCACAACGGGAAAATTACCTGACCAATCATACCCAAAGTCGAGGTTTTTTTTTTATAGAAAGAAAGAATGATAGTGAATTTTTCGGCCTTATCTTGCACTTGTAAGCGGAAACTTATAACGTTTGTTTTTCACGGGTCATTTTCGACTCAGTCCGGCTCATTGATTATAATTTCCGAGGGGAAGAAACTTTCTTATCTCCTCTATATTGCCTTGTCTTTCCATCTAAAATCTAATCATCGTCGCCTATTTGGTTTACTGACATGAATTACTGGCCAAATTGCGCGCCCTTGTTGCTTTGTCCCATTTCAAAATTAGTGGCGCAGTTTATCCGACTATTATCAGTAAACTCCCTCCTAGAAATCAATAGAAATTACCACAATGCCATTTTTTGTCGAAATGTTCCTTAAATTTTGTTTCAGCTGCCACCTCGGTGACCCCCCGTATCCAACGGAGGCTGTTTGTCTAGATAGAAATTTTATATAGTTTATCTAGTTTTTGCGTATTTTCTGTGCAGAAAAGGTCTATTTCTTTTCTAGCTTAGAAATAAACAGTTCTGAATAGAAATAATCACAAACAGTTCACTGCTCAACCGCAACGAGATAAACATACTTCGAGTATACATAATAACAGTAGCTATACAATGCAAACATAAACTGCTAAAACTATCAATCTTCATCAAGGACTCTAGCATAGTGGTTAAAACAACAGCCTAGAAAACTAAAGGATAGGGGCTCTAGACACACCAGGAGATTTTTTTTAGCTAGAAATAGCTTAGATTTAGCTATTTCCCGACCAGATTTAAGATGAGAACTAAAGATTTTTCAGAAAATCCCTCTTTAATTTAAATAAACTATTCAAACAGAATTTCTGACCTGAAATTAGATTAGGTATAAATCATTTCAGGTCAGAAATTAAGAATTTCTCTCTACGGTCCTCGACTAGCATAAGACTCTACTAGCATAAGAATTTGAAACCATGAAAATGTATTGATTAGCATAATTTGGAAAGTTTTTTTCCACAGAAAAACAAAACAAGAAGAACCCTTCTAAATTGAAACTCACATTTCTGAGATATAAAAAAATGAGAAAATCAGCTATCAGCAAGCAAATGAAATTCCTTATCTAATGATTTCTGGTCAGTCATAACTCGCCCCGATCCAGGGGCGGAGTTACAGAAGGGGCGAGGAGGGTTTGAACCGCTTCAAGGATTCGACCCCAGCCGACCCAAAGAGCCTCTTTTGACACTAATTTAAAAAATTATTTTTAAGGAATCCTGTTAAACGCTTATCGCCTGTTTTCCGAAAATCAGCCCCCTCCCCCTATCGCAAGGGTCCTAGATCCACCGCTAGTAGGACTTGTAATGGCTTGAACCGAACACTGATTGCCGCGCAAATTGTGAAATGTGTGAAAAACAATAACTTTTAAAAGTTTTTCGGGATCTTCCTAATTATCCCATTTTACTGAAGGGGTATATTCGTTACTACGTAAAAATATATCATTTAAAACTATGTCCCAATTTGGCTGATGCTCTGTCGCCCTAATTTCTAATTTACCCGGTGCTAACTTAATTTAGGCTCAATTGTGTCGCAATTAGTCAAATACTGAAATAAATTTTTTTTAAACTGCACGTGGGAATTCAATTAAGGCCAGTTTTTAGGACTCAATTGAGTCCCAAATTCAAGCTAATTGTTGTTAAGTTGCAATTTAAATATTTGCCTTTAGATTATATTTTATCACAATTAATTAAGTATTATTATTAATTTTTACACTAAAGACTAGAATGAATGCAAACACTGTTTCTTTCTGTGTATTTTTTACTCATAATTGCAACAAAAATGAAATGAGTAAAAGTTCTTGAGGTTCATCGTGACGCAATGGTCGTTCTTTTGTAAATGATGGCCATGCATATACCAAGAAGCCTGAAGCGAAAAAAGGAAACGAAAAGTGCAAATATTTAGGATGGCACTTCCACAAGTGCAAGATGACAGCTATCCGCTTTGGCCACGATCTGACTTCCTCGCGCAATGTTCACAGTCACGAAGTCTTCCTTGGTCAATATGGAGCACAAAATCAGGTTCAAAAGATGAAACAAGACACCAAAATCCAACAAGTGGCGGTTAACATCAGTGTAATTGCAACCTAACGGCAATCCGTGAAAAAAAGCAGTGCAATTAGCTTTCGATCTGCAACAAACAAGGCTCTAAGAAGACAAAAACTGTGGAAATGCCCTTCGCCCCACCAATTGTTGATAGGCATTTTGAAATACCGAAAAGAAACGATTCGAGAGCTTCTGCTTTTTCGGCAGCGGTATAGAGGATGCCGAACGAGTACTTATTCTCGGGGATTGTGAGTTATGGCTTCATGAATGGAGTAATCAGAATGGAGTCATCGCATATGGAGTCACCGCGTCTGCGTTATCTAAAAAAGTAAAATCTTTACAACAAACTTTTTACATCAAAAAACCAGAAAAAAGGAATGGTTGCTTTCGAAAAGTATAATTTTCGGAGAAGAGACACATTTGTTTGATTTAAAAAATCCTTGAGAGTTTGTGAAATATCTCGCACAACCTGTGTGTGTGTGTGTGCGTGTGAGTGTTTGATGAGCAATAAACAAACCAGTAGCTATTATCAGCGCCGAATTAAAAATTTTTATATACTACCTCGAAGCTGCGAGTCTATATCAATATTGAATTGATTAAGGACAATGAGATGCAAATTTTATCTGATTAAATTTTAATTTGGTAACTTGTTTATTTTGATTAAAAATTTAGCTTTTTTAAAAAAAAATGTTTGCAGCTTTCAAATAAACAATGGGCCATTAATTCAAACAGTGGGCCATGTATTTAATCGCCAAATGTATCCTGTCCGGCTCTTTTCCAGTTTCCACCCACCTTTCAAAATACCGAGTTTTATGTTTGTTTTACGTGTTATTACGGCTAAATGCGTGATGTTACGCTGCAAAGTATGAAGAACAAATCTGTTCACAGTTGTTGATTTGTTCACCACGCCAAATTTCATTGCATTATGACAAGGTTAAATAAGCTTTTCAAAGTTGAATTTGAAAGTGGGGGGAACTGGAAAAGAGCCTCCTGTCCTGAGTTTTTGGGTTGCATCCGAGCCCAACAGCAACCAAATTTTTCAATTTTCGTCATTTGCTATACGAAGTTTTTTTTAGACCCCACAAGTTTTGGCTGTGGTTATCAAGTTTCTCATGTTGCCTCAAGTTTCACTTGCAGCAATTATTGTTCCGATCATCTTGAAAGAAAAGGTGAGGAACTTTGTAATAAACAAGACAGAACTAAAGTCTCGTGCAGCAATTCTTGTTCAGAGGAGATTTGTATTCTCCACGAAAAATCAGATATCGCAATGAGAGTACGAATTTTAGAAGGTAGCTCAACCGGTTGAAGCGACGCTGAGAACTTTATTTTACGTTCTATCTTATCTAGAACTGGTTGGTTACCCTATGTACAATTTATCCCGAAAAAAGTATGGAAGAAAATATTTGATTTTAAACTTCAATAGTTCGCTTTTGTTGCATTTTATTATCATGTTTTGTTTTTAGAAATAAATTTCAGAACAAAATTCAGTGTTGAAAATGATAATTTTTCATTGCTTTTTTCAAATAATATGACATTTTTTTTTCAGTGTACGCTTCATCATCAACATAGACCATATTTCACCTGTGATCTTTTTTTGCAAAATTATGGGGGTTTAAAGATTGCCATTTTGGCCAATTTGGGACAATTAACGAGCGATATATTTCGCGCTATTAACTCGTAAGCGGAGATTTAATCCGTCTTAGAAATCGTTCCAAATTGGCAGAAAGTAGCTTATTTGCCGTTTTTGATTTGTTAAAAGCGGCGAAATCTATCCTTTTGTACTTTCTATGGCGTGTAGGGAGATGATTTTTACAAAAAATCTCAAATTTTAGAAAAAAAAATTCATTTTGTTTTATTACATATTTTATGTTATGCTTATTTTACTTATTTTTTTATGTTATTGCAGCTCCTTAGACCTTAAAAGGTAGTCGGAACATTCAAGGCTTTGCCCTGATACGAGCAGTCTTGTTTATTTTTCAAAACTTCTCATATAAAATTTGATGATCAATTGTTGCTGCAAAGGGTACGAATTGTTTGCTGGAACATAAGATTTTGCTTTAAAAATTTTTGTTCCCCGGCAATGATGTTTTTTTTAGTAAAATTTTGAATTGTTTTTTTTTTTACTTTTTTATACGTAACAAATTGTCCTATTTTCCCAATCCCAAACTACTTTTTATCAAAGTTCCCTGCTTTTATGTAGAATTTTTCATCTTATCGAAAACAAAAATATCGCAGTTTGAAAAAAAAACTGAAAGAGATGGTCGGAATATTATATGCTGCTTGCAAAGCAACCATCTGTTCTTGTTTGAATTTGCAAAACAATTATTTTGAAATTTATTTACAAATCTTAGCTAAAAAAGATACACATAACTTCCTTGAACTTTTTAATTTTTTGTTTTAAAATGGTATTGTTGCCTGGCAAAATTTTTATCGTTTTATTTTGCTTATATTATTGTTTTTTACTTTTCTATACATTTTAAGAAAAAAACTGTTCTTTTGTCCTAACCCCAAAAGGTCTTTACTATCACAACTCTTAGCTTTTGTTTAGATCCTCATATCACACCAAAAATGACGCAATTTGATTTAAAAACAAACTTAATAAGATGGTCGGAATATTAAGTGTTACTTACACAGCAACCGGCAAAATGCCAAATTTGGAAAAAAGTTATGCTTTCATTGCATTATGACAAGGTTAAATAAGCTTTCAAAGTTGAATTTGAAAGGGGGGGAACTGGAAAAGAGCCTCCTGTCCTGAGTTTTTGGGTTGCATCCGAGCCCAACAGCAACCAAATTTTTCAATTTTCGTCATTTGCTATACGAAGTCTTTTTTAGACCCCACAAGTTTTGGCTGTGGTTATCAAGTTTCTCATGTTGCCTCAAGTTTCACTTGCAGCAATTATTGTTCCGATCATCTTGAAAGAAAAGGTGAGGAACTTTGTAATAAACAAGACAGAACTAAAGTCTCATGCAGCAATTCTTGTTCAGAGGAGATTTGTATTCTCCACGAAAAATCAGATATCGCAATGAGAGTACGAATTTTAGAAGGTAGCTCAACCGGTTGAAGCGACGCTGAGAACTTTATTTTACGTTCTATCTTATCTAGAACTGGTTGGTTACCCTATGTACAATTTATCCCGAAAAAAGTATGGAAGAAAATATTTGTTTTTAAACTTCAATAGTTCGCTTTTGTTGCACTTTATTATCATGTTTTGTTTTTAGAAATAAATTTCAGAACAAAATTCAGTGTTGAAAATGATAATTTTTCATTGCTTTTTTCAAATAATATGACATTTTTTTTCGGTGTACGCTTCATCATCAACATAGACCATATTTCACCTGTGATCTTTTTCTGCAAAATTATGGGGGTTTAAAGATTGTCATTTTGGCCAATTTGGGACAATTAACGCGCGATATATTTCGCGCTATTAGCTCGTGAGCGGAGATTTAATCCGTCTTAGAAATCGTTCCAAATTAGCAGAAAGTAGCTTATTTGCCGTTTTTGATTTGTTAAAAGCGGCAAAATATATCCTTTTGTACTTTCTATGGCGTGTAGGGAGATGATTTTTACAAAAAATCTCAAATTTTAGAACAAAAAATTCATTTTATTTTATTACATACTTTATGTTATGCTTATTTTACTTATTTTTTATGTTATTGCAGCTCCTTAGACCTTAAAAGGTAGTCGGAACATTCAAGGCTTTGCCCTGATAAGAGCAGTCTTGTTTATTTTTCAAAACTTCTCATATAAAGTTTGATGATCAATTTTTGCTGGAAAGGGTACGAATTGTTTGCTGGAACATAAGATTTTGCTTTAAAAATTTTTGTTCCCCGGCAATGATGTTTTTTTTAGTAAAATTTTGTATTGTTTTTTGGTTTTACTTTTTTATACGTAACAAATTGTCCTATTTTCCCAATCCCAAACTACTTTGTATCAAAGTTCCCTGCTTTTATGTAGAATTTTTCATCTTATCGAAAACAAAAATATCGCAGTTTGAAAAAAAAACTGAAAGAGATGGTCGGAATATTATATGCTGCTTGCAAAGCAACCATCTGTTCTTGTTTGAATTTGCAAAACAATTATTTTGAAATTTATTTACAAATCTTAGCTAAAAAGGATACACATAACTTCCTTAAACTTTTTAGTTTTTTGTTTTAAAATGATATTGTTGCCTGGCAAAATTTTTATCGTTTTATTTTGCTTATATTATTGTTTTTTACCTTTCTATACATTTTAGGAAAAAAACTGTTCTATTGTCCTAACTCCAAAAGGTCTTTACTATCACAACTTTTAGCTTTTGTTTAGATCCTCATATCACACCAAAAGTGACGCAATTTGATTTAAAAACAAACTTAATGAGATGGTCGGAATATTATGTGTTACTTCCACAGCAACCGGCAAAATGCCAAATTTGGAAAATAGTTATGCTTTCAAATACAAGAGATACAAATTACCGGCTGAAACCTTGCAAATTATTCTTTAAAAAGTGTATTGTTCCCAGTAGGGCTATGCTCAAACAAAAATATGTGAAGCATGGGAAAGTTTGGCTGGAAGGTTCGTAAGAAAAAAACAAGCGGACCCTAAATGCTTAAACGAAGTTAAGAAAATATGATAGTAACCAAGAAGAGCAGCGGAAGACCAGACAGAAAAATGAAAGGAATAACTATTAAAGAGAAACAATCGTTCCTTAACTTAGCTGTTTAAAATGGTTTTTAGCTTCACTTTTTTGATCATATTACAAAAATTTAAAAAAAATTGTCGAAATTTTGTGGTATGTATTACAGGTTAAGAAAAATTCTAGGTAAAGATCACCTAGTGAAAGCATATAGCGCTTATGTGAAACCCATTTTACAGTGCGGCGTTTTGGCTTATGCGCCAACAGACAAAACTAATTAGAAACAATTGAACTTAAAATCAAACAATTTTTGAAAATTATTTGTTTTAAGAGAAGAAATGAGAGCGTAGTAGAAATAAGACAAAAACGAAAATTATACTTTGTGAAGGAAATACATATCTATGAGTTATTAAAGTTACTAGGTAAGGTTGTGAGAAAAGAGTGCACATCAGCCATAATCCAGGAAGCTGTAACTGAAAAAAAATTGAATACAATTTTCAATAAAAAACTTAAGCTAGGTAGATACCTGTGCATTCAAAGAGTAATAAAAAAAACTTTGATAAATGTTTGAATTGGAAAACTTTTCAACTTGTTCAAAAAACTACCCAGATTTCGCAATTACAAGTTTTTAATCATGAGTTTTTGGACATTTTTATGCTAGGAAATGATCAACTGGTTAAACTCATTTTTGAATAGAAATAGTATTTAAAAGGAATTTTGCTGTCAAGGGTAGGCATACTGCTGAAATTTCTACTTTTTTGATTCAAATTTTTTTTTGTTTATTTTCACCAAATCATTTTTTTTATTTATTGATTAACTATCGATTTTACAAACCAACAGAAGTCATAGCAAGATCAGAGCCGCCTGAAAACCGGCTGCCAATTTTCACGGCGCTCCCGCAATGAGATTTCATTTGGTTGTAAATCTACTAATTTTCACAGTGAATGGAATCTACATTGCAAACAACTTATTATGATTATTATGATTATTATTGTTTTTATATTCTTCTCGATGAAGAAACAAAAACTGGCACTCTGACGAATAGATGAAAAAAATGAATCCTCCTGGCAAAGATAAGCAATCCTCAAACAATTCTCCTCAAAGAACAAGGACTTTGAAAAAATGCAATTTTAGAAAACTAAAATGTAATATTATTTTACAAATGAATCTAATTTAAATGTAAATAGAACCGCAAATTTGATCACTTTGGTGAAGAATTTGAAAAACACTAGTTAAACAATTTTGAGTTGTTAACGAATATATCAAAAGTTGGCACATATGTAAGCTATTACAGAATTTTCTTTTGAGGATATTTGCTCAAACTATCTGCCAAAAAGATTCATTTATTTTGATCTCCCAGTTTGAGTGTTTCTTTGTTGAGACGAATCCTATTCTGATTCAATCTTATACCAAATCTTATACCAAATCGTATTCCCTGATTCATCAAATTTAGCAAGTTTTTTTTCCTTTTCATCATATTTCGATCAGTTTTTCATTTTTTTCAAGCGAAAAACCGCGTGTGCTGACATATCGTTTTACTACGCTGATCAAAAGAGATATTGGGAGCAATTTTAAGTCACGCGATGGAAAAAAAAGTTGCACAAATGGCTTGATATCTCGAATTTTCAACAGTTTTGCAAGACAGCAGATGCTAAAACGTTTTTTTTTAAGCAAAGTCAGTTTTATGAAATAACTCATTGTACATTTGGCAGATAATAAAACATCCAGACTTTTAAAAGGATAATTTTGACGAGTTTAGCAAAAAAAGGCAACAACAATTTTCGTTTTTATGCTTATCTTTTTAGCAGGGGATTAATAAGTTTTTGGTGGACATATTGCGATTTTCCATTCGATTATTGTTGCATGTAATTTTTAAAATTTACTTTAAAATAAACCAATCAGCTTTTTTCGTCATTCTGTCTCAGTTTTTTATTTTATAACTTAGCGCTTCAATTTTGTCATCAATAGACTGAGATGACCATCCGTTCTTTGTATTATTATACGAGAAGGTCGCGAGGGACAATCTGCATGGTAAATAGCAGCGCTTTTTAAGGATTTGATGAAAAATCCCGGCTTAGCGCACCCACTTTTTTCTTCTAGGCGAGAGAGTCTCCACTCGTAAAATCTCAACTCAATAAGACTGCCATATTTTTTGATTTCCGCCCTCTCAGGATTTAAACGCAGGAAACTGAAATTTTTGAACATTTTGTTGAAAAACGATGCATTTTCGCCTCACTTGAAAACTTTACTAGTAAAATTTAGGCTCACAATAATATGACTTAATTGGCTAGCGGAAGAATTGACTATTCTAAACATGTTTTATCATCATTGATAGCATTTTAAAAGGAATTTCTTCATACGAATTTTTGAGGAAAAGTAAGCCCGAATAAAGGCTGTGCTAGAATTCAATTCAGAATTGATTGGTGGCTTTTATTTTTACTTTTGAGTTCAATCGTTGTCTTCCTAATCGATTTGACACTTAAAAGAGCACAAAATTTCATAAAATAATTAAAGCGTGTTTGTCCGTCTTATATAAAGATTAATTTGACTATATATTTATTTTTATTAGTTACAGCATTTACCACCCAGGGTTTTATATATTTTGGGTTGTATAACAGGCTTATTTAGGGATAATTTGTTTGAAATCCACATGAACAGTATACGCCTTTTCTAGTGAGCCCTACAGGTAAAAACATTTTTGCTCATTTTTATAACTTGGACAAATCATGTGATCAATTTTTGATTAACAAAACAGGTAAATTCGCACAAAAAGATGACGAAAAATCGATAAGCTTATCTGCAAACCAAATTAAGATGTAAGCTCTACTTGGAATCTTATCATTATTATACATTCCATCGAACTCGAACTCGCCCAAAAACTATCTTTTTTTCTGATATAAAAATTTGCTTGGCTTGCTGGTCTACGTTTTTCTCGCACTTATTCATTCATTCATAGCACACAATTTTTTTTATTGTCCTCAAATTGTGACTGCAATTTGATTGTGCATATATCTTGAGACTAGTCTAGCCTAAACAGTTTTTACTCTAATCAAACAATTCTTTCGTTCCAGTTTATTACCTCCAGTTCAATAAAAATAAATTACCTCTTTTCCTTTTATCTTTTAATTCCCATATAAATAGTTCCGAAGCCGTTATAAACATTATATCAGAAAACGATTGCGTCAAAAACATGTCACTCTTGAACTTGACAAGTTTAAATTCCATTGCCTTGCAGCAAGAAGCACCGTCAACTTTTTACGACTCTGATATGCTTCAAAGTTCGAGCCCCCAATTTTATTCGGAAAATGTCTCAGATTCCGAAACACTTTCGTTGGCGGACAAAATTTACAACATCAGTCTGGCGATGGTGTTGTTTGTGATCAGCATAGTAACCCTTCTGGGAAACGTGATCACAATTCTGGCGGTGAAAACAGTTCATAATCTGAGAAGCAAGACCAACTATCTTATAGTCTCACTCGCATGTGCTGATCTCATGGTAAGTTTTTTTTTAAAAAAAAGGGCTTTGGACTTTCCAAAGAGAAAAGTTCTCAATCTCGGAGGGGAGCGAATTCCTGTAAAAAACAATTTCTAAAATCAGAATGGGCGTGAGACCCACTTCTCGAAAAGTTGACATCCATAGGGAACCCAAAAAAGTCTTCTTCATATTTTTTTGCATAGTTTAACTTAGTTTTTTTTTCGACCAAATCTAACTTTTCTGAGAGCTTTTTTAAGAACCATTTGCTTTACGAGAAACAACAAGCTTCTTTCAACATGCGAAAGAAAAAACATTGAAGGCGTGTACATGCGTGAGTAACATGGTTCTCATACTTGAGTTGAGAACCAACTTTAACCACCGATCCCGCACCGAGCGCCCATGAACTCAAATTAATTATAATGGATTCCCGAGACCAAAATATTCTACTATAATCTACTAAAGTTGTAAAAGTCAGATCACGAAATCGATTGTACTGTGGTTATAATCGATTATCTAAAAAAATTTAATTCCTTTTAATCCATTAAATGATTTTAGTCCATTGTTTTGGACATTGAAATCGAATATTTTTGCCAAGATAATTCGCTATAATCGATTATAAATGATTTTATTTTTAGAAATAAATTGGATTATTTTTGCAGAAATTTTGCAAACTTTGCAAAAAAAAAATACGAAATTTAGGCCATATCTGATACTAAACGCCTCAACGTCACCTCCTCCAATTTTTTTTACTACCCCCAACTAAAGAGGGGGGGGGGGGATAAACTGGGTGGGTCTCAATCATTAACCCCCCTCCCCCAATACTAATGATAAAATTTCCCCCCTATTCAACTCTAAGGGTGGCAAATAGCGGTTGATATAATTGATTATAATGGATTCCCGAGACCAAAATATCCCATTATAATCCACTGAAGTTGTAAAAATCAGTTTCCGAAATCGATTGTACTTGCATTATAATCAATTATCTAAAAAAATTTAATCCCTTATAACCCATTATGGTAGATTGTAGTCCATTTTTTGGGCATTTAAATTGAATATTTTGCCAAGATAATCCGTTATAATCGATTATAAATCAATTTAAATCAATTTGTTTTTAGAACTAAATTCGATTATGTTTGCAGAAACTTTGCAAATTTTGCAACAAATGCAAAATGTAGGCTATATTTTCTACTAAATGCCTCAATGTCACCTCCTCCAGTTTTTTTACTACCCGCAACTAAAGAGGGGGGATAAACTGGGTGAGTCTCAATCATTAACCCCGCTCCCCAATTCTAATAATAAAACATCCCCCCTGTTCAACTATAAGGGTGGCAAATGGCGGTTGCGGTAAAATTGGGAGGAGAGAGAGGGGGGGGGGGGGGTTAAACAGGGGGGGGGGGTTAAACTGAGGAGGGTTTAATCATTCAACCACCCCCATTCCACTATTAAGTTGTTCCCCCGCTATTCAAACCTTACCCCCCCCCCCCCCAGATGTGGTAAAAAACAGTAAATTGAAGTGTTAAGCTGGGATGAATTTAAAACTAGAGACAAAATGTATCATCAGGAATGTAATACGTAGCAACTGCACTGAACAGGAAATGAGCTAATTTTGGAAACAATTGTAAATTTCCTAATAACCTGTCGAAAAAATCCAATATAATCGATTATAGTAGATCACAATGGGTTATATTGGCACAAACATTTTCAAGAATATAATCCATTTTTAATGGATGATAACAGGGGCGGATTTAGGGGGGTGGGGGGGGGGGGGAGGGTTGGCAGAGGCTTCGTTTTTCCTCTGAGGGATTAGACACCCTGCCGACCCAAAGTCAGCTTACGTTTTTGTATAATAATATCCTTGTAGCTTAGAAAAAAGTTTATTATAAACAACTGCTCCTAGCCCTTTTATAATTTAGCCCATTTTTTTCAATTTCCGATACGATTGGTACCAACTGCACGCATTGAAAACTGATTGGGTCTAATTGTTTTTATATTTCTTGTCAGATTTAACAGGGATTTGACCCGCTGCCGACCCTCAGGGATTCGACCGCCTGTCGACCCATCATGATAATCGATTATTATGGATTAAATTAACATAAAATTTATTAGGATTATTATTCGTTTTTAATGGATTATAACCCATTTTTTTGTAATTTTATAGATAACGATCATATTATGACAATATAATCGACTATGATCCATGGGCGCCTTGTGCGGGTTTTATCGGGGAAACTGTTTTTAGCAAGTTGTTTCTTATTTCAAATCGCAACTAATTTATCGTAAGTACAAATTTAAGCATGAATCAGCTTATCGTTGACCCTAAATCAATCCAAATGCCACCCTCATTTGCTCTACTTTGACGATAGTCAGAATCTAGGACGACTCTGGCTCTGGTTTTCTGAGCTCTCCTAAAACACCAAATAAAATTCTCCAATATAAAACTGCGCCGCTGGCGAATTTTTCAAAATCGTTTCTAAAACGCATGATACAAGATTGTCAACATTTTGATTAACGAAAGTTTTTGCGCGCGTTCCCTTCAATTTTTTTCTTGGCATGTCAATAAAGAACACTGGTAGTTTAGAAATTTCACAGATTCTATACCGAAAATTTGTTCAGTAATAGCTTTCACAATGTTTGAACTTGAAAAAAAAGATCAAAAATTGTTGTTATTTTTAAACATTCCATTTTAGTTTGATTTATAAAAATGCTCCAGATTTTTCTACATCTCAGTAACTCTCGAGAATTTTGTCGACTTTTTTAGGTCAATCAAATTGATTATCCGAGCTCTACCAAATCACAGCAGAGACCCTATTTTACCCAAACTTTCTGCGCTGCAGGCAAGTTCAAGAAAAACAACTGTCTGCAAAATTGTATTTTTGGCCCTTTTTGGAAATTTTTGACAAAAAATTGCCTTTTATTGGCACGCGCTGGCCCCTCAAATTTGGTATTCATTAGCGTCAAAGGCGCCTTTACAAAAAGATTCGGTCAGCCAAAAATGGATGTCTTAAAATAGTGGCAAAGGCGGACCCTTTGGGTTGTCAGGGGATAGAAACCCTGAGGGGGAGGGGGGTGGGGGAGGGGGGAGGGGGGAGGGAGGAGCGTTAGTTAAAAAAAACCTCCCCTTACATCTGCTACTGTCTTAGTGCATTTTGAGACACGGCTTATTCCAACTGAACGCAAGGAAGTCCATCTCGAAGAGATTCAGTTCATCTCGAAGAGACTGAAATTGATAAGCGATTACTGAGCACCACAACCTCGGGTCGAACCATGTTTTCGTTAATGCTCAACGTATTCGAACTGTTTTCAGCTGTGATCAAGCTTGGTTTTGCATGAGTAGAATTTTCCTATCTCTCATATCGTAAAAAGTACATAGATCTGATATTTATTTCAAAAGTCAGTGTGGCGCATCCTAATACCGCGGTGAGAGAGTAGATTTTCGCTAAACCCAATGTAGACATAATGGACAGCAGGATTACTAACTGATCCGAATACAAAATTGGAAAGAAGCTCGAGCTTAATTGTGTTTTTTTTGCAACCAGGTTCCACAACTTCACTTTTTGGCTGTGTGATATGTCAAAATGAGTTTTTTTTTCTGTTGTAGTTCGAGTTGCAGTGAAATTTTGTGAAACTTTTTTGTGCGTGCCAGGGGAGAATTCGTAGAAAATTTTATTTTTCAGGCATATTTAGAGTGAACATCGAAGAAGAGTTGATTTGCGCATATAACTAAAGTTAAGTCTAAATCTGCTTAACGATTGCAAAAAATTGCTTTTACAGAAAGAAACAAGGAACACTGGTCATATTTTATATTCATAATGAGTTTTTTTGGACCCAGACCAATATCAAGAATACCGTGGGACTTTCTGCCTTTGTCAAATTTTGACCCGACAATTTTTCTAGCCAAAAAATGTGTTTTTGAAATGCTTGGAATTGTTTGACAAAGCTTACGGTTTTGTATAATTTTATCATTGTAGATTGGAAGAAAGTTCATTATGAACAACTGTTCCTGATCCTTTTACTCCAAGGCAGCTTGGTTTTGCGATACGATTGTACCAATTGCACGCATTGAAAACTGATTAGGTCTAATTGTTTTAATATTGCGGTTCAGATTTAACAGAAAACTGATAAGCGAATTGAGCTTATCTTTAGTTGATCTACAAAACGTTCAACATTTTCGAAAGGATTTTGCCTGTTTCAATATTGCTTTTGTAGAACTAAAAAACTTTTCTGCCCCTGATATTATTAAAAGTGTAAGCTTCTCTGAATGTCATTATTAAAGATGATCATGATTCTGTGCTGAGAGTGTCAATTCCTAATTCTCTCTAGGGCGCTAGTGACATAACCGATTTCAAGATAACTAACTGTTCCGACAACAAAATGGTTAAAGAAAATTGGACTCAATCGTGTTTTTCTTCACTGCAAAACCAAGTAGCACAAATAAACTCGAGATAAGGCTAAGTAATATATTGCAAGGAAATTATTACACTTTTGGTCTGAATGTGCACATTTTTTTGGGTGCCTAGAAACACCCGTTTTTCATTTACGGACCAATTTGTGATAAATTGATTCCATTGGACCTGAGAAAAATTTTTTTTTGTCATACAAGCTTAACATGAACTGAGCTCAAATAAATTGCTTATTTTTTGTTACAACTTTCTAAAAAAGCTAGAGGATTTGTGCTGGGTTTGGCTTTTCCTTGGACTTTTTGACTACTTTTTGCTTTTTTAAGTGCAATTTCGTGTATATGGAATTTTACATCTGAAAAATATTAACGCCTTCAGCACAAAATATAAACATGTTTCACCCATGTTTATGTTTGGTAAATTTAGAGCTGTTTGAAAACTTGCAATGAATAAATTGGACAAGAAACGCAATTTATTTGGTTCTATTATTTTCGGGCGGCGATTCAATTGGGCTCAAAAGCTTTTCCATTTAGCTATTTGGTATGAGGCAAGTTATTTGAGGCATGCATTTGAAAAAAACTTGAAACTTTATCAATTTTGATTTTCCAAACTTTTTTAATTATGTTTACAATTAATTGTTTTTCAATGATTCTTATTGTTCCGACTTTCGTAACAAAAGTAACGAGATATTTGTGCTCGGTGTGTTTTTTTTCTTCAGACAAATTTCGTCTTTTTTAACTATCCATTTTGAACAAAAGTTTTTCTACATCATTCAAAAGATATTATTGTCTTGATTGAGCTCAAAACTGAAAAGATTTTTTACCTGTGATCAATTTCGTGAAGTTATGGTGGCTTAAAGATTTCCATTTTGGCCAATTTGGGACAATTAACGCCCGATACATTTGGCGCTATTAACGCATAAGCGGAGATTTAATCCGCCTAGAAATTGTTCTAAATTGGTTGAAGGTAGCTTATTTGCCACAAATGATTTGTTACCAGGAGGAAAATTTGTCACTGTGTACTTCATATGGTGTGCGGGGGGATGGTTCCACAAAAAATCTCAAATTATAAAAAAAAAGTCATTTTATTTTTTATATTTAATTTTTTCATGTTATTACTCCTCCATAGACCTTAAAAGGCGCTCGAACTTTCAGAGCTTTGCCCTGATACGATCAGTTTTGTTAAATAATTATGATTTTTTTTGGACCTCAGGGATGAGGGTTTTGCAAAGACGCGAGCAGTCTATTTTGTTTCAGAATTATGCAATTTATCAATTTAGGATGTTTTAGTCTTTTTAGGATGTTTTTGGACCTCTTGTTTTGTCAAAGTTGCTAAGATAACTTTCAAAACTCAATGTTTTTGGTGTCAAAACATTGGGGGTTTTGAATTGACGCAAGCATTTTTTTATTTTTCAGAACATTAAATTATCAATTTGTTTTTTTTTCGACGTTTTTAATGGAATCTAAGACGTTTCAATCAAATATTCAGCATAATTTAAATTATCAGCTTTGAATAATTTTGGAACAGAAGGCGTTTAAACCACGTTTAACGTCACTATTCCCCATCTAAATATATAGCTTTGAAAAACGTAGCCTGATAATTATTTGTGGTACCTGATTTTCCGTGGAAAAAAAAACGAAAATAAAAAATGATACAAAAGACAGAGTTACTCCTCGTTTTTAATGATCGCAACAACAAACTCGGTTATGTGCTTTATTGGCACTAGCTACGAAATCAGTCAATCTTAGGTTACCGAAAAAATCCATCACTGCCCGCCATCTTGGCCCGTTATACATAAAAACTCATGCGGTGATTTTGGAACATATGTCATTTTTAAAGCAGTTTTAGTTGTGGTTCAAACGAATGTTAGATTTATGCAAAAAATAATCCCAGTGTCGAGAAAAGTCGATTTGAAATTATTGAATTTTAGTCTAAAATCGAGCGAGTGAAACGAGCGTGCAGGTCTTATAACAGGCTTGAATTGGTCTTTTTATCATCCAAATTGAGTCGTTATAATTTTTTTTCCAGTAAAAGGCTTTTTTGAAGTTTATTTTAGCAACTTCGACAAAACAAATTAAATCGAAGTTTTTTTTGTAAAGATTTTTTTTTCCATTTTTCCAATCGGTTTGCTGCGAGGAAAACTGATTTCGAATATATCTAAATTAGTATTTGTATTATTATTGATTTTGCGTGAATTTATGACTTATGTCTAATGGCCTACTCGAAAAAAGAAACTGCCTATTTTTTGTATTTTTGTGGTCGTAACCCTCTGAGCTACTTGCACAGCAACCCGCTCTCCTTGTTTCAAAATAGAAATTGAATATTTTTCTAAGAGATTCATGTATATAATCAAGCAAGCGCAATTAGTCGAAACAATTGTTTCGAAAACTATGCAGCAGTAGAGCAGACAGGCCATTTGCGCATCAAATATAAAATAATAAGACAAGTCGCCCTACCCGATGAATCGATCTAATCCGCCCTTTGAAAATATAATACTTACCATATAATACGATATATTCACGATATAAATTATACCGTATATTGAGGTCTTAATAGCTCAAAACTTCTAGTATCAATAAATTTATCAATCTGGGTGGTTGATTTTCCTTTCTACAAAACATCGGCACGGGAAGTTTGCCATTCCGTGTTTCAAATGTCATTTGGTGAACATGCAGGTGCGAATTTACAATTATCTGGAGGCGGCTGATTTTGAAAATACTTTCGAAAGTTTAGTATCTTTTGACCAAAATGACTTTCTGAGGTATCCCTAAACACTATTAAGACCTTTTTTACACAAAGTTTTTGGCGCCACCGGCAAGTTTTTGAAGAAACAGGCCAAAAATTCCGTTTTTGGCACTTTTTAGAAATGCTTGAAAAAAATGTGTGTTTTTATGTTCCTTTTTCCCCCTTAAAACAAGTTTACTTTGGTTTCAAAAGCGCATTCAGAATTAGCGAAGGCTCTGGTAGCCAAAAAATCTTCGTAAAATAGTAACAAAGATTAAAATAGTGCCACCTAAATCCGCCCCCGACAGCATGTGCAATTTTATCATCGGTTTTCATTGTTTTTTTTTCTGCTAAGCATTATTGTGTTTTGAAAGACAAGCCATTATTTCATTTCTCTTTTTTGATTAAAAGAAGAAGTGCTATTGAAGTTTTAAAAACTTGAATGATTGCGTACTTGAATTTTGATAACCGCGCCAATTATTCTGAGCACATTGCTTCACATTTTTCATATGAGTTTTGCCCGATTAATGAGCAGTCGCTACTTTCAGTTAAGTTTGCATTCAGCGAGGGTTTTTTTTGAAATGTCTTGTTAAGATGGTGGTTTGGGTTAAGAACAAATGAACTCCCTAGTGGGAGGTCAAAACATTGCATTGATTGCAATTTCCTTATTGATTCAGTCTAGAAAATCTTTTCATTCGTCTTCTCAGCTGAAGATATACAGAAAATGACTATAATAGCGGCCACTTAACACTGAAAAGGGTTATTCTTTATTCTTTTAAACAATGCCCTTTTTTGCAAAAAAAAACAAATTGCTTATTCCTTAAAACGATCTGTTGCAGAGGCGGGATTTTTTTAGTGCAGGCAATATGAGAAATTTGGTTTTAAGCAAATCTACCAAGTATTATTTAATCATGCAGAAATTGAAGCAATTTTTTGTCATTAAAGATTAATTTTATGGAGACCGTAATTTGAGCATAAAGATAAACAAGACTGCTCGTATCAGGGCGAAGCCCTGAATGTTCCGAATGCCTTTTAGGGTTTCATGGAGCAGTAATAACATCAAAAAATTAAGTGTAATAAAATAAAATGAAAACTTTTTTTTTCTAAAATTTGAAATTTTCTATGAAAATCATCCCCCCACACGCCATATAAAGTACAAAAAGATAATTTAGCTCCTTTTAACAAATTAATTATGGCAAATAATCTTCTTTCGACTAATTTGGAACGATTTTAAGATGGATTAAATCTCCGCTTACGCGTTAATAGCGCGAAATATATCGCGCGTTAATTGTCCCAAATTGGCCAAAATGGCAATCTTTAAACCACCATAACTTTACAAAAAATGATCACAGGTGAAATATCTTTTCAAATTTGAGCTCAGGACAACAATAGCTTTCGAATGATATAAAAAAAATTCCGTCAAAAATGGCTAGTTAAAAAGTCGAAATTTGTCTGAAGAAAAAAAAAACCCACCCCGAGCACAAATATTCCGTTACTTTCGTATCGAAAGTCGGAACAACAAGACTGCTCGTATCAGGGCGAAGCCCTGAATGTTCCGACTGCCTTTTAAGGTTTATGGAGCAGTAATAACATTAAAAAATTCAATGAAATAAGAAAAACGAAATTTTTTTTTCTAAAATTTGAAATTTTTTATGAAAATCATCCCCCCACACGCCATATAAAGTACAAAAAGATAGATTTCGCTCCTTGTAACAAACCAATTCTGGCAAATAAGCTTCTTTTGACCAATTTGCAACAATTTCTAAGACGGATTAACTCTCCGCCTACGCGTTAATAGCGCGAAATATCGCGCGTTAATTGTCCCAAATTGGCCAAAATTGCAATATTTAAACCCCTGTAACTTTACAAAAAATGATCACAGGTAAAGTATCTTTTCAAATTTGAGCTCAGGACAACAATACCTTTCGAATGATATAAAAAAGATTCGTCAAAAATGGCTAGTTAAAAAGTCGAAATTTGTCTGAAGAAAAAAAAACCCACCCCGAGCACAAATATTCCGTTACTTTCGTATCGAAAGTCGGAACAACAAGACTGCTCGTATCAGGGCGAAGCCCTGAATGTTCCGACTGCCTTTTAAGGTTTATTGAGCAGCAGTTACACATAAAAAAAAATGATTTTTTTTTTTCTAAAATTTGAAATGTTTTATGAAAACCATCCCGCACACGCCATATAAATTACAAAAAGATAGATCTCGTTCCTTGTATCAAATCAATTATGGCAAACAAGCTTCGTTTAACCATTTTAGAACGATTTATAAGACAGATTAAATCTCGCTTACGCGTTAATAGCGCGAATTATATTGCGCGTTAATTGTCCCAAATTGGTCAAAATGGCCAAAATGGCAATCTTTAAACCCTCATAACTTTGCGAAAAATGATCAGAGGTGAAATATTTTTTCAAATTTAAGCTCAGGACAACAATACCTTTTGAATGATATAAAAAATTTTTGTCAAAAATGGCTAGTTAAAAAGTCGAAATTTGTCTGAAGAAAAAAAAACCCCACCCCGAGCACAAATATTCCGTTACTTTCTTATCGAAAGTCGGAACAAATAGCATAAAAATGAGGCCTTTGAAAAGGTGTTCAATTACATTAATAGCCAATCAGATTTTGATGATACTATAATACAGCAATTTGGTTTGAAATGAGCACAACAAAACCATTGACTTAGCTATTATTCAGTTTTTTGTTAAAAAAGCGAAAATGAATAAATAGTCATGCATCTGCCACTGCCACTAAGTGGCCATGCCGAAAATTTCATCCATAGCTCTTTCAGAACCACGATACTTATTGCTCTTCCAGAATCGGCAAAAAGCCCACGATAATACCTAAATAAAGCTAGCAAAGTTTATGCTATTTTATCTATTTCATTCAGCCCCAAATCGAAACACAAATCGCAACACTTTGTATCGAAACATAGAAATGGAGCAATTTTTTGTCGTTAACGAGTAAAAACTGTATATTGAAACATCGAAGATATTGTTTGATATAGTCTCTTAAATTTGATTAACCCTGTTGAATTTGATATTATAAATTTGATTTACCCTCTTTATTTCATAAATATCTGAAAACATGTGGCAATTTGGTCTCAGTTTAGTCTAACTTCTTTAATTCCAAATTAAGTATAAACTTGAGCGCTCCAGTCTCCTGCGGGCTTATGTAAAAATATATTCAAATAGAGCAAAATCAAAAAAATGAATACTAGTTTGCTAGTACCTCCACAGGGGAATTCAAATCTCATTTTGCTAAAAACGGCACCAAATAGAAAAAGTCAAATGATAGCCCAGTTATGGATATAAACTTTACTGGATTCCTTATTAAATGAGCTTGATAATGTTTTTCAGGTTTATTGACCGCTGAATCGAATATATCGATTACTAGATTTGATTTTAAATTTCAGCAATAAATTGTTGTAAGATCCATTCAGTTACCCCTCCCCCACCCGGGCTATATGGTACCTAGTAAAGAATTGATGCAAACTATAAAGAACTAATTCAACGGGTAGGCCTATGGTATTTTTGTACCAAGTTGTGGAATGTCAACCGACAGACTCGTAGTTACAAAAGTAATTGTAATAAAATATGAATTGTTAGAATAGAGAATGTTGAGATATCTGTATCGTTCACCAGATAACGAGAGAGTGATTTTCATTCATCATAAAACATTGACTCAGTCGGCAAGTACCGGCCTTGACATAATAACATCAACTCACTCAAGCTACCATTATGACCTCTATCATCATTTCAATACACAATGCGTTACGTTACATAATGGGAGGCACACCCGCCGTACCACACTCCCCCCTTCAAAAATTTCCTATCAGCAGAAATTCTGATAAAAAAAAATTGAGTTTATGTATGAGTTTAGTTTGTTTTAGCTGGGTCTCCTACTTTTGAGGCTATATTTTGTTCTTTTTAAAGACTTTCCTTCGTCTTCTTGGTGATGGCGACAAAGATAACTCTGCAGGCGACACCGGAACCATCAGCCCGCCCGAAAAGCCTGGCATTGGTGCTTCCGAAACTTCTTTGACCTCATGACGTATGGGACTGCCATAAAATTGTCTCTGTCTTTTACTGCGACCTGAGGTTCTCGAGGAGGAAGACTCGTTCCCATCTTGATCTGCTATAGCCTCAGGAGTTATCTTCTGCGGTGAGGTCGGCGTCTTGGTAGGGCTGAATTCTGGGGTTTGTTTAACGACCGTCAAGGGGCAGGACTGAGGTGTGACGTTAGACTCTGTCACTTGGTCGTATTCTGATGAAACCGGCTTTAATCCGGCTGCGTCCGACACTACTTCCGCGCCTGGTTGTATCGTTACCCTCCTGGTCTTATCTGACCTTTTATCGAGTTTGACGGAGATAGGAATGGCTATCAAGCATGAAGGTTGGGCGACCGGCGATGTTGTCGCCACCGGAGGATTGAAGACGCCTCCAGAGCTGGAGGACGATTTTGTTAAGTCCACAACTGGAATTGCGTGTCTGGGTGTTCGAATTGGGGTGCTGGATCTAATCACACTGGGAGCGATTGCACGGAATTTTCCTTGTTGAGGGCCCTTCGGTACTGCCAGTCTAGTTGTTGCTGCCAATTGTTTCTGTTGCACTTATGCTTTTGGGACCAGAAATTCGTCCGATGATGACGAGGAAGAGAATTTTCTCTGTTTTTTCAGCCTTTCCCCAGACCTGAAACTTGTGGATTTTTAAGTCTTAACAAAATATCACTTTTCCTAATTACTTTCCCCGCTGCCGTAATATAAGTAGAAGGAGTAACTCTGCTAATTTTATCCCCATAGCATTTAAATAATCGTTTCCCTGATTTACGATTTGCCACTTTCCTGAATACTTCAACTGAGTTCGGACTACATAAAAGCAATGACTCTAGTGTACATTTGGTACTAGTTGTTGAAGAATCTATGGCGTCCTGTCTGAATCTCAGAGTCCCAGGTGTTAGGCAATTTCTGAGGTAGGCCGCTAAGAGCTGGTTTCTCTCCACCAAGGTACGGAGAGCTCGGCAACCTTATTCATGAGACAGTTTCCTTTTCCAGATCATCCACTCATTTGCCAATTTCGCGAGCTGTTCCATCGATTTGTAGTAGGGTGTATTTGCAATCTGGGCGGGTTCCATCTTGAATTTGGGTGAAACATCCCTGCTTTGGTGGCCCTTCTTAACTACCTTGACGCGAGGCCTGCTGTCACATAGCTCTCTTCTCTACTCGGCTGTCAAAAGGTCTCTTTCCAAATTCTGT